>NC_057808.1:291526398-291831780 GCF_018294505.1 Triticum aestivum | reverse complement strand
GCTTTAAAGAAGGAAATGTCATGGCAGTTTCGTATGTGCAACGCACAATGATAACATGCACAAAATTAATTGCACGTTAATATTAGGTAGGATATCAATTACGCGTTAATTACATGAATGGTATATACATTTGGTATGTTATTAGTTGCATGCTAAATATGTTGACCGCTCGCTATTGGAGCAATATAGATTGTCGGATTGACATTGTTTGATGGCTCAGATTTGACCGCTCACTATTGAAGCAATATATATACTAGCTCTAAAAGAAACTCTAAAAAATGCATTATATATTAGCTCTAAAAAATGCACCATATCTTATAGTATCATACACATTAATTATATATTTAGATATAGCTCCGTTAATGCGTTCTATCTTATTGTTCCATCTAAAAACCCTCATCTAATGCTTTTTGTTAGAGAAAAAGTAGTAGTATGAATTATCTTGATTTTGATGCTTAGAGTTACCCGCTTTGTCCAGCTGCATAAGGCATGCACGTGCTTTTAGGCATTAATGTGGTCATTACGGGGAGTTTACGGGGTGGATCCACTTGCGGTTTGTGGTTGCCCATTCGGGAAAAGTGGCCCACACCCTCCTGAAAATCAGGGGGGGGGGGGGTTTAGTTAGTTGGAAGAAGCCCCGTGAGTCTAGCATTTTTGTGCTTTTAGGTCAGTAATTTGACCAACTAAATACATATTATATGTGATGGAAAGTACTCCTTCCAATCTAAAATAAGTATCGTGGTTACATCGGTATGTGAATCTGACCGCATGTTTTTGTGACATATCTTTCCCTATCTCTACCTAATAATAAAGCACGGATCGACTTTGTCGGGTTCACTGTCACAATACGCTTTCTTCTCATGTCATAATACGCCTTTACAATTTATATGGACAAAATCGTAATATAAACGAGGTGGTACTAATAATTATGTAAAAATCGTTCAGCGTACGTAAAAATTCCTGCGCTTGGCGTTACACTAGCTTCATGGGCCTTCAGAAGCCCAGTTGGCTCTCTGCGGTGCTGGGGTGTTACTCACACAAGCCATCGATGAGCGCTCCGCGTAGGCCAGCCTGTTCAGCGTTCAGCCATACCCGGTTTCGGAAACCTTCTATGATCTTCCAAGCCGGGGTTTTTTCCGGTTTTGAGAACCTTCTAGAAGGTTCTTGAACCGGTTTTTCTTTTTATATTTCTTTTTCGTGTTTATTTTTTATTTTCCTTTTTATTTTTTGTTTTTTATCTTTTTTCTTGATTTTTTCCTTTTTCAACTAATGTTTCAGAAATTTGAGAATGTCCTATTTTTAGTTATTTGTTCAAAAATTTCATAAATTTTACAATTTCAAAAATTGTTTGCTTATTTTCAAATAATGTTCAATTTCAAAAAGTGTTCGCCACGGCGTTGAAGACCCAAGCCGCTTCCCCAGGTAGCCTCGCCAACGACGCCCAGGCAAGCATATGCGGCGGAGGACCAAGGCGCACCGGTGGAGGTTGGTGCTCGAGGGCGTCGCCGACGATGCCTAGGCCGATGCGGCGGAGGGCGCGACGGTGGAGGTGGTGCTCGATAGCGAGCTGGACAGATGTCTGGGCGACGTGCCCGGATTTGGGGACCTCTTGGGTGTTGTAGATGCCGGGTCACCGCGCGTGGGGGGAGCCCGATGGTTGGCGATTTGGTCGTGCGACTTGGCCAGCGCCGGTTCCGAGGGCTCAAAGCTCGGGCGAGCTTTGAGCGCGGAGGCGAGGCGGTCGGCCGCGAGCTCGACTTGCCGGACGACGCCGGAGTCGGGGATGTGGGCGAGGATGGCGCCAGATGGCTCACCGACTCCTCCGCAAGGGAATTAAAAACCAGCAGAACGCCAGAGAAGCGAGGCGTACACGTGATGGTGTGTGTACGTGGCGCCGCTTCGATCGTGTTGGGGGTAGTACGTGGTGCCGCTCAACCTCTGATTTATTAATGAATGATCGGTGTGTGTTTACTGGTTGGCGAAGGCTTTTTACTCGAAAGAAACATAGGGAAGTTTTTTATTGACACATGGTAACGGGAATATGTGTGTGTATCTGTTTTAGACAAAGAGCCTGTTGTGTATGTGAAATGTTTATGTTTGGGAGTTGGGACTTTGGGTCAAGTCCAAGTAGTGCAAAAAAAGAATATAATCTTGTAAACCAAGCAACCAACATTCTCCAATAAAATCAACAATGTAAAACCCCACTTTCGTTCGAATATAATAAAATTTATAGAAACAATTCCACTTCGATCTACCACTACTCTTTCCCGATGATAGTGCGAAGCTGAATGAGACTTCGTCGAAGGATATGAATGCATGCAAATGTTTAAGTGAAACTTTTTTCAAAACACAGTATAGATGTCGAGCACACAAACACGTACATACACTCTGCCCTATGTACGTACACACATATCATACCCAAGCACCGAGAGATTGCACCGAGACGTTTTGAAATTGATAAGTCATCACAAGCGCCTCACTATCGACGAGAACGTCGCTTTCAAGTAAAAATAGTGTGCCTTAATGAGACACCAAAGTGTCAGACGTGGGGTTTAATCCCTGGTTGCATTGGGGTACCACTGCCCTAATAGCCATCCAATGATGTTACTTGTCATGGTTAAGGCAAAACCGACCGATTCAAGTAACCTTCCCTATTTATTCCGTGTCCATGCATCCATACTCGGTAGTAATGGACATTAAAGGATGATTTGCGTTTCTTCTATTCCTCAGCATGCGCATCCCTACCCCATCGTGCTGCACTGATGGGTGTTTTGGTAGACATCTCAATTTTCTCTTTCGTTGCAACGCGGCCACCGCCTACGAGGGTGAGAAGAAGAATAAGCGACAACACAAATATGATACGTCACTAAAATAAAGGAAATAGACCTATTGTGGTCTTGAGTGATGGTTGTTGGGTTAAGAGTGTGTGTTGTGTTTTTCTCCCGTTGCAACGCACGGGCTCTTTTACTAGTCTCCCTAATAATAATAAAGCATGGATTGACTTTGTCGGGTTCACCGTCACAATACGCTTTCTTCTCATGTTATAATACGCTTTCTGTTTGTTTCCACCTATATTATTTCTATCTGAGGTGGTACTATTATTCATGTGATTTGTCCGTAATTTCGTCCTACTTTTTCGTACGTCAATCGTCAGCCAGCGTGGGCCTCATCCATCCCAAACATCTGGTAAAAACAATTGAATAGATAATCCCACATCGTTTTCTTCGATACAATCTAACCAGTTCAAATATCTTTGCGGGTCAAAGACAACAAGCGGCCGAGGGGGTCAAAGAAAGAATTCTTTAGACAGAAACCCAAGATCGAAGAAAGGGAGACGACGAGAGGCGATCGCCGCCATCGCGGAGGCACAGCACGTCCACTGAAACGCGTCTGAGAGGACAGATTTGAGAGATCAAGTGGAGTCCAAGGCTGGACATGGCCGCGGCGGCGCGCCACGACGCCCGCCCGGAGACGGAAGGGCGCGGCGTAGATCATCAGGTGGCCATGGTTGCATGGGCCGGTAACGAAGCTGGACGTGCTGCTGCTGCTCGGGGCCGTTAATGAGCTGGATGAGCTGCTGCTGCTCGCGCCCAGGCAGACACACGGGGCGTGCCGAGCTCCTTGCCATGGCGGGGCTCGCTCAGGGGAGAGAAGAAAAGGAAGAGGAGGCCTGGAGGAGGAGGATCTCGCCGGCTGGCTAAACCTTGCCTTGCCGGGAGGCGCGCGGAGCAGGGGGCGAGGATATCTCGAGGAGAGAGAGAGAGGGATTTGGGATCGGGCATGTGGGTGGCGGCGCAGAAGGGATTTGGGATCGGGCATATGATGAGATCGCTAGGGTTAAGGGGAAAAAGAAGATGGGCTTTTTTTACTAGGCCGGCTAGGCAAGTGGGCCTCAGTTGGGTGTTCTCTGTGCTAACTTTTACTTATCTTTTCCATTTGGAAATACAAACACGGAGTTTGAAAACAGTTTTGAAGCGACGAAAATTCCCTTGGATTAATTTAAATGTGCTTAATCCAGTTACATAAGGTTTGTTCCTGATGGAAGAATTTAAATTCAAACTCATTAGAATTTAACTCAAATGGGTTAGAAATAGGAGTTGGATTTACATTTATCAAAAAATGAACATTGGCTTCAAGAGGATAGGAATAAGAATACCCCATGATCAATCAAAAAATGACTACCACGCCATGCACACATACCATCATTTGCGTCAGCAATTGCCAACTACTACGAGTGTGCGCAGGGACATGGACATATGCTGATGGCGATGGAAGCCGAGGCAAACGCACACAAAAAAACTGTATAAAACTCACAAACGCTCAAAAAAATGCCTCATGCGGATGACAAAATTAACTACACATTTGAGGCTTTTTTTGTTACCAAATAATAATATTATGTGCAAACAATCAAAACATCTTTCCAAAAAATATAACCAGGTGCAAACAATCAAAACATGTATGCTCATATTTCTAAATAAAATAAAATTAACTACACATTTAAGTTTTTGTTTTATTTTTCCTACAAACATAGTCATATTTCAGGTACAATGACCAAGGAAGATCATATAAAAAATAAAACTTCATTTTAGAAAATTAAATAAACTAACAATGAGATTTTGAATATTCCTAAGAAAAAAATGAATATAGGATCTCACCTAAAAGAAATATTAGCCTGTTAGATTTCATCAATTTAATTTAAAATTGTTACAGTAGGATAATGTTTTAAAATTAATGTCATGAAATGAGATTTGGCATATTAAAAATCTCTTATTCTATGCAGGAAGGGTACAATTCAAGCTAGAAAATCTACACCAGCAGTAGATATTCTGTAGCTATCAATCCATGTACAAAACAATGCATGCCTTTGTAACTTTTTGGCACTATTAAACTTGAACAGGGAAATTAAGCTTTATTAATATTTCATATTCACAGTCTATGCTATTAGTGCCTCTCCGCTGTGTTCAAATGGTGGGCGTGTATCTGTGTGGGACTTCAACCATCTTTTAAGATTGAGGCATATTTTTTTCTTCCGTTGCAACGCACGGGCATTTTTGCTATCTCTCCCTAATAATAAAGCACGAACTGACTTTGTCGGGTTCACCGTCACAATACGCTTCTTCCCATGAATTTACGTTTTCAGTTTTTTTCACCTATATTATTTTCTACATCCGAGGTGATACTATTGCTTCTTACCATCGAAATTCCGTCCGCTCAGATCGAACACAAGCGACCTACAACATATTGGGCTTCAACGTGTTCGGCCCAACAAACAAATCGAACGAAGAGACCGATTAGAAGACGAATCAGAGGCCCAAAACAAGACAGATCCGAACACGTCCTCCGCTCCTAAGTCGGTCAACACACACGTTCTTCTCTCATCTCCCACCCCGCAGAAAAATCCAACCTCCACGGATCCATCGCCGCCACCATACCAAGATCCGGCGAGAGAGCGATCGTCCCGGACATGGGCGACCATCTGGAACATGGAGCTGCCATGAAAACGCTCGGTGTCATGGAGGGCGAGGTCAAGGTCCGCTACCTCGGCCACGAGCCCACGATCTCAACTTGAGCTTGTCGAGGCGGATGTTTTGCGAGCTGCTGGCGCGCCGTGTGCAGCCCCAGCGCCAACAATAGCCCGATCATCCCAGCAGCCGAGGTAGCCAACCGGCTTGGCCTTTGCCCTCGCTGCGCCGCCGTCGAAGTGCGCGGCCGCGGTGGAGTAGCTCTACAGGGCGGCTGCACGGAGGCCGGCAGGTAGCAATAGCAGCAATCGCGATTTTGAATTCTTCTTTTGTTTCCCTTTGAGTTGATGGGGGCTAGATGTACTTCAGACAAGGCTTCAACAAGGAAGAGCGGAAGACCACTAATACTTTTTAGTATTGGATGATGTAGTGTACTATCTATCTATCCATTCAAGAAAATTGATGGCGATGGAATCCGCGTGTGTGCGTGTGTGGCTGTGCCTCTGGCCGCTCGATGGTTTTTCGGGTTCAGTAAAGTAAGAAACTGTTGGTCCTATTCTGAATTCTAATAATGTTGATCACCAGGGAGAGGGAGATCAGAGGATGGATGGAAGGGATGGCGACAACGTTATATTCGAAAGGGAATAACGCTGGAATACCTTGCTATTGCTACCTGTCAGAGTGCATAATTATGAAGTAAATTACTTGGCACTGCTTAGTTGCCAAACTTGACAGTTGCTAAGACCTTCTGTCGACAAGATACACAAACATACAATTCCATGGTAAGTTAACGTCTCCTGATGGATTTTGTTTGCCTTTCTTGACAAGAAAACTATAACTATTTGCTTATAGTTTATCAAAGGTAATCTGCCAGCGACATGAGAAGTATGTTCATTGATTTCATGTGGACTAACTTACTGGATGATTTTATTCATTTCTTATAGCTTCACTCAAATAATTCTCCCTATATTTTTGGGTAATTCATTTCATCCAATAGTTGATAGTTGCTTCATTATTACAAAAATTGATCAGACCAGGAAAAGAGATCTTATGATAGTTTTTTCGTTATTACAAAAAATTCATCAGAGAGAAAAATAAATCTTATTTGAAAGTTTGATCTTTTCCCCATTATCTGAGAAAAGTTCTCCCTAGATTGCGAATGCAACCGTGGCATGAGATTGTTAAGAGTGAAGACATGCATATAGGTACTTTCCACTGGCACATCACTCTTCAATGAAAAGAATAGCATCATATTTTATTTACCCAACTATTGTTCTCCAAAACTAATCATATTATTTGCTTTCCACAGGTACTATGTAGAGTATTCAAAGAGGTCATCTTCATGAAGCTAGCAGAGGATAGACATTAGGAAAAATGAGAGATGAGGTGAGTTTTTGTTGTTCACCATCCAATTCAAGCATCACACAAATTAAGCATTACTATTTAAAGGATGCAGAGTTAACCCGTTCATCCTTTCTAGAGGAATTAATAAGTTAAAATTTGTGTCCCGTTGCAACGCACGGGCTATATATAATAATAATAATAATAATAATAATAATATAATATATAATAATAATAATAATAATAATAATAATAATATAATAATAATAATAATAATAATAATAATAATAATAATAATAATAAAGCACGAATTGACTTTGTCGGGTTCACCATCACAATACGCTTTTTTTTCATAATTTATACTTTTACTTTAAATTTAAAACATATACGCGAGGTGGTACTATTTGTACCCTGGCGCTGGACAAAAAAGCTGATACGTGCGCCCGAAGGCACAGCCCGTAGCAAGTCTCAATAAAATACGTTGCCACAACTTGCCGTGAACGACACAAGTACATCCAGCCACGGCCGTCCCTCCTGCAATAAATACAGGCACAACCAAGCCTCCTCCTCTACTTCTTCGAAGCACGTAGGCCTATGGTCTCGATCTGGATGCGATTGGCCTCCAACGAGCCATGACACGTCGTGCCGTGCTGCCGGACGGCGAGCACTCGGCACCCTAGGCACTACGGCGTACCGCCTCAACGACATGACATAGGTAGATAGGCACCTGAGAACATATCGTGCAGCCCCACGATGATTCGCAGCGGCACCCGGAAGTAGGGGTTTAGGAGCGCCACGGCGCTGACCTTGTCGCCGTAGCCGTCGATGCGCTCCTTCCCAATCCGTATCGCCGTGGCGTGCGCCATGTTCGCACCGGCATTGTCGCCCTTGAGGACGACGTGTGAGGCGTCGCCGTGGGCGCGAGCTAGGGCTCGGCGCCGTCGTGTGCGGCTGGGATGGGGTACTCCACGACGAGACGGTAGTCAACTGAGATGACGACGGTGGGGACGGCTGCGGCGAGTTAGGCGCAGTAGCTGTGGTAGAGTGGGGACGCGGCGGTGTGGACGAAGAACGCGTCGCCGTGGAAGGAGATGACGACGGGGAACTTCGGGCTCCGCAGCGACGACGGTGGGGAGGTAGAGGCGGGCGTGGATGTTGGCCGCGGGGTCAAGGACGACGTCCTTGGAAGCGACGCCATTGGCGGTCGACCCGGCCGCTCTTATGCACGCGCAGGACGCCCGGCATATCGTACTCCAGCTCCAGCTTTAGCAGGGCTAGGTGTCGGGACGAGGTACGGTCGGGTGTCTCCGCTAGCTCCTCGGCCGGCCGCCGCCGATCATATACGCGAGAGGCTCTCGCCGAGAGCATACATACAGATCAGCATTGGGAGCATCCAGATCGAGAGTCTGACTACGTTTCCAGTCACCGTGAGCAAGCAGACAAGCAGCTGGATGGATATGTCATATGTGCCTTCCGGCCGGAAGGAATCAATTGATGCAGAGCTTGTGATCCGGCGGAACCAATCAGAAAGTGTGCACCTCTCCTCTCCAATAATGTGGTTGGTGGAGTAGAATATTAGTTCACCGATGCAGAAACTCTCCGTGATATGTTTCATGTGAAGCCACAGTACATCAGAAGTGCAGTGTGCGTGCATTCATATTTCACACTGCGTGCTTGTGCTCATATATCAGCATGTGTAGACAATACACGGCCGTGTAAAAGAAAAATGTGAGTTTGCCATGGAAGAGTGATTTCATGCTGCTATAAATTCAAATTAGACTTAGATGGAAACCTGGTATATGGATTAGAGAAATTCATGCAAGTTTATCTAGAGCTTGGGTGTCTGATTCACTAAACTTAATTGTAAAATTGGGATTAAACTTACTATTTCTGCACTCATTATCTATACCTATCTACTAATAAAGTACGTAGTGTTTTGGCCCAACTTCGGTCCAGTATTAAGTCCCCCTGGTGTTTTTTCAAATAATTTATATTTATATATGTAATTTGACCAGAAATATGTTTAGTTTCAGGAGGGCCTGCGTTGCACCCTTTTTTCTGCAGATTAGGGAGTAGCAAAAAATATTTATGCTTTGCGGGATTGCAACTCATGACCCCAAAGGCCTCAACCAGCTGACCTAGCATACTTGTGCTAAAAAATAGGTTCATTATTTAATTAAAAAGTCCCACCTCGACTCTTTGCATGAGAATACATCAGTTTATATATATTTATAAATTGCATGGAAATTGGGAGCCAATTCAAGAACAAGGAACAGAGGGAGCGAAGGAATTAATGGATTTCGGCTAGCATGGCTGGCTGACACTAAATAAATAAAATTGTTTGATTTGCATGGATGGTTAAGTCAATATAAATTAAACGAGTTTGTAAGAAAGATCAGATTTCGTGATTGTTGCTATGAGGGGGAGACCCTATAATTAATGAATTAATCCTTCTGGAGTCCATCAATCTTGCGTTAATAATTATTTTTAAGACTTTCGTGACATAATCACAACAAAGGAGGGAGTGGATTTCAACCTCGGCATGCGTATCCCTGCTATCGTGAGGTGGCACTATCCGGATGTTGTTGTGTCCATTGATATACGTTTTTATGGACTTGTCAATTACTTCTTCCGTTGCAATGCACGAGCATATATGCTTAACTACTAATATAAAAAATAGGTATTCTTAGTCCGTCATACTATTTTATAGAAACCCCCTAGTGTTTTTAACATTAAATCCGTAGTACATATCAAATGTTTTTTAAAATACTCATATCTTCTAAACCGTAACTTCAAATTTAACATGTTATATATGGAATTTGATTAAAAAAATATATAGAATCTAAATATGATGTTATTTTACCTGTTAACCATTTTAAAAATACTATCTAGGGTGCAATCTTAATCAACGGTGCACTATCCGTCTTTCTTTCATATCGGCACTGATCCGGAGTGGATGAACATCTCAGCAAAATCAGGATTGGAGACGAAATTGAAGATCACTTGCCCTTTTTCTATGCGTATTAAATCTGCATGCAGGCCATGTTTAAATAGAAGACATGTGGAATCTTGAACTTGCGCTTTTGTTGGCAAAGACAATTTTTGTTTGGGCCGTAGCTGCAAATACTCAGATTATAGACATATTTTGCAAATTAAGAGCATGTGGTATTCTTTTCTTCTGTTGCAACGCACGGACCCTTTTGCTAGTAACATACATTCAGTTAGTCAAACTGATGACCCAGAAGTAGACATGCATTTTATGCACCGGGCAAAGGGACTTTATCTAAATTAAGATATGGCACCTCTCTCTTTTCTCATTTAATAGGTTGCCAAATCAGAATTTTGCTTACGTGTCGTGATTAGGATATAGTCCAAGGTAAAGCATTGAGAGTGCCCTAATGCATGCTGACTTGGGATTCTATATAGGTTCTGGTGTCATGCAAGAATTGTGTTGCATACATCCCGGCCATGCATTGCCTTCGATCTCTAACAACAAACATTTGTGTGGATATACTGGTTTACCTAGCTCGCCTCCTTAGGTCAGATTGATGGATCGGTGTGGACATTTATCTAAGTTTGAAAATATATGCAAAAGCAAATCCGATCTAGCGTCGCAGTAAAAAAGTCAAACTAGTCGAGGGATTTGTCACAACAACTTGTATTTTTTTGTGACATGATAACTTAACTCTGCGTCAATTTTAGTACATGTTCACTATTCTTTTCAGACTAGTTATATATCCAAGTGCACCGGAGAAAATGATATCCAGTCAAACCGGTGACACCTAAAACCAAAGTACACACAAGCCAGGCCCATGGTGCACATATATTCACTATTTTGTTTTGGCGTGTCCATGTTTTTGGTGACCCCTAAGCATTTTTTTTTGAAAAACCCCCATATATTAATTAAGTAAAGAGGTTATTATAATCGTTCATTACAAAATTGGCCACACATGGTGGAACACTATTAAAGAAAATCCCATCAGATCTACTAATAAAGCTAAACTTCGCAATTCCGTGAGCCACCCCATTGGCTAGCCGATTGATTTTCGCAATTTTAAAGTTCTTGATCATCCTGGAAATACTTAAGGCTTCTTTCTTCAGATCAACGAGAGGAGACCTGTCAAGTTTCTCATTTGCAAGGAAAGAACGAACAAAAACACAATCAATCTCCAAAATAATGGATTGGTGAAGAGTGATACCGATATAAAGGCATGTCAGGCATGCGCGCAATTCAGTTTCATTCATGCTGGAACACTGGCCCAGAAAGTCCCACGAAGAAATAATAACTTCACCGGACGATTTTCTAGCAACCACCCCCACACTGGTGACATTAGTACTTTCCACATGACTGGCATCAACATTGATCTTGATATAATCATCTGGGGAAGGTTTCCACAACACATGATCTTGTACTGGTGCCAAAACAGGTATCACTCCTCCCAATTTTCCTTTACCTTTGTTACTAGGACCGACCACAATAGTGTCGTAACAGGACGTCAAAGAGGACCAATAATTGTCCACAAAGATTGCAGAAGCAGCAATGGATTCCTGATAACCCACAAGTATAGGGAATCACAACAGTTTTCGATGATAGAGTATTCAACCCAAATTTATTGATTCGACACAAGGGGAGCCAAAGAATATTCTTAAGTATTAGCAACTGAGTTGTCAATTCAATTACACCTGAAATACTTAATATCTGCAGCAAAGTATTTAGTACCAAAGTAGTATGAAAGTAACGGTAACGGTGGCAAAAGTAACAGTAGTGGTTTTGTAGCAATCGTAACAGTGGCAACGGAAAAGTAGCGAAGCAAAGATCAATATGTGAAAAGCTCGTAGGCAATGGATCAATGATGGATAATTATGTCGGATGGCATTCATCATGCAACGGTTATAACATAGGATGACACAGAACTAGCTCCAATTCATCAATATAATGTAGTCATGTATTCCGAATATAGTCATACGTGCTTATGGAAAAAATTGCATGACATCTTTTGTCCTACCCTCCCGTGGCAGCGGGGTCCTATTGAAAACTAAGGGATAATAAGGCCTCCTTTTAATAGAGTACCGGACCAAAGCATTAGCACTTAGTGAATACATGAACTCCTCAAACTACGGTCATCACCGGGAGTGGTCCCGACTATTGTCACTCCGGAGTTGCTGGATCATAACACATAGGTGACTATTGACTTGCAAGATAGGATTAAGAACACAAATATATTCATGAAAACATAATAGGTTCAGATCTGAAATCATGGCACTCGGGCCCTAGTGACAAGCATTAAGCATAGCAAAGTCATAGCAACATCAATCTTAGAACATAGTGGATACTAGGGATCAAATCCTAACAAAACTAACTCGATTACAGGATAAATCTCATCCAACCCATCACGGTCCAGCAAACCTACGATGGAATTACTCACGCACGGCGGTGAGCATCATGAAATTGGTGATGGAGGATGGTTGATGATGACGATGGCGACGGATTCCCCTCTCCGGAGCCCCGAACGGACTCCAGATCTGCCCTCCCGAGGGAGAATAGGGCTTGGTGGCGGCTCTGTATCGTAAAACGCGATGACTCCTTCTCTCTGATTTTTTTCTCCGCGAAAGTGAATATATGGAGTTGGAGTTGAGGTCGATGGAGGTCCAGGGGGCCCACAAGGTCGGAGGGCGCGCCACCCTTGTGGCCAGGGTGTGGGCCCCATCGGTTGATTTTTTCGCCAATATTTTTTTATTAATTCCAAAACTTATCTCCGTTAAGTCTCAGGTCATTCCAAGAACTTTTTATTCTACACAAAAATAACACCGTGGCAATTCTGCTGAAAACAACGTCAATCGGGTTAGTTCCATTCAAATCATGCAAGTTAGAGTCCAAAACAAGGGCAATAGAGTTTGGAAAAGTAGATACGACGGAGACGTATCAACTCCCCCAAGCTTAACCCATTGCCTATCCTCAAGCAATTCAGTTGACAAACTGGAAGTGATAAAGAAAAACTTTTACAAACTTTGTTTGATCTTGTTGTTGCAAATATGTAAAGCCAACATTCAAGTTTTTAGCATAGATCATGAACTAACCATATTCACAATAACTTTTAGGTCTCACATTTACTCATATCAATAGCATAATCAACTAGCGAGCAATAATAAAAAATCTCGGATGACAACACTTTCTCAAAACAATCATGATATGATATAACAAGATGGTATATCGCTAGCCCTTTCTGAGACCGCAAAACATAAATGCAGGGCACCCCTGAAGATCAAGGACTGACTAGACATTGTAATTCATGGTAAAAGAGATCCAGTCACAGTCATACTCAATATAAATTAATAACAATGCATACAAATGATAGTGGTGCTCTCTAACTGGTGCTTTTTATAAGAGGATGATGACTCAGCAATAAAAGTAAATAGATAGTCCATTCGTAGAGGGAAGCAGGGATTTGCAGAGGTGCCAGAGCTCGAGTTTGGAAATAGAGATAAATAATATTTTGAGCGGCATGTTTTCATTGTCAACATAACAACTAATAGATCTCGGTATCTTCCATGCTACATACATTATAGGCGGTTCCCAAACAGAATGGTAAATTTTATACTCCCCCACCACCAACAAGCACACTCCACGGCTGGTCCGAAATAACGGGTACCGTCCAACTAACAACAATCCTGGGGGAGTTTTGTTTGCAATTATTTTGATTTGATTTGAGCATGGGACTGGGCATCTCGGTTACCGGCCATTTTCTTGTGAATGATGAGCGGAGTCCACTCATCGTGAGAATAACCCACCTAGCATGGAAGATATTGACAGCCCTAGTTGGTACATGAGCAATTCGAGCATACAAAACATAATATCATTTGAAGGTTTAGAGTTTGGCACATGCAAATTTACTTGGAACGGCAGGTAGATACCGCATATAGGAAGGTATAGTGGACTCATATGGAACAACTTTGGGGTTTATAGAAGTGGATGCACAAGCAGTATTCCCGCTTAGTACAAGTGAAAACTAGAAAAAGACTGGGAAGCGACCAACTAGAGAGCGACAACAGTCATAAACATGCATTGAGATTAACCAACATTGAATGCAAGCATGAGTAGGATATAAATCACCATGAACATAAATATCGTAGAGGCTATGTTGATTTTGTTTTAACTACATGCATGAACATGTGCCAAGTCAAGCCACTCAAATTATTCAAAGGAGGATATCACCCTATCATACTACATCACAACCATTTTAATTTTCATGTTGGCACGCAAGGTAAACCATTATAAACTCCTAGCTAATTAAGCATGGCATGAGTAACTATAATCTCTAATTGTCATTGCAAACATGTTTCATTCATAATATGCTGAATCAGGAACGATGAACTAATCATATTTACAAAAACAAGGTAGGTCGATTTCATACCAGCTTTTCCTTATCGCAATCATTTCATCATATATCGTCATTATTGCCTTTCACTTGCATGACCGAATGGTGTGAATAATAATAATAATAGTGCACGTGCATTGGACTAAGCTGGAATCTGCAAACATTTATTCAAAAGAGAAGACAAGGTAATATGGGCTCTTTGTTAGATCAACAATAATGCATATGAGAGCCACTCAACATTTTCATCGTGGTCTTCTCCTCTCGACCCCCAAAGAAAAGAAAAGAAATTCAAAGAAACACACTGAAATATTTTTGGAGTTTTTGTTTTTCTGAAGAAAGAGAAACAAGAACGAGAAAAACTATTTACACGGGAAAGCTCCCAATAAGCATGAGAAATCTTTTTGGGTTTTCTTTTTAATATTACTACTAAGCATGCATAGAAAGTAAACTAATTACAACTATTTTTTTGGTTTTACACAAGAAGAAGGCGGGAAAAAGAAATAAACTAGCATGGATAATATAATGAAAGAGTATGAACACCGACAACTAGAATGAGTGTGTGAACATGAATGTAATATCAGTAAGAAATACGTACTCCCCCAAGCTTAGACTTGTGGCCTAAGTTGGTCTATGCCCATGGCTGGCCTGGCAGAAATCCAAAGTTGTAGTCGGGGGTGTACTGAGATGCATCGGCCACTGCCTGAAGTGCTGCAGCATGAAGGCGAGCAGCCTCCGCTGTTCTCTCATACTCGTTTGCTTCCTCTGTAGTTATAAAATATCGCCCATTTGTTTGGAAGTTAAAGAAAGCAGGAGCAGGAAGAGTAACAAGGACGACACGCCGTCTATCAAAGATTAGTCGATACTGGAGGATCTGTTCGTTCCTCTTAAGAAACTGGTAGCATACCATAGCCTCATAATCCATAAAAGCAGGTGGCAACTCAATATCATAACCTATAATAGGTACACCCAAATAGTTAGCTAAACGAGTTGCATAAATCCCACCAAATAAATCTCCATCTTTAGCATTAAGATGTAGCCTTCTAGCAATAATGGCCCCCCAAGTTATATCATTTATCACCTAATACCGCACACTTGAGGACACTAAGATCTGGAACGCAAATGTGGCAATGCTCATGTTTACCATTAATACACCTACCGATAAAGAGAGCAAAATAGTGTATGGCAGGAAAGTGAATGGTCCCTACAGTTGCTTGTGTGATATTTCTAGTTTCTCCAAAAGTGATGCTAGCAAGGAAATCATTATATTCAGATTTATGAGGCTCACTAAGACTGCCCCATTGTGGGATTTTGCATGCATCACAAAAATCTTCTAGGTCCATGGTATAAGATTCATCATAAAGATCAAACTGGACAGTATGAGTATTACGCTTGGATGAAAACTCAAACCTCCGCACGAAGGAATCAATGCGATAATAATACTGTAAGCACTTGTCTGATAAGAAGTCCTCGAGGCCGGCATTTCGTATGTACGCATAGAATTCATCCTTGAAACCTGCACGATCCATAAATTCGTCCGATGACCATTCACATGGCTTCACTTGAGCTTCCCTTGGTGGTTCAAAGTCCTATTCGTGTATTGCACGCCTCGGTGCTTGCTTCCTTGAAGAACCACCTTGGTACTTCTCCTAGATATTTTTTTCTTTCTCTGAAAAATTTCTGAAATTTTTTTAGTGACTCAAAATAAAAGTGAACCAAACTCAATAAAATTGATAGCAACTACTCCTACAAGTGCCTAGAGGCTAAAACATGCATCAAAACCACTTTGGACCATATAAATTTGACAGGAAAGCTCAAGAACAAGGTCACCACAGCAGCAAAAATTTGGAATAAAGCACTAGAACAAAAACTAATTGGACCATTGGAGGAGTCACATACCGATGAACAATCCCAAAGCAGTTTTGTGAATGGGCTTTGAGAAAGGAGATCAAAAATGACAGCAAGAAGAGCAAGAACATGAGTTTGAGCTATGGAGTGATTTTTTCTGGAGGAAGGAGAGGATGGGTGCTAGAATAGTGGAGGGGGGCCACGAGGGGCCCACAAGGTCAGGGGCGCGCCCTCCACCCTTGTGGCCAGCTGGTGAGGCCCCCTGGTGTGTTCTAAGTTCTAGAAATTCTAAAATATTGCATAAAGAAATTATACTAAATTTTCAGGGCATTTGGAGAACTTTTATTTTCGGGACATTTTTTATTGCACGGATAATTCAGGAAACAGACAAAAAAACTATTTTTGCTTTATTTATTCTAAATAACAGAAAGTAAAATATGCGTACATAGAGTTGTGCCTTCTAAATTCATCCATCTCATGCCCGTCAAAAGGAATCTATTAACAAGGTTGATCAAGTCTTATTAACAAACTTCTTCCAAATGACATGAAACCGGAGAACTTTCGAATAACACTAGGTTACCTCAACGGGGATATGCATGTCCCCAATAATAAGAATATCATATTTCTTCTTGGCAGTAGGAAGAGGGAATTCAAAACCTCCAATAGTAATAGTTGGAATTTTTCCAATAGAATTGATACTATGGACTTGAGGTTGTTTCTTCGAAAGTGTACCGTATGCTCATTACCATTAACATGAAAAGTGACATTGCCTTTGTTGCAATCAATAACAGCCCCTGTAGTATTCAAAAATGGTCTACCAAGGATGATTGACATACTGTCGTCATCAGGAATATCAAGAATAACAAAGTTCGTTAAGATAGTAACGTTTGCAACCACAACAGGCACATCCTCACAAATACCGATGGGTATAGCAGTTGATTTATCAGCCATTTGCAAAGAGATTTCAGTAGGTGTCAACTTATTCAATTCAAGTCTATGATACAAAGGGAAAGGCATAACACTAACACCGGCTCCAAGATCACATAAAGCAGTTTTAACATAGTTTCTTTTAATGGAGTACGGTATAGTTGGTACTCCTGGATCTCCAAGTTTCTTTGGTATTCCACCCTTAAAAGTATAATTAGCAAGCATGGTGGAAATTTCAGCTTCCGGCATCTTTCTTTTATTAGTAACAATATCTTTCATATACTTTGCATAAGGAGACATTTTAAGCATATCAATCAAACGCATACACAAAAAGATAGGTCTAATCATTTCAGCAAAGTGCTCAAAATCCTCATCATCCATTTTCTTGGATGGCTTAGGAGGAAAGGGCATGGGTTTCTGAACCCATGGTTCTCTTTCTTTACCATGTTTCCTAGCAATGAAGTCTCTCTTATCATAACGTTGATTCTTTGATTGTGGGTTCTCAAGATCAACGGCAGGTTCAATCTCTATATCATTATCATTACTAGGCTGAGCATCAACATGAACATCATCATTAACATTATCACTAGGTTCATGTTCATCACCAGATTGTGTCTCAGCATCAGAAATAGAAATATTATTGGGATTCTCAGGTGTATCTATAGCAGGTTCACTAGCATGCAAAGTCCTATCAGTTTTCTTCTTATTTTTAGTACGAGGACTAGGTGCATCAGTATTAATTCTCTGAGAATCCTGCTCAACTCTCTTAGGGTGGCCCTCAGGATACAAAGGTTCCTGGGTCATTTTACCACCTCTAGTAATAACCCTAACAACATTATCATTATTCTTACTATTCAGCTCATTAAGCAAATCATCTTGAGCTTTAAGTACTTGTTCTACTTGAGTTGTAGCCATGGAAGCATGTTTACTAATAAGCTTGAGATCATTAACAGTCTACTCATATAATCACCCAAGTGGTCAAGCATGTAAGCATTACGTTTCATTGTCTACTAACATAAGCATTGAAATTTTCTTGTTTAAGAATAAAATTATCAAACTCATCAAAGCATTGACTAGCAGACTTATTATGAGGAATATCACGTTCATCAAATCTACGAAGAGAATTTACCTCTACTACCCGTGTCGGGTTAACAAGACCATGTATTTCTTCAATAGTAAATTCTTAACATCTTCCGCTCTAATACCTTTTTCTTTCATAGATTTCTTTGCCTCTTGCATATCTTCAGGACTGATAAATAGAATACCCCTTTTCTTCAGAGTTGGCTTCGAAGTTGGTTCAGGAAGTGTCCAATCATTATCATTACTCAATATATTATTCAATAGCAATTCAGCTTGCTCAGCAGTTCTTTCCCTAAAAATACAACCAGCACAACTATCCAGGTGGTCTCTGGAAGCATCGATTAGTCCATTATAAAAGATATCAAGTATTTCATTTTTCTTGAGAGGATGATCAGGCAAAGCCTTAAGTAATTGGAGAAGCCTCCCCCAAGCTTGTGGGAGACTCTCTTCTTCAATTTGCACAAAATTAAATATTTCCTTTAAAGTAGTTTGTTTCTTATGAGCGGGGAAATATTTTGCAGAGAAGTAGTAAATCATATCTGGGGACTACGCACACAACCAGGAGCAAGAGAATTAAACTATAACTTAGCATCACCCTTTTATGAGAAAGGAAATAATTTAAGAATATAGTAATAGCGATTTTTTCCTCATGAGCAAATAGGGTGGCTATATCATTTAATTTAGTAAGATGTGCCACAACAGTTTCAGATTCATAACCATAGAAAGGATCAGATTCAACCAAAGTAATTAACTCAGGATCGATAGAGAATTCATAATCCTTATGAGTAACAAAGATGAGTGAAGTAGCAAAAGCGGGATCATATTTCATTCTAGCATTCAAGGATTTTTCTTTCAACTTAGATAACAATTTCTTAAGATCCTCTCTATCATTGCAAGCAAAGAAGTCTCTAGCAGTTTCTTCATCCATAATATAGCCCTCAGGTACTACAGGCAATTCATATCTAGAGGGAGAATCATAATCATCATTTTCAATAATATCATCAGTTTCAGTAATTTCATTCTCTCTAACCCTAGCAAGTTGTTCATCGAGAAATTCACCTAGTGGCACAATATTATCAAGCAGAGAAGTAGTTTCTGATACGTCTCCAACGTATTTATAATTTATGAAGTATTCATGCTATTATATTATCCTTCTAGGACGTTTTATATGCATTTATATGCTATTTTATATGATTTTTGGGACTAACCTATTAACCTAGAGCCCAGTGCCAGTTTCTGTTTTTTTCTTGTTTTTGAGTATTGCAGAAAAGGAAAACCAAACGGAGTCCAATTGACCTGAAACTTGACGGAGATTATTTTTGGACCAGAAGAAGCCCACGGAGCTTCGGAGATGGACCAGAAGAGTCCCGGGCTGCCCACGAGGGTGGGAGGCGCGCCCACCCCCTAGGCGCGCCCCCTGCCTCGTGGATAGCCCGGAGACCCCCCTGACTTGTTCCCGACGCCAATACCTCTCATATATACCCAAACTTCCAGAAAAGAAACCTAGATCGGGAGTTCCGCCGCCGCAAGCCTCTGTAGCCACCGAAAACCAATCTAGACCCGTTCCGACACCCTGCCGAAGGGGGGGACCCTCATCGGTGGCCATCTTCATCATCCCGGCGCTCTCCATGACGAGGAGGGAGTAGTTCACCCTCGGGGCTGAGGGTATGTACCAGTAGCTATGTGTGTGATCTCTCTCTCTCTCTCATGTTCTTGAGGTGATACGATCTTGATGTATCGCGAGCTTTGCTATTATAGTTGGACCTTATGATGTTTCTCCCTCTCTACTCTCTTGTAATGGATTGAGTTTTCCCTTTGAAGTTATCTTATCGGATTGAGTCTTTAAGGATTTGAGAACACTTGATGTATGTCTTGCATGTGCTTATCTGTGGTGACAATGGGATATCACGTGATCTACTTGATGTATGTTTAGGTGATCAACTTGCGGGTTCCGTAACATTATGAACTTATGCATAGGGGTTGGCACACGTTTTCGTCTTGACTCTCCGGTAGAAACTTTGGGGCACTCTTTGAAGTTCTTTATGTTGGTTGAATAGATGAATCTGAGATTGTGTGATGCATATCGTATAATCATACCCACGGATACTTGAAGTGACATTGGAGTATTTAGGTGACATTAGGGTTTTGGTTGATATGTGTCTTAAGGTGTTATTCTAGTACAAACTCTTGAATAGATCGATCCGAAAGAATAACTTTGAGGTGGTTTCATACCCTACAATAATCTCTTCGTTTGTTCTCCGCTATTAGTGACTTTGGAGTGACTCTTTATTGCATGTTGAGGGATACTTATATGATCCAATTATGTTATTATTGTTGAGAGAACTTGCACTAGTGAAAGTATGAACCCTAGGCCTTGTTTCCTAGCATTGCAATACAGTTTACGCTCACTTTTATCGCTTGCTACCTTGCTGTTTTTATATTTTCATATTACAAATACCCATATATACCATCCATATTGCACTTGTATCACCATCCCTTCGCCGAACTAGTGCACCTATACAATTTACCATTGTATTGGGTGTGTTGGGGACACAAGAGACTCTTTGTTATTTGGTTGCAGGGTTGCTTGAGAGAGACCATCTTCATCCTACGCCTCCCACGGATTGATAAACCTTAGGTCATCCACTTGAGGGAATTTTGCTACTGTCCTACAAACCTCTGCACTTGGAGGCCCAACAATGTCTACAAGAAGAAGGTTGTGTAGTAGACATCAAGCTCTTTTCTGGCGCCGTTGCCGGGGAGGTGAGTGCTTGAAGGTATATCTTTAGATCTTGCAATCGAATCTTTCAGTTTCTTGTTTTATCACTAGTTTAGTCTATAAAAGAAAACTACAAAAAATTGAATTAAGGGTGCCTCATATGCTTCATCTTTTTAATATCTTTCGTGAAAATGATGGGAAGGAAAATTGTGCTCAATTGCTAGAAGAAGAATGCATTAAAATGTTTGGCACTAAATCTTTGAATGATGAGCATGATTGCAATATTGTTAGTATGAACTCTTTGAATATCCATAGTACTAATGATGATTGCACTAGTCATGATGAAAATGTCTCTTATAAGCATGTCAACTTTTGTGGAGTGCATAGAGTTTGCAAGTACACACCAAATAGGGAAGATAGATTTTGCAAGAGGCATAAGTATTTAGAAACTAAATGGTTGCAAGAAAGGCTAGATGTTTGTGCTGAAAATTTAAAATTTCTTTACCATCCTTGTAAACTTTGCAATTAACATGATCATTTAAATCCCCAATGCAAATTGTTTCATGATCGTATCGTGTCCAAAAATTGTGACGACTTGATTTCCCTTGCACATCATAATGAACTTAGTTTGCTTTTGGGTTATGAAGAAATGAAACGTATAACTAAGGATATGCCAGAATTTGTCCTTGGTAAAGTTATTGATTTTGATCTAGAAGAAATTTTTATGTATTGTGCTGTGAATTGCATTGAAAATCCTTATATTGCCAATTACATAAAGAAAAGAAAAGAATTAGAAGATGAAGAGAATAATAATGAAAGGGAAGAGGCTTCCCAATATCCTCCTATGATTTCTTATGATGAATCAGGTAACGAGGAGGAGCCTTTTATTCAACCAATCTCATTAATAAGGAGCTCCAAAAAGAGGATTAAACCCACACATGATGTGAAGAAGAAAAAGAAAAGACGGAGAAGCAAAGGTAAAAGGTATCCCTCCCAAATGATATTGCTCCTATTACTCACTGTGATGATGATAATTGCTATACTATTG
The DNA here is from genome assembly GCF_018294505.1 of Triticum aestivum. Lineage (NCBI taxonomy): Eukaryota > Viridiplantae > Streptophyta > Magnoliopsida > Poales > Poaceae > Triticum > Triticum aestivum. The sequence continues at coordinate 291,809,982 of NC_057808.1, read as the reverse complement.
GTGCTATCCATACTATTAATGATGAGAGTGATTATGCTTATGATATGAACAGGCCCAAGCTTGGGGATGCTATGTTTGATGAGAATGACATATTTGAGAATATATTTGCTGCAATTAATGTTTGTCCCAAGCTTTGTGATGCTATGTTTAATGAAGATGATATTTTTAGCCTCCCAAGTTTTGATGAGAAAATTTATTATGATGATAGCATGCCTCCTACTTATGATGATTATATTGATGAAAGTGGATTTGGAGAGGTCATGACTTTATTTAGTGATGAATCCACTATTTCGGAAGAGGTTTCAATTGATTATGATGAGAACAAAGTTGCTACTTATGATGATTATTGTGATGACACTTATGATATAAAAAGTAGTGATGATTATATTTATAAAAATTTTCATGATTATTATCACCCTTTTTCTGAACACCACTCTTTTAATATGGAAACAATTTATAGTATTCGAGTTTCTTGTGATACTCCCACTATTCCGAATAAGAAGAATTTTGCTTATGTGGAGAGTAGTGAAAATTCTATGCTTGTGGCTCATGAAAAGAATGTTTTATGTGATAGTTATATTGTTGAATTCATTCATGATGCTACTGAAAATTATTATGAGGGAGGAACATATGCTTGTAGGAATTGCAATAATATCAAGTTTTCTCTCTATGTGCTTAAAGTTTTGAAGTTATGCTTGTTTTGCCTTCCTATGCTAGTTGATTATTGTTCTCATAAGTTGTTTGCTCACAAAATCCCTATGCATAGGAAGTGGGTTAGAATTAAATATGCTAGTCATATTCTTCATGATGCTCTCTTTATGTTTCAATTCTTATCTTTTATGTGAGCATCATTGAAATCATCATGCCTAGCTAGGGGCGTTAAACGATAGCGCTTGTTGGGAGGCAACCCAATTTTATTTTTGTTTCTTGCTTTTTGGTTCTGTTTAGTAATAAATAATTCATCTAGACTCTATTTAGATTTGGTTTTATGTTTTAATTAGTGTTTGTGCCATGTAGAACCTTTGGGAAGACTTGGGTGAAGTCTTTATGATCTTGCTGTAAAAAACAGAAATTTTAGCGCTCACGAGATTAGCTGCCATTTTTTACTGGAGAGTGCTTTTAGGTTGATTCTTTTTGCATATGATCAATAGATAAATTACTCACGTCCAACAATTTATTTCAGAATTGTTTGTATTCCATAAGTATACATTTGATACAGATTACTACAGACTGTTCTGTTTTTGACAGATTCTGTTATCTATGTGTTGTTTGCTTATTTTGATGAATCTATGAGTAGTATCGGAGGGTATGAACCATAGATAAGTTGGAATACAGTAGATATTACACCAATATGAATTTAGAATGAGTTCAAAATAGTACCTAAGTGGTGATTTATTTTCTTATACTAACGGAGCCTACGAGTTTTGTGTTAAGTTTTGTGTTGTGAAGTTTTCAAGTTTTGGGTAAAGATTCGATGGACTATGGAATAAGGAGTGGCAAGAGCCTAAGCTTGGGATTCCCAAAGCACCCCAAGGTAATATTCAAGGACAACCAAGAGCCTAAGCTTGGGGATGCCCTGGATGGCATCCCCTCTTTCGTCTTCGTTCATCGGTAACTTTACTTGGAGCTATATTTTCATTCACCACATGATATGTGTTTTGCTTGGAGCGTTATTTTATTTTCTTTTGTTTTGCTTGCTGTATGAATAAAATACCAAGATCTGAAATTCTTAAATGAGAGAGAGTCTTCACATAGCTACATAATTATTTAACTACTCATTGATCTTCACTTATATCTTTTTGGAGTAGTTTGTCATTTACTCGTGTGCTTCACTTATATCCTATGAGTAAATGGTTGAATGATTTTAATGTCATAAATCTGAAATTATATATGTTTCATATGCCTTTCCCATGGGGAGTAATGCCTTCACATATAAGAAGTAGAGGTGGTAAATTTTTTGAAGGTTAGCAAACATTGTATTGGTCACTTGAACAATTCATGAAAGAATATTGAAGGAAGAGAGATTTCACATATAAATATACTATCTTGGACATCTTCTATGATTATGAGCCCCATTAATTATTTTCAAACCTGAGCAAATTAGTTGAAGTTGGACAAGGAAGACAACATAATGAGTTATGCTTGGGTATATTTGTATAGAAGTTATATTGTTATGGATCCTCTAACATGTGGTGCTTGCTATTTAGAATCCTTTGCTAGCCAAAATATCTGTACTAAGTGGGAATACTGTTTGTGCATCCAAATTCCTTGAACCAAGTTTATTCCATGAGTGTCCACCATATCTACCTATATGCGGTATTTACCTGCCGTTCCAAGTAAATTTGCATGTGCCAAACTCTAAACCTTCAAATAATAATTTGTTTTGTATGCCGAATCGCTCATGTAGCGACTAGGGGCTGTCACTATCTTCCATGCTAGGTGGGTTATTCTCACGATGAGTGGACTCCGCTCAACATTCACGAGAAAATGGCTGGTAACTGGGATGCCCAGTCCTATGATCAAAAGATCAAAAACAAAATCGCAAATAATTTAAACAAACTCCCCCAGGATTGTTGATAGTTGGACGGCACCCGTTGTTTCGGCAAGCCGTGGAGTGTGATTGTTGGTGGAGGGGGAGTAAAACCTTTACCTTTCTGTTTGGGAACTGCCTATAATGTATCTAGTATGGAAGATATTGGGAACTCTTGGTCGTTATGTTGACAATGAAAGCATACCTCTCAAAATTATTTTCATCTCTGTTTTAAAGCTTCGAGCTCTGGCACCTCTGCAAATCCCCGCTTCCCTCTGCGAAGGACCTATCTTTTACTTTTATGCAAGAGTCAGTAGTATTCCTTCTCATTCCAACCTACTCTTTAGTTGGCAAGCATCATGTGATGGAAAGATCTAAGCATATATGGCCATTCAAATATATTTGATCATGAATTATTATTGTTGACATTACCCTTGAGGTAAAAGGTTGGGAGGCGAAACATTAAGCCCCTATCTTTCTCTGTGTTCAATGAATGCTATTTGTTCTAAAAATATGCTTTGAGTGGTAGCAATCATGGAAGACTATATGATAGTTGAGTATGTGGGATTTGCTAAATCAAAGCTCTTACATAGACCCTTCCTGAAAATAAGATGAATTGTAATTGTTTGATGACTGAGAACATAGTTTGTTAGTTTTCAAGAAAGTTTATGGTCTATGCTTTAACATGTGTATAGCTTGTTACTTGATCATGAAAAGTTTTATGAGTTGAGCTACTGTTATGACATATAATGATGCTAGAAAAGTTGATTGAAATTATCATTGATCAAACTTGTGCACCTGCTAGCATTCACACTTCATAAATTATTTCTTTTATCATTTACCTACTCGAGGAGGAGCAGGAATTAAGCTTGGGGATGCTGATACGTCTCCAACGTATTTATAATTTATGAAGTATTCATGCTATTATATTATCCTTCTAGGATGTTTTATATGCATTTATATGCTATTTTATATGATTTCTGGGACTAACCTATTAACCTAGAGCCCAGTGCCAGTTTCTGTTTTTTTTCTTGTTTTTGAGTATCGCGGAAAAGGAAAACCAAACGGAGTCCAATTGACCTGAAACTTGACGGAGATTATTTTTGGACCAGAAGAAGCCCACGGAGCATCGGAGATGGGCCCGAAGAGTCCCGGGCTGCCCACGAGGGTGGGAGGCGCGCCCACCCCCTGGGCGCGCCCCCCTGCCTCGTGGACAGCCCGGAGACCCCCCTGACTTGTTCCCGACGCCAATACCTCTCATATATACCCAAACTTCCAGAAAAGAAACCTATATCGGGAGTTCCACCGCCGCAAGCCTCTGTAGCCACCGAAACCAATCTAGACCCGTTCTGGCACCCTGCCGGAGGGGGGAACCCTCACTGGTGGTCATCTTCATCATCCCGGCGCTCTCCATGACGAGGAGGGAGTAGTTCACCCTCGGGGCTTAGGGTATGTACCAGTAGCTATGTGTGTGATCTCTCTCTCTCTCTCTCTCTCGTGTTCTTGAGGTGATACCATCTTGATGTATCGTGAGCTTTGCTATTATAGTTGGATCTTATGATGTTTCTCCCCCTCTACTCTCTTGTAATGGATTGAGTTTTCCCTTTGAAGTTATCTTATCGGATTGAGTCTTTAAGGATTTGAGAACACTTGATGTATGTCTTGCATGTGCTTATCTGTGGTGACAATGGGATATCACGTGATCTACTTGATGTATGTTTTGGTGATCAACTTGCGGGTTCCGTAACATTGTGAACTTATGCATAGGGGTTGGCACACATTTTCGTCTTGACTCTCCGGTAGAAACTTTGGGGCACTCTTTGAAGTTCTTTATGTTGGTTGAATAGATGAATCTGAGATTGGGTGATGCATATCGTATAATCATACCCACGGATACTTGAGGTGACATTGGAGTATCTAGGTGACATTAGGGTTTTGGTTGATATGTGTCTTAAGGTGTTATTCTAGTACGAACTCTTGAATAGATCGATCCGAAAGAATAACTTTGAGGTGGTTTCGTACCCTACAATAATCTCTTCGTTTGTTCTCCGCTATTAGTGACTTTGGAGTGACTCTTTGTTGCATGTTGAGGGATACTTATATGATCCAATTATGTTATTATTGTTGAGAGAACTTGCACTAGTGAAAGTATGAACCCTAGGCCTTGTTTCCTAGCATTGCAATACCGTTTACGCTCACTTTTATCGCTTGCTACCTTGCTGTTTTTATATTTTCAGATTACAAATAACCATATATACCATCCATATTGCACTTGTATCACCATCTCTTCGCCGAACTAGTGCACCTATTTAATTTACCATTGTATTGGGTGTGTTGGGGACACAAGAGACTCTTTGTTATTTGGTTGCAGGGTTGCTTGAGAGAGACCATCTTCATCCTACGCCTCCCATGGATTGATAAACCTTAGGTCATCCACTTGAGGGAAATTTGCTACTGTCCTACAAACCTCTACACTTGGAGGCCCAACAACGTCTACAAGAAGAAGGTTGTGTAGTAGACATCAGTTTCATCATAAGTATCATGCATAGCAGAAGTGGCATCATCAATAACATGCGACATATCAGAATCAATAGCAGGTGTAGGTGTCGCAAGTTTACTCAAAACAGAAGGAGAATCAAGTGCAGAGCTAGATGGCAGTTCCTTACCTCCCCTCGTAGTTGAGGGAAAAATCTTAGTTCTTTGATCTTTCAAATTCCTCATAGTGGTCAACAGATATAAATACCAAGTGACTCAGAGAATAGAGCTATGCTCCCCAGCAACGGCGCTAGAAAAAGGTCTTGATAACCCACAAGTATAGGGGATCGCAACAGTTTTCGAGGGTAGAGTATTCAACCCAAATTTATTGATTCGACACAAGGGGAGCCAAAGAATATTCTCAAGTATTAGCAACTGAGTTGTCAATTCAACCACACCTGAAAGACTTAATATCTGCAGCAAAGTATTTAGTAGCAAAGTAGTATGGAAGTAACGGTAACGGTGGCAAAAGTAATAGTAGTGGTTTTGTAGCAATCGTAACAGTGGAAACGGAAAAGTAGCGAAGCAAAGATCAATATGTGAAAAGCTCGTAGGCAATGGATCAATGATGGATAATTATGTCGGGTGGCGTTCACATGCAATGGTTAAAACATAGGGTGACATAGAACTAGCTCCAATTCATCAATATAATGTAGGCATGTATTCCAAATATAGTCATACATGCTTATGGAAAAGAACTTGCATGACATGTTTTGTCCTACCCTCCCGCGGCAGCGGGGTCCTATTGGAAACTAAGGCATATTAAGGCCTCCTTTTAATAGAGTACCGGACCAAAGCATTAGCACTTAGTGAATACATGAACTCCTCAAACTACGGTCATCACCGGGAGTGGTCCCGACTATTGTCACTCCGGGGTTGCTGGATCATAACATGTAGTAGGTGACTATTGACTTGCAAGATAGGATCAAGAACACAAATATATTCCTGAAAACATAATAGGTTCAGATCTAAAATCATGGCACCCCCTAGTGACAAGCATTAAGCATAGCAAAGTCATAGCAACATCAATATTAGAACATAGTGGATACTAGGGACCAAACCCTAACAAAACTAACTCGATTACATGGTAAATCTCATCCAACCCATCACGGTCCAGCAAGCCTACGATGGAATTACTCACGCACGGCGGTGAGCATCATGAAATTGGTGATGGAGGATGGTTGATGATGACGATGGCGACGGATTCCCTTCTCCCGAGCCCCGAACGGACTCCAGATCTGCCCTCCCGAGGAAGAACAGGGCTTGGCGGCGGCTCCGTATCGTAAAACACGATGAATCCTTCTCTCTGATTTTTTTCTCCCCGAAAGTGAATATATGGAGTTGGAGTTGAGGTCGGTGGAGGTCTAGGGGGCCCACAAGGTCAGAGGCGCGCCCCAGTGGGGTGGGCGCGCCCCCACCCTTGTGGCCAGGGTGTGGGCCCCTTCGGTTGATTCTTTCGCCAATATTTTTTATTAGTTCCAAAACTTATCTCCGTTAAGTTTCAGGTCATTCCGAGAACTTTTTAGTCTGCACAAAAATAACACCATGGCAATTCTGCTGAAAACAGCGTCAGTCCGGGTTAGGTTCATTCAAATCATGCAGGTTAGAGTCCAAAACAAGGGAAAAAGAGTTTGGAAAAGTAGATACGACGGAGACGTATCAATTCCTTCCCCTTTCCAAAAGTTAAATCATTTCTCAGGTGCCAAGCTCGCCAGAAAAGAAACAAAATCTGCTTTCGCAGTTGCAAGCTCAAATGATCCAACAAAATCAAAAGCCAATCTGGTCCTGAGAATTTGAACAAATCTTCATCAGGAATATTCCACAATTCTCTCAAAGCCAATCGCAGAGCAGGAGCCTTTGAACAAGTAACGAGAGCATGAAAAGAACTTTCATCTTCTACTCCACAAATAGAGCACATACCCGAGGTAATCTGGTGGTGTTTAACTCTATTAGTCTGGGCCGCCAAGCTATCGGATGCGGCACTCCATGCAAAGATACTTATTTTCCAAGGAATGTTAGCTTTCCAAATTAGATTCCAAAGCCTTCTTTCTCCGTTTGGTTCGCCACTAGATTGACCCAGTTCATCCTGACTATTCTTCAACTTAAGCGCAAAATTGTACGCACTTCTAACAGAAAATAAACCATTCTTCTCATAGTGCCACACAATTAAATCCCCATCCCCAAAGGTGTGAATACGAATCTTAAGAATTGCTCTGCATCATGGGGATAGAAAAGATACTTGATCAAGTTTTCATCCCAAACCTTTTCTCCCGCTCATGAACAAATCGGAGACCCACTTCAATCTAGTATTATGCCTTTTAGCTGAAATTTTAAGACCAGAGCTCCTGGGTAACCAATTATCCCTCCAAATATTAATGCTACATCCATCACCCACCCGCCAAATGACTCCCTTCTTAAGTAGTTCCAGACCATGCATCATACCTTGCCAACTCACTGATGCAGACTGTGGAAACACCGTATCAAGAATATGTCCCTGAGGATAATACTTTGCCTTCATCAGCTTAGCACACAACGAGTCTAGATAAACCAATAACCGCCACGTTTGTTTAGCTAAGAGGGCTTGGTTAAAAGATCTCAGATCCCGAAATCTCATACCTCCCTTTCCTTTAGACCTAGTTAATTTGTACCATGCTAACCAATGAGTTTTCCTTCTGTCTTCCTCATCTCCCCACCAAAAATTCCTGATAATCTGGGATAACTCCTCACAAAGGGAAGCCGGAAACTTAAAGATACCCATTGCATACACAGGTACAGCCTGAATAACTGACTTCATTAAGTCTTCCTTCACCCCAGAAGAAGCGTATTTTTCAATCCAATCAGAGAGCCTTTTCAAAACCTTTTCTTTAGTAGATTGGAACTTACCAGCCTTCATTCTTCCCTCTGGAACCGGTAGTCCAAGATATTTATCCTCGAACCCATCGACCGTAATTTTTAAGATTACCATTATAGCCACTTGATTCTCCAAACTGCACTTTTTCCCAAACATCATGAAACACTTATCAGGACTTAAAAGTTGCCCAGTCCCTTTCTCGTACCCCGTCAGAATATTCTTAATGGCTACTGCTTGACCAATGGAGCCTTTGAAAAATAACATACTGTCATCCGTGAACAACAAGTGCAAAATACCTGGAGCTTGTCTATTCAAACGAAACTCCTGAAGAGCCCCTCTGGCTGAAGCATCATTAAGCAGCAAAGAAAGTGCCCCAGCTACAAATAGGAACAAGTACGCAGATAAAGCATCCCCCTGCCTGAGCCCCCGAGAAGGTGAAAATGACTCCAACAACTGTCCATGAAAGCGCACGGCAATTTCCCCTAAGCATTATTTTGGTTTGTAAAGGGCCAAAAGCATAGTTGATATTCAGAATTTTTGGTGGGGAGATGAAGAGAACAAAAGAAAATCTCATTGGCTGGCTTGGGACAAAATGACAATACCAAAAGGAGAAGAAGGTATTGGTTTTCATGACCTTAGGCTTTTCAATCAAGCTATACTGGCTAAACAAGCTAGGTGATTATTGATAAATGCGGATTCACTTTGCGCAAAGCTAATGAAAGCAAAGTATTACCCTCAAAGACATCTTCTTGATACGGGTTTTCCGCAGTCAACTTCGGCGACTTGGCAAGGTACTATGCATGGTCTTGAACTTCTAAAAAAAGGGGTTATCTGGACAGTTTTTGATGGATCTAGTATAAATATTTGGAGTGACAACTAGCTGCCTAGGTTGTCTAGACTTAAAATTTCAGCTAAAATTAATAGAACCATGATTAAATGGGTGTCGGAATTATTCTTGCCCGGGTCAAGGAGATGGGATGTGAATTTAGTCAATCACTTGTTATTTCCCATGTAGGCTTTTAAAGTTGCATATTTAATCCTCGGGTGAGGGTGATTTAATTGTTTGGCACTATGAGAAGAGTGGTTTGATCTCAGGTCCATACAATCTAGTGCTTAGTCTCAAGGAGGGGAAGGAGGAGTGTGGGCACTCTAGTGGAGGGGCGAATGGAGATAGGTGCTAGCTGGAAAGCCAATGTTCCTCAAAATATCAGATTTTTTACATGGCGGTCGGCATCTAATAGCCTAGCGATACAAGTTAATAGAGTTAAGCACCACCAGTCTACTTCGGGATTGTGCTTTATTTATGGTATGGAGGATGAAAGTACGGTTGATGCTTTGGTGACATGTTCTAAGGCGAGAGCTCTGAGTATGGAGTTGAGGGGAGTGTGGAATATTCTGAGGGAAGAAGTGTTCAATTGCTCATACTTGATTGAGTGCTTATCTTGTTGGAATGTTTAACCCCTACTGTTCGTGAGCAAATCATATTCATATTCTGGATAGCTTGGCACTCACGCAATGATCTTATTTTTAGCCAAAGGGGAAGAGTCTATTTCAAACTCGGCTAATTTTGTGGATATCTATTGGACGGCGTTCTCGTAAGGTAAGGGAGTTGAGATTGGGTTGCAATCTGGTACTACTCCACTGAGTATCCGTGAGGTATGGCACCCCCCGCATTTTGATTATATTAAGATCAACGTGAACGCCAGTTTTGTCGAGAGCATTTGTGCTGTGAGTGTGGGGGTTGTTGCCAGGAATTCAGCTGATGACGTCGTCGTTTCCTCCTGGGATTATATTGGCTTGTGTACTAGTGTTGATGAAGCGGAACTCCAGGCATGTCTTGCAGGTCTATATATTGGTATCATTCTTTATAAGCCTGTTATTTTGGAATCTGACTGCTCTTTTGTGATTTCTCTTCTTGCGCATGATAACCTTGATACGTCTTCTCTTGTGGATCTCAAGAAGGAAACCTTAGCCCTTACCAAGTTAGCTGGCAAAGATCAGTAGACATGCAAATGAGGTGGTTCATCAAATAGCTAAGTTTAGTTTTGATAATAGGACGGATGGCCTTCTATGTAAGAGTTTTCCACCCTTCATGGCGAATGCTGTAATGAACGTTTGTATTCAACTTTTTAAATAATTAATACATAGGGTTTTTTCAAAAAAGAAATCATCACTGATGAAGACTAAATTTATGGTAACCAACAAGTTAGGAATTATTTCGTTTGGAGGATTCCGACGAGATCTTGAGCCACGGGATTTCCCCCTATGTTTTGTACTTGTTTCATATGAATGGAGATGCTAGACTCGTACTAATGATTATCTTCATATTGGGCTGATTCTTGAGATCCTTACCATTAGATGAGACATCATCAAAATTCCCTAAGGATTGGAGTGAGCATGCCACTTAATCATTCAGGGAGCTTTTGGTTCCATTGCTTAGCCGGCCATATCTAACCAGACATCTAGCTCAGGTCGGCCGTGGATGCACGTATGGTTTGATACGGTTGCGTCATTTCTTCTCACGATCCGATTTTGCCGTTGAGAGCGGGCCGAATCGGCTCTCCCTGCCGAGCGAGGTTTTTCTTGCCAGGCCAGGCTAGCTAGCCCCTTAAAAAGCGAGTTTATTTTAGTGCTACCAAACGCATGACATGGCCCAGCGAGGCTATAACCGGTTTTGCTAATAAACCAAATGCACCCTTACTTTCCCATTACAAGTCGTTAAGAGTACAACTTCCGCCAAAAAAGCTGAGAGTCGAGGTACGAAAATTTGGGACACATTGCCATTTCTTAGTCTAATAATCCAGCAAATATCATCTTTTGATGTAAGTGAAAGCTATTTTTAGAAAATTTGGACAGCAGGCAGCTATCGTGCACTTCGAAGTACATCCACCATAAGGACGCAAGTAGTAGAGCAAGTTGAGAAAAACAAGTACTCCCTCCGTTTCAAAATAGATGACTCAAATTTAGTACAAAGTTGGGTCATCTATTTTGGAACGAAGGGAGTAAGTAAGAAGTAGATGGCCCTCGAACGGATGCTTTGCTGCTTTGCTAATCGGTATCGGTTGGGTCGTAGAGTTCACACGATGGGTGTGTCTCTTCTCTTCTCTTGTGACTCTGGTGTGAGCGCACGCACACCTGAAGTAGGGATGATGGTGGACACGTCCCCATCGTCTGCATCTCTCTTTGCGGATGACCAATCTTACTATGCTTCAGTTAAGTGGTGATCTAAACGATCTTATATTAGTTTATAGAGAAAGTAATTACCATTAGGCAGAGGGAGCCCAACCATCCTAGATAAGGTCACTGAAGTTTGTCATTGAAGTTTGAAACGGATGCCCCGAGAACTGAATATCACAGGTTGATTTAGCCAAAATCGTGTCCAAGGCGGAGAAAATCCACCGGATCTAATCCTGAACACCACGCTGCAGGACGAGCTCAACGAGACGCTTAAGGCACACCGGCCCTTTGGTTGGGTGTGCCAAAGGCTAAACCGAAGATGTTCTTGAACACCTCTAGCTGCCACCAAAAAGAACACTCTGCTGAAATTTTTCAAGGGTATGTGTATATTATTTATCGTTCCTTAAGTATGTCTATCAATTTTTTTAACCGAACAATCCCATGAGTATGGCTGTCTTTTTAAGCGAGTTGCGATCTTTCTTCCCTACTGCCCACTCATACAAACTTTCCCTGGTTGTCTGCAAGTGCAAGTTTTCACGGATGAACTCCCCAATTGAACTATCAGGAGCTTATATGAGGGCAACACTATTACCTGCACCCATGAGCTAGCACTATTTCTCCACGAGCTAGAACAAAATAAATAAATAAATCACTGGACTTTGATTTTTCCTCCAGGCAAATGAGCAACTTCTCCTAATGGTGACAAAGCGGCTGTGCTGAATGAAATCCTGGCGCCTCCCAACGCCAGTTCATCCATGGCCAGATTTAGTCTCGCTTCAGTTCCAAGGCTTTGCCCTGTCCAGTTACATCTCTCATCTCCGGCATGCTATTTAAATCCCAGCGTTGCTTCATAGGTACAGTGGTGCCATCTGTTTATTAAATGGGTGTAACTAGGCTGTACATTGTAACATGATTTCTTGATGCATTTACTTTTCGAACTCAGTCTGACAGAGGGCATCCAAACAATTATCCTACGACATGTGTACCATTTCCCACCCCCTCCTTAGTGAGTTGCTGCCGTTTCTAGCTCCTTGTGAGCTTCTTGGTGTTACACTTGATGACGATCTGGAGTACCGAGCTGACAGTTGCCTGTTAGTGCCTTGTTCCATATGGTGTCTTAGAGTGTGCTCTTCAGACATTGCTTCCTCAAGAGACAGCTTACTCGACTGATCCATGTTCTCATGCTTAGTTCTTATGACTGAAAAATCATGTCACCTCAACACCTCCATAAACCCCAACGTGATTGAGCAACAAACAACAATCTGAATCATACTCTTAGAAGTTTGAGCCACCAATCTGAATTTTTCCTATATTTTCTAAGAGCATAAGGTTCAACCAAAAGTGTTTGCTGCAATTCACTGTTCCAACAAACACACTCTGCAGTCATAATTTTTTTTGTCAGATTGGCCAAAAGAAGAACTGGATTCTCTATTAATATGGTTTTCAAGTTATATACGTGTGTTTAATTTTGAATTTGTGACATTTCCTCTGTTTTCTCGAGCTTGGTTGCCGGGAGGAGAGTTTACCAAATTATCGACGCGATACCAAATTTCCCAATCATCTAATCTGAGATTGAGTCCCAGTTTATTTGAAAGAGTTCCTGAAGGCTAGCTTAATGTAGAAGTGATCCCAGTGAATAAATGTAAATGAACGGGTTTCAAGTTTCTTATTTGTGTTGACGTACTGTCCTACCGTCCATGCTCACAGAATACTGAAGGGCTTCGGACTAACTCACAGCTTACTAAACTACTAGAACGTGTACCACATGGAAATTAGTCATAGCGCATGCTGATTAAGGCCCTGTTTGGTTCATAGGTCCTAGGACTTTTTTTAGTCCCAACTTATAAGTCCCAGGTCCCTAAAAAGTCCCTACCTGTTTGGTTCCTGGGACTTAACATGGACTAAAAGACCATATTACAACTATAAGACCATATTTCATAAGTCCCAAATGCCCACTTTAAGTTCCTATAAGTCCCTCCTGTTTGGTTTAGATGGGACTTATAGGGACTTTTTTAAGTCCCTAAACCAATAAGTCCCTGGAAACAAACACCCTCTAATGCCAGCAAATTCAAATGATTTGGATAAAAAGTTCCATTATGGGGCATGCTGTAAATAGCACCTTGTAATAAATCAGAAATACGATTACAAATATCAAACCTCCATGAAACACTCACGTCAAAATAGTGGAGTATAGAAAGTTACACGCTGCAGTTGTTAGAACACAAAAAGCTTTTGTGTTTCCTCGAAGAAAACGAGTTTCAAAACGGAATTGACAATTGAGATAGTTTGATATTGGGCCATGAACAGAGATGAGCTCTGGGACATGAACGGAACGGAGTTTTTTTCTTCCCGATAAGGGACGGTTTTATTAACTCAAAATATAGCATCAAGTGGATACAAAACATAATGAGTAACACCCGACCTCTGCACAACTAGGATGCACGCAGCCAATCGCGGACAGTCTGACACAAGAAAGAAAAAAACCAACATATTGGCACCAATAAAGTCGTAAAAGACCAACACTGTGCCTATGTCTAAGGAGGTGGTGGACCGATCCGGAGATCAAGTTGCCTCCCATGTTGAGTGAAAACCTCCCTGGCCATCCGTTCCAGTTTGAACGGAACGAAATACTTTGATCTAGGCATCCTACTGGACCAAGAACTCAGATGATCTCCGGTTGTAGTTTATCAGGCCTCCGAGAAGAATTAACAAACCTTGTCCTGATATTCCCAATAGGCAAAGTGATTGGGTGTTCTAGAATTTATCATGCAAAACCAATGAAACTAATCAGCGATATATAGTAATAGTGTTGTGGAACCACAGAAAGACGAAACCACCCATATTACATTACCAAACAAGAACTGGATTCGAAATAGTTTCTAGTAGACTTACATATTGATTGAGCAAATTTCCGGATACCTCTCAAGCCTACAAGACACCGCTAAAACCTTATGTGCATGCTTAATGCCAAGTATGGCCGCATGCATCTTTCGGATGCAGAAGCCAGGGGTAAGCCTCCTTTTCCAAAAAAAATAAATACTTGTACTCCCTTGCATTTCTGATCTACTCTTTCGTCTTGAGGCTTGTCACTGTTTATATTGTTTGCTTGAACACCATCCTTGTGATTATGCAATCACTAGACAACCACTCACTGTCTGCACTGGAAGATCACGTTAGCTACTTTTTATATGCCATTTATTATCTCCCCCATTAAAATGGTCAGAAGATATGAAGGTTCCTATGGCTATGGTAGTCAAAGTGATCCTGGTACCCCTCACATGGCCTGATCTTATTTTTTATGTATGGATCTTATGAATGGGTCCGTGAGAAATCATCCCTCCATTATATATTGCCCTGGTACACAGAAATTTGTTTGTGCTGGCCGAATTACTCTTTGTGCAACCAGGCTGATGCTATTCGTGTTGAGTATATTAGCAATTTGTTGATTGATTTAATCCAGAAATAAATCAAGAGCATGGCATTGACAATATTAACCTCGTATTGATATTTGTTCACCTAAACTCGTACTAGACATATAGCAGAAACATCTACGTAGATAACCAGTATGACAAGACGAAAATAAATAGGTGAGGGATAAAATGAGTTATACCCTCCAGTCGGCCAGGTCAAAACCACGGTGGCGGCAACATCGGCCTTCTTCTTGGCTTCGGTGGACATGGTGATGATGAAGACAATGAGAACATAGTCAAAGTAGCAGACGAAGATGAACGGACGAGCAGTCGCATCGGAGACGTTCCCTACAAAACCTAACCGCCCTTCTGTCGGTGTACGATCTCAAAGGAGGGGGTTCTGGAGGCCCACTCCCCCGTGCAGTTGTGCATGCGGTGGACGAGATGGGATTGCCAGCAGCAGTAGCAGCGAGCAGGACGGGCAGTTCGCGACAAGGTATGGCAGATGTGATTTAATCTGGGTGTACGGGCAAACCCATATAAACCTCCTTCCAGCCGTTTTGTGTGTGTTTTTTCTGTAGGTATTTACATATGTTTTGTTTGGCAAGTCTTTCTTTGTCTTTTTTACTATTTTAATTTTATGTTCAAACTTGTCAACATATTTTAAAATTTGAACATTTGTTTCCAACTACGTCATTTTTAAAATTTCATGTTTTCTTTCAAAATGCGCTAAATTTTTTAAATTCATCAAACTTTTTTGAAAACTGCAAAATTTTAAAATTTATGAACTTTTTTGAATCCCTGGACTTATTTTCAAATCCGCAAATTTTTTTGAAACTTGATTTTTTGTTCAAATTCATGTACTTTTTTCATAGCTACATGTTTTTCAAATCCGTGAACTTGTATTCAAATCCATGAACTTTTTCAAATCCTCAATTTTTTTTTCACACTCATAAACTTTTTTTAAATGAAGTTTTTCTAAAATTAGTGAACCTTAAAAAAAATCAAATTTGCGCACTTCCCTTTTCATATTCACAAGTTTTTTTTAAATCAATGGTCAACTGGTCAATGGTTGATCGGTCAACCATGGACTGAGCGGACGAACAAGGGTGGAGCGACCGAGGACCAGCAAGCGAACGAATAGTTGACTCCCACCAGCACACGTTTTGTGTGCCGGCCTGGTGGGCTTTCTCAATGCATTGTATCTTAACACATTATCATATGAGTTAGAAATATTTAAGAAATAACAACCCCAATGCATGGTTTCTTAGGAGTTGTATCTAAATTTCATAATTTGAGCCACATGCATACAGGTGATTGGTGCAGCAACAATTTTTTTGCCTATGGCCATGTGCAAGTGTTGTATGTTAGCTAAGATACAACATCCATCTTTCTTCATTAACTACTATGCCACATCAGCAAAATACCTAGGAAATCGTGTTAAGAAACTTGCATTGCGAGGGCCCTTTAGAAACCGGCACGTCAAGCGCCAATTATGAGCTCTCATTTGGGCCAACTCTATTGGTTTGTTGCCAAAACCGCTAAAGGTGGACCGTGACCGATCTTTATACCCAACGTTTAAGAGAAATTCCTATTTGCCGCTCGTTCGGCAAGTAGTCGACGCAACGCACAGGGGCAGATCGACGAGCGTTCGGATGGGCTGGCCTGTTCAAACGTTTGTGCGAATCCGGTTTTAGGAATCTTCTAGCAGGTTCTCAATCGTTTTTTTCTGGTTTTGGGAACCCTTCTAGAAGGTTTCCGAACCGGTTTTACTATTCCCTCTTTTTTAATTTCTTTTTCTATTTCTTTTTCTTTCTCGTTATTTTTTCTTTTTTATTTCTGTTTTCTTTTCTTTTCTTTGCTCTTTCTTTTTTTGCATGTTTTTTGTTTGAGAATTGCAAATATTTATTTGGAATTTAATAACATGTTCATGTTTTCAAAATTTGCTCTCAATTCAAAAACTGATCAGGAATTTCATAAAATGTTCCCGTTTTGAAATTTTGTTCATAATTTTAAAAAAATTATGTTTCAAAATGTCTTTCAGGAATTTAAAAAGTATTCTTTATTAAATTTTGTTCATAATTTCAAAAAGTCTTAATGTTTTTCAAAAATATTCAGTAAATTCAAAAAACGTTCCTGTTTTCAATTATTTGTTACATTCATGTTTTCAAAAACTTTTCAGCAATTTCATAAAATGTTCTCCTTTTCAAATTTTGTTCACAATTTCAAAAAATGTTCGTGTTTCAAAAAGTCTTTCAGGAATTTCAGAGAGTATTCTTGTTTTAAATTATGTTCACAAATTTCAAAAACTGTTTGTGTTATAAAAAAGTTCAGTAAATTCAAAAAAATGTTTTCATTTTCAAATATTTGTTACGTTCATGTTTTCAAAAAATGTTCAGAAATTTCATAAAATGTTCCCATTTTCAAATATTATTCACAATTTCAAAAAATGTTCGCGTTTCAAAAAGTCTTTCAGGAATTTCAGAAAATGTTCTTTTTCTAAATTGTGTTCACAACTTCAAAAAATCTCCCTGTTTTAAAAAATGTCAGTAAATTCAAAAAAATGTCCTCATTTTCAAATATTTGTAATGTTCATGTTTTGAAAAAATATTCAGGAATTTCATAAAATGTTCCATTTTCAATTTTGTTTACAATTTAAAAAAATGTTCATGTTTCAAAAAGTCTTTTAGGAATTTCAAAAAATGTTCTTGTTCTAAATTTTGCTCATAATTTCAAAACATGTCTGTGTTTTGGAAAATGTTCAGTAAATTCAAAAAATGTTCTCATTTTGAAATATTTGTTATGTTCATATTTTAAACTAATGTTCAGGAATTTCATAAAATGTTCCCATTTTCAAATCTTGTTCACAATTTCAAAAAATGTTCGTGTTTCAAAAAGTCTTTCAGGAATTTCAAAAAATGTTTTTGTTTTAAATTTTGTTCACAATTTCAAAACATGTTCATGTTTTAAAAAATGTTCGTTGATTTCAAAAAATGTTCCCATTTCCAATATTTGTTATGTTCATGTTTTAAAAAATGTTCTCTTTATCAAAAATATCTTCAAAATGTCATTCATAAAAAATTTATGTTTCAGAGAATGTATAGGAATTTCAAAATATGTTCTCAGTTCCAAAATTTGCTCACAATTCAAGAAAAATGTTCATGCTTCAAAAAATGTTCAAGAATTCCAGAAAATGTTTCTTGTTTTCAAACATATTCACAATGTCAGAAAATTTTCAATGTTTCTAAAATTGTTCACGTTTTAGAAAACTCTTAGGTTTTGCAAAAAACATGTCCGTGGTTTTTCTAAGTTCGGATTACAAAAATTGTTCACATTTTTTTAGAAAAAGAATATCAGTAAATATTTTTGGCATTTTGAATTGTTTGAAATTTTTAAGAAATGTTTTAATTTTTTTTTCTAAAATCTCAACCCTGCTGGCTGTTGTTATAGTGTTTCGCGCTTAAATATTTTGTAGCACCTTTGTGGTGGAGTGGCTAGGTGGGTGTGCTCTGTGCTGTGAGCGAGGCCGAGATGGTGGGATCGTATCCTACCTGTTTTTGGGTTTTTAGTGTTGATGGGCCGGCCCAGTCATGCGCGCCCGTGTGCGTCGAGCTTCTGTTTGACGCAGAATGCGTCGTATAGGAGGTCCCACGCTTAAGTGCAGTCTTTTCCCCAACTCAAGAAAAGAAGGTGCAGTTTTTTCCGAAACAAGTAGTCATATATGTATACTAGTAAGACGCCCGTGCGTTGCCACGGGCTTTTAATTTATTCTTTTTGATTACGCATATAATGTACAACCTCCGTCTAGAAAAATTTGTCGGAGAAACAAATAAAAATGGATGTATCTAAAATTAAAATACGTCTAGACACTTAATTTTCTCTGACAAGTATTTTTGGACAGAAAAATTATGTCATATTTCGCATGCATAGAAATTATAGCGTATAACAATTGGAAAATAACTAAAGTCCACTTCACCTACAAGGTAACTTGATGATATACACAGAGAGACATGATGCGCTTAAGATATTAT
Organism: Triticum aestivum; assembly: GCF_018294505.1. Classification (NCBI taxonomy): domain Eukaryota; kingdom Viridiplantae; phylum Streptophyta; class Magnoliopsida; order Poales; family Poaceae; genus Triticum; species Triticum aestivum. Next base: position 291,791,448 of record NC_057808.1, on the reverse strand, counting down.
ATATTTGTGACGCCCCCGATTTGACCGTACACTAATCATGCACACAAATGTGTACGACCAAGATCAGGGACTCACGGGAAGATATCACAACACAACTCTAAAACATAAATAAGTCATACAAGCATTATAATACAAGCCAGGGGCCTCGAGGGCTCGAATACAATTGCTCGATCATAGACGAGTCAGCGGAAGCAACAATATCTGAGTACAGACATAAGTTAAACAAGTTTGCCTTAAGAAGGCTAGCACAAAGGTAGCAACGATCGAAAAGGCAAGGCCTCCTGCCTGGGACCTCCTAACTACTCCTGGTCGTCGTCAGCGGCCTGCACGTAGTAGTAGGCACCTCCAGTGTCGTAGGTGTCGTCGTCGACGGTGGCGTCTGGCTCCTGGACTCCAGCATCTGGTTGCGACAATCAGATAGATAGGAAGGGGGGAAAGAGGGAGAGAAGCAACCGTGAGTACTCATCCAAAGTACTCGCAAGCAAGGAGCTATACTACATATGCATGGGTATATGTGTAAAGGGGCATATCAGTGGACTGAACTGCAGAATGCCAGAATTAAAAGGGGGATAGCTAGTCCTGTCGAAGACTACGCTTCTGGACATCTCCATCTTGCAGCATATAGAAGAGAGTAGATTGAAGTCCTCCAAGTAGCATCGCATAGCATAATCCTACCCGGCGATCCCCTCCTCGTCGCCCTGTTAGAGAGCGATCACCGGGTTGTATCTGGCACTTGGAAGGGTGTATTTTATTCAGTATCCAGTTCTAGTTGTCATAAGCTCAAGGTACAACTCCGGGTCGTCCTTTTACCGAGGGACACGGCTATTCGAATAGATAAACTTCCCTGCAGGGGTGCACCACATAACCCAACACGCTCGATCCCAATTGGCCGGACACACTTTTCTGGGTCATGCCCGGCCTCGTAAGATCAACGCGTCGCAGCCCCACCTAAGCACAACAGAGCGGTCAGCACGCCGGTCTAATCCTAAGCGCGCAGGGGTCTGGGCCCATCGCCCTATGCACACCTGCACGTTGCGAACGCGGCCGCGAGCAGACCTAGCAACCCACACGATCACGGCGGTTACGTCAAAGCGGTCCAACACGGCGCGCGCCACTCAGTCGCTGACGTCACGAAGGCTTCGGCTGATACCACGACGCCGGGATACCCATAACTACTCCCGCGTAGATGGCTAGTGCGTATAGACCAAATGGCCAGACTCAGATCAAATACCAAGATCTCGTTAAGCGTGTTAAGTATCCGCGAACGCCGACCAGGGCCAGGCCCACCTCTCACCTAGGCGGTCTCAACCTGCCCTGTCGCTCCGCCACAAAGATCCACTTGCGGGTACTCCTACGAGCCGACCCGACTTTAGTCATCACATGTGTCATGTATATAGTATATAAGTATATACCCGTGATCACCGCCCAGGTGATCACGGCCCGATAGTATAGCACAGCAGACGGACAAGAATGTAGGGCCACTGATGGAAAACTAGCATCCTATACTAAGCATGTAGGATTGCAGGTAAAGGTAACAACAGTAGTAGCAAGGATAGGCTATGCATCAGGATAGGATATCGAAAAGCAGTAACATGCTACACTACTCTAATGCAAGCAGTATAGAGAAGAGTAGGCGATATCTGGTGATCAAGGGGGGGGGCTTGCCTGGTTGCTCTGGCAAGTAGGAGGGGTCGTCGACTCCGTAGTCGAACTGGGCAGCAGCAGTGTCGGTCTCGTAGTCTACCGGAGAGAAGAGGGGGAAGAAACAGTAAATACAATGCAAACATAAGCATGACGATGCGTGACATGACAGTGAGCGGTGCTAGGGGTGTCCTAACGCGACAGTAGGTGGTACCGGTGAAGGGGGGGAACATCCGGGAGGTATTCCCGATGTTTCGCGTTTTCGGACAGACGGACCGGAGGGGGAAAGTTGCTAGTTCGATAGGTTAGGGAGGTGTGGTGGATGAACGGACTGCGTATTTGGATTCGTCTCGTCGTTCTGAGCAACTTTCATATAGAAAACATTTTCATCCGAGTTACGGTTTAAAAGATATGAATTTTCAAAGTTTATTTGAATTTCTGGAATTATTTATATTCAGAAAAATGAATTATGACGTCAGCATGAGGCAATGCTGACGTCAGCAGGTCAACAGGTCGGCTGACCAGTCAAACCAGACAGGTGGGTCCAGTGGGACCCACATGTCAGCCTCTGTTAGTCTAATACTTAATTAAACTAATCTAACAGTATAATTAGAGGGGTGGGCCCCACATGTCAGTGAGTGTTTAGTTAAACTAATTATTTTTATTTATAAAACATTTTCTTTTTCTTTTCTTTTTTATTTTTGCGGCGGGGCCCGCATGTCAGTGACTGGGCCTGCCCAGTCAGCAGTTGACTGGGTCAACCCAGTCAACTGGGGCCCGTGGGGGCCACTGGCAGGGGCACTGGGGTGGCCCCAGGCCAGCCACGTCGGCGGCCGGCGCCGGAGCAACGCCGGCGACCAAACGCACGGCGGCGCGGCTCGGGGAGGGGGTACGGGTTTCACGTACAGGGGGTCTTCGGGGGCGTGGCTGGGCGCGTTCGACGCGGCTCGGCATCGCGCGTCCAACAGCGGTGGTCGGAGGGGCTGGAACGGCCGGAGACGACCGCTACGAGCTCGCCGGCGGCGAGGTGCTACGGGTGCCCGACGGAAGCTGCGTTAGAGCGCGCGAACGGCCGAACTAAGTAGCTAGGCGGGTGCGGCACGGTGCGGTCGGGCTAGTGGGCCTACGCCCGTGACCATTTGGTCACCGGAGACCGCCGGCGGCGAGCTCCGCGGCGTGGAGTTCGGGCGCGCGTGGGGGAGCAGCTACGGAGCGCGAGCGAGCTAACGGAGAGGGGGGGAGATGCGGGAGCTCACAGCGGAGCCGTAGGGAGTGGCAGCGAGCTCGGGGAGGGCGCGGGGTAGCCGGAGTCGGCGACGATCGACGGCGGCCGTGCGGGGAAGACGAGCTCGGGGAGGTCGATGCAGTGGCGCTCGGCTCGTTCCCGATGGCGCAGTCGGCGTAGTCGACGGCGGGGAGTCGTTCGGGCACGTCGTCGGGGCGATCTGGGCACGGTGGCCGCGGGAACTACGGTGAACGGCGGCGAGCGCGCTCGGGCAGAGGGGAACGGAGGGGAGAGGGAGGTGGATCTGGCGGGGGAGAAGGCGCAGAGGCCGAGGGAGAGCGGGGGCGAGTGGGAGAGAGGCCCGAGGAGGCGGGGGAGCTGGCGCCCTTATCCTCCCCGTCGCCGGCGAGGGGGTGCGGCGGGGACGGCCACTGTTCCGCCCCCGGTCGGGGGAACAGGGAAGGGGCGAGGGGGAGAGTGGGCTGGGCCGGGGTCGGGGGTGCGGGGGGTGCGGCCCAGTTTGGGCCGGGGGGTTCGGTGCAGATGGGCCACGGGTCCGGTGGGGGGGGGGAAGGCCTTTTCCCTTTTTTTCTTTTTCTTTTCTCTGACTGTGTTCTGTTTTCTGTTTTCCTTTTATTTGTTTATTTTCTTTTCTGTTTTATTTCATTTAAAAGTATTTAGGTATTTTATAAAAATGTGTTTTCTCCACCATAATTACCAGTGTAATATTTGGCACCCACTGAACATTTTTGTTTGAGTTTTTGAAAACTTTTATTTTTCACTTTAATTATATTTGAAGTTTGAACTAGGAGTTTGAAAAGGAAGGTGATTCAAATGTGATCAAGCCCTGTTTAGCAACATGATTAGCTTAATCACAGGGAGTTACTGTAGCATGATTCCCAGGGTGTTACAAATCTCCTCCACTACAAGAAATCTCGTCCCGAGATTTAGGAGGTAGAAGGAAACAGTGCGGGGTATTCTTCGCGCAGACGATCCTCTCGTTCCCAAGTGGCCTCATCTTCAGAATGGTGCGACCACTGGACTTTGAGAAACTTGATCGCCTTCTGACGTGTGCGGCGTTCAGCTTGGTCGAGAATGCGGACCGGATGCTCCTTATAGGAGAGGTCTTGCTGCAATTCGAGCACTTCATGATCCACAGCTCGGATTGGATCCTTGAAGCAACGGCGGAGCTGTGACACATGGAACACATCGTGAACCTGAGAAAGGTTCGGCGGTAGCTCCAGTTGGTATGCCACTTTTCCACGCCTTTCGAGAATAGTGAATGGGCCAATATAGCGAGGAGCTAGTTTGCCCTTGATCCCGAAGCGGTGAGCACCCTTCATAGGTGTGACTCGAAGATAAGCCTTTTCGCCAGGTTGATAGACCATGTCTTTATGATGACGGTCATACTGACTCTTCTGACGTGACTGAGCAGTCTTGAGATTCTCGCGAATAATGCGGACTTGTTCTTCGGCATCTTGGATAATATCCGGACCGAAGAGTGGACGTTCCCCAGTTTCTGACCAGTTCAGAGGGGTTCGGCACTTTCGTCCATATAACACTTCGAAGGGGGCCATCTTCAGACTAGCTTGATAGCTATTATTATAAGAGAACTCAGCATACGGGAGAGATTCCTCCCATTTCTTGCCGAAGGAAATAACGCAAGCTCGAAGCATGTCTTCGAGAACTTGGTTGACGCGTTCAACTTGTCCTTGCGATTGAGGATGAAACGCAGTACTGAATGACAGATGAGTTCCCATAGCTTCTTGGAAACTTGCCCAGAATCTTGAAGTGAATAAGCTGCCACGGTCTGAGCTGATAACCAATGGAATACCGTGGAGTGAAACAATCCTGGACATATAGAGCGTTGCCAACTGGCTAGCAGTGATCGTTTCTTTGACTGCCAGGAAATGTGCAACTTTGGAAAGCCGGTCAATGACGACAAGAATAGCATCATTACCTTTCTGTGATTTGGGAAATCCAGTGACGAAGTCCATCTCAACATGGTCCCATTTCCATTCAGGAATAGAGATAGGTTGCAGAGTTCCAGCAGGCCTTTGATGTTCTGCTTTGATACGACGGCAAACGTCACACTCAGCAACATAACGAGCAATGTCTTGCTTCATATTAGACCACCAGAATCTCTGTCGGATGTCTTGATACATCTTTGTACTACCAGGATGGATACACAGAGGCGTATCATGAGCTTCTTTCATAACTTCCTGTGTCATATCCAAGTTTTTCTCTGCACATGGCACCACTAGGCGGCCCTTGAAGTATAGGGTGCCATCTTCAGCAATGGTGAAGAATGAGGGCTTTCCTTCTGCGAGGTAGCGCTTAATCTTGTGGGCTTCAGAGTCATACTTCTGTAGCCTTTTGATGCTGTCCTCGAGATCTGGTTTAGCAACTAGGGTATTGAGAGAACCCTGGGTAACAACGTGGAGGTTCACCTTGCCAAACTCCTTAGGAGGGGGAATGAGTGCACCCGAAGGAACAATATGGAGGTTCAGCTTCCTGAATTCTTCAACAAGCGAGGGCTGAACTTTATGAACCTGGAGGTGGTTGCAGTAAGACTTGCGGCTCAAGGCATCAGCCATTACATTAGCCTTGCCTGGCGTATAGGAAATACCCAAGTCAAAGTCTGCAACAAGCTCCATCCATCTCTGCTGACGGAGGTTCAGATCTGGCTGAGTAAACAGATACTTCAGACTTTGGTGGTCAGTGAAGATCTCGCAACGATTACCGAGAAGGTAATGTCGCCACTGCTTCAGCGCATGAATGACAGCAGCAAGTTCGAGGTCGTGAACTGGGTAGTTCTCTTCGTGAGGGCGCAATTGTCGAGAGGCATAAGCAATCACTTTGCGGTCTTGCATTAGGACACAGCCTAATCCTTGACGGGAAGCGTCGCAGTAAATGACGAAGTCCTTCTTAGTATCAGGTGGAGCTAGAACTGGGGCAGAAGTCAACTTGTCTTTGAGTGCCTGGAAACTTTCCTGACATTTGTCTGTCCATTGGAACTTGACACCCTTATGCAACAGGTTAGTCAGAGGCCTGGCGATCTTGGAGAAGTTCTCGACAAATCGACGGCAATAGCTGGCGAGACCGAGAAAACTTCTGACTTGCTTAACGTTCTTGGGAGGAGTCCAATCAAGAATAGCCTGAACTCGCTCGGGGTTGACGGCAATACCATCCTTAGAGATGACATGCCCAAGATAGGTTACTTCCGGTAGCCAGAATTCACATTTGGAGAACTTGGCATATAGTTGATGTTCTCGTAGCTTTTCCAGCACAAGTCGAAGATGTTCAGCATGTTCTTCTTCGTTCTTGGAAAATATCAGGATATCATCCAGATAAACCACGACGAACTTGTCGAGGTAATCCATGAATATGTAGTTCATCAGACGAGAGAAGGTGGCTGGAGCATTGGTTAAACCGAAAGACATGACGGTGTACTCGTATGAACCATAGCGAGTCACGAAGGCGGTCTTTGGGATATCCTCTTCGCGAACACGGATCTGGTGGTAGCCCAACCTCAAGTCGAGCTTAGAGAACACTGACGAACCCGCCAGTTGATCATACAGATCATTGATCCGAGGAAGAGGGTATTTATTCTGAATGGTAGCTTGGTTTATAGGACGGTAGTCTTGAACTAACCGGTTTGTCCCATCCTTCTTCTTGACAAAGAGAGAAGGTGCTCCCCAAGGAGAGCAACTTGGGCGAATGAATCCTTTGCGAAGAGACTTGTCGATTTCCTCCTTAAGCTCAAGGAGTTCATGCGGCGGCATTTTGTAGGGTCGCTTGGCTATAGGAGTGGTGCCTGGTTTCAAGTCGATGATGAATTCGACAGCTCTAGCAGGGGGAATCCCCGGAAGTTCTTCAGGAAGACGTCGAGGAATTCACGCACGACGGGAATGTTTTCAATGCCCTCGAGTGGTGCAGCGTTCAATGCATTCAATGCATAGAGCCTTGCCTCGGCATTTTGCACCAGATGGGCTTGGTAAGTAACTATCTCATCTGAAGGGTGTAGCAGATGGACGGTCTTAGTGGTGCAAACGATTGAAGCAGTATGCGCTTTTAACCAATTCATTCCCAGAATGAGATCAATGCTACAGGACTTCAGTACGATGGGAGAGACAAGAAATTCCAGTCCTTCAATTTCAACAGTAACATCGTGACTAACCATAGAGGTTTGACATTGGCCCGCAGGGGTGTGTACCACTAGCGGAGTGTTTATCTCTTCGTAATTAATGCCATGCAGGAATGCAAATTCTGCTGATATGAATGAATGGGATGCTCCTGTATCAAATAAAACGGATGCTGGTACTGAATTTACGAGGAGTGTACCCATCACAGTAGCAGGCTGGTCTTGAGCTTCGCTGAGATCAACGTGGTTGGCATGAGCACGACCATAAGACTTAGCATTGTTGTTGCGGGGCTGGTTGTTACCACGGCCAGCTGCTGGAAGGGCCAGTTGATTCTGGTTCTGATAGCAGTTCCTGGCAAAGTGACCCGGTTGACCACACTTGAAGCACAGACCATTATCGGGAGTGGGAACAGGAGCCCCAGGTGGGGGAGCTGGTAGCTTTGACTGCCTAGATGGTGGAGGAGGCAGACGCGGTGCAGCATAAGATTTCCTGGGAGCAGGTGCATTTGGACGATACATGCTATTCGGGATCCATATCTTACGCTTCTGTGAGGGCGAGCCCGAAGATGAGCCCGTGTCACGGTTGCGCCTCTGAGAGCTCTGGTATTCCTGCAGACCAGTCTCGACATTGATGGCCTTATTCACCAAGGTGGCGAAATCGGCGAAGTCATGCACTAGAAGTGCGAGCTTGATGTCAGCTTGTAGTCCATCACGGAACTTCTCCTGTCTGCGTGCATCAGTTGCAATGTCTTCTTCAGCATAGCGGGACAAGTCCAGAAACTCCCGCTGATAAGCTTCGACAGATTTGTTGCCTTGGGTGAGGTTGCGGAACTCACGCTTCTTCCGGTCCATGACTCCCTGAGGAATTAAACGGGCACGGAAAGCAGCTTGGAAGTCTGGCCAGGTGATGATTGTTCCAGCTGGCAGAGTACGCCTGTGGCTGTCCCATCATTGAGCTGCGGGTCCCTTCAGAAAGAAGGAAGCAAAGTTGACATAGCTGGCAGGGGCTACATCAGCAGACTCCAACTCATAGGTGATGTCACAAAGCCAGTCATCAGCATCCAGAGGCTGAGTTGAGCTGCGGTAGATGGTTGGGTTGAGGCGTATGAAATCTTGAACAGTCACTTGAGCTGGCTGCTGGTTCATATTGGGGCGAGGGAACTGAGCCATCATATTTTCCATGAATTGGCGGTTCAGTTCGAACTGTTGGATCATACCAGCCATGTACTCAGGTGGTGGTGGGGCATCGCCACCACGACCACGACCACCTGGTCTAACCATCCTGCTAATATATAACAGGGGTAGTTCAGCATTGAGAAATTTGCAATGACAAGAATCATTCATGATGAAACATGCATAATGAAAGGAGCACGATAGCTACTACATAGTAGTCGGCATAACTTTATAGGAGGTCCCACGCTTAAGTGCAGTCTTTTCCCCAACTCAAGAAAAGAAGGTGCAGTTTTTTCCGAAACAAGTAGTCATATATGTATACTAGTAAGACGCCCGTGCGTTGCCACGGGCTTTTAATTTATTCTTTTTGATTACGCATATAATGTACAACCTCCGTCTAGAAAAATTTGTCGGAGAAACAAATAAAAATGGATGTATCTAAAATTAAAATACGTCTAGACACTTAATTTTCTTTGACAAGTATTTTTGGACAGAAAAATTATGTCATATTTCGCATGCATAGAAATTATAGCATATAACAATTGGAAAATAACTAAAGTCCACTTCACCTACAAGGTAACTTGATGATATACACAGAGAGACATGATGCGCTTAAGATATTATATATTTGTGACGCCCCCGATTTGACCGTACACTAATCATGCACGCAAATGTGTACGACCAAGATCAGGGACTCACGGCAAGATATCACAACACAACTCTAAAACATAAATAAGTCATACAAGCATTATAATACAAGCCAGGGGCCTCGAGGGCTCGAATACAATTGCTCGATCATAGACGAGTCAGCGGAAGCAACAATATCTGAGTACAGACATAAGTTAAACAAGTTTGCCTTAAGAAGGCTAGCACAAAGGTAGCAACGATCGAAAAGGCAAGGCCTCCTGCCTGGGACCTCCTAACTACTCCTGGTCGTCGTCAGCGGCCTGCACGTAGTAGTAGGCACCTCCAGTGTCGTAGGTATCGTCGGCGACGGTGGCGTCTGGCTCCTGGACTCCAATATCTGGTTGCGACAATCAGATAGATAGGAAGGGGGGAAAGAGGGAGAGAAGCAACCGTGAGTACTCATCCAAAGTACTCGCAAGCAAGGAGCTACACTACATATGCATGGGTATATGTGTAAAGGGGCATATCAGTGGACTGAACTGCAGAATGCCAGAATTAAAAGGGGGATAGCTAGTCCTGTCGAAGACTACGCTTCTGGACATCTCCATCTTGCAGCAGATAGAAGAGGGTAGATTGAAGTCCTCCAAGTAGCATCGCATAGCATAATCCTACCCGGCGATCCCCTCCTCGTCGCCCTGTTAGAGAGCGATCACCGGGTTGTATCTGGCACTTGGAAGGGTGTATTTTATTGCAGTATCCAGTTCTAGTTGTCATAAGCTCAAGGTACAACTCCGGGTCGTCCTTTTACCGAGGGACACGGCTATTCGAATAGATAAACTTCCCTGCAGGGGTGCACCACATAACCCAACACGCTCGATCCCAATTGGCCGGACACACTTTTCTGGGTCATGCCCGGCCTCGTAAGATCAACGCGTCGCAGCCCCACCTAAGCACAACAGAGCGGTCAGCACGCCGGTCTAATCCTAAGCGCGCAGGGGTCTGGGCCCATCGCCCTATGCACACCTGCACGTTGCGAACGCGGCCGCGAGCAGACCTAGCAACCCACACGATCACGGCGGTTACGTCAAAGCGGTCCAACACGGCGCGCGCCACTCAGTCGCTGACGTCACGAAGGCTTCGGCTGATACCACGACGCCGGGATACCCATAACTACTCCCGCGTAGACCAAATGGCCAGACTCAGATCAAATACCAAGATCTCGTTAAGCGTGTTAAGTATCTGCGAACGCCGACCAGGGCCAGGCCCACCTCTCTCCTAGGTGGTCTCAACCTGCCCCGTCGCTCCGCCACAAAGATCCACTTGCGGGTACTCCTACGAGCCGACCCGACTTCAGTCATCACATGAGTCATGTATAAAGTATATAAGTATATACCCGTGATCACCGCCCAGGTGATCACGGCCCGATAGTATAGCACAGCAGACGGACAAGAATGTAGGGCCACTGATGGAAAACTAGCATCCTATACTAAGCATGTAGGATTTGCAGGTAAAGGTAACAACAGTAGTAGCAAGGATAGGCTATGCATCAGGATAGGATATCGGAAAGCAGTAACATGCTACACTACTCTAATGCAAGCAGTATAGAGAAGAATAGGCGATATCTGGTGATCAAGGGGGGGGGGCTTGCCTGGTTGCTCTGGCAAGTAGGAGGGGTCGTCGACTCCGTAGTCGAACTGGGCAGCAGCAGTGTCGGTCTCGTAGTCTACCGGAGAGAAGAGGGGGAAGAAACAGTAAATACAATGCAAACATAAGCATGACGATGCGTGACATGACAGTGAGCGGTGCTAGGGGTGTCCTAACGCGACAGTAGGTGGTACCGGTGAAGGGGGGGAACATCCGGGAGGTATTCCCGATGTTTCACGTTTTCGGACAGACGGATCGGAGGGGGAGAGTTGCTAGTTTGATAGGTTAGGGAGGTGTGGTGGGCGAACGGACTGCGTATTTGGATTCGTCTCGTCGTTCTGAGCAATTTTCATATAGAAAACATTTTCATCCGAGTTACGGTTTAAAAGATATGAGTTTTCAAAGTTTATTTGAATTTCTGGAATTATTTATATTAAGAAAAATGAATTATGACGTCAGCATGAGGCAATGCTGACGTCAGCAAGTCAACAGGTCGGCTGACCAGTCAAACCAGACAGGTGGGTCCAGTGGGACCCACATGTCAGCCTCTGTTAGCCTAATACTTAATTAAACTAATCTAATAGTATAATTAGAGGGGTGGGCCCCACATGTCAGTGAGTGATTAGTTAAAATAATTATTTTTATTTATAAAACATTTTCTTTTTCTTTTCTTTTTTTTATATTTTGCGGCGGGGCCCGCATGTCAGTGACTGGGCCTGCCCAGTCAGCAGTTGACTGGGTCAACCCAGTCAACTGGGGCCCGTGGGGGCCACTGGCAGGGGCACTGGGGTGGCCCCAGGCCAGCCACGTCGGCGGCCGGCGCCGGAGCAACGCCGGCGACCAAACGCACGGCGGCGCGGCTCGGGGGGGGGGTACGGGTTTCACGTACAGGGGGTCTTCGGGGGCGTGGCTGGGCGCGTTCGACGCGGCTCGGCGTCGCGCGTCCAACGACGGTGGTCGGAGGGGCTGGAACGGCCGGAGACGACCGCTACGAGCTCGCCGGCGGCGAGGTGCTACGGGTGCCCGACGGAAGCTGCGTTAGAGCCCGCGAACGGCCGAACTAAGTAGCTAGGCGGGCGCGGCACGGTGCGGTCGGGCTAGTGGGCCTATGCCCGTGACCATTTGGTCACCGGAGACCCGCCGGCGGCGAGCTCCGCGGCGTGGCGTTCGTGCGCGCGTGGGGGAGCAGCTACGGAGCGCGAGCGAGCTAACAGAGAGGGTGGGAGATGCGGGAGCTCACAGCGGAGCCGTAGGGAGTGGCAGCGAGCTCGGGGAGGGCGCGGGGTAGCCGGAGTCGGCGACGATCGACGGCGGCCGTGCGGGGAAGACGAGCTCGGGGAGGTCGATGCAGTGGCGCTCGGCTCGTTCCCGTTGGCGCAGTCGGCGTAGTCGACGGCGGGGAGTCGTTCGGGCACGTCGTCGGGGCGATCTGGGCACGGTGGCCGCGGGAACTACGGTGAACGGCGGCGAGCGCGCTCGGGCAGAGGGGAACGGAGGGGAGAGGGAGGTGGATCTGGCGGGGGAGAAGGCGCAGAGGCCGAGGGAGAGCGGGGGCGAGTGGGAGAGAGGCCCGAGGAGGCGGGGGAGCTGGCGCCCTTATCCTCCCCGTCGCCGGCGAGGGGGTGCGGCGGGGACGGCCACTGTTCCGCCCCCGGTCGGGGGAACAGGGAAGGGGCGAGGGGGAGAGTGGGCTGGGCCGGGGTCGGGGGTGCGGGGGGTGCGGCCCAGTTTGGGCCGGGGGGTTCGGTGCAGATGGGCCACGGGTCCGGTGGGGGGGGGGAAGGCCTTTTCCCTTTTTTTTCTTTTCCTCTGCCTGTGTTCTGTTTTCTGTTTTCCTTTTATTTGTTTATTTTATTTTCTGTTTTATTTCATTTAAAGTATTTAGGCATTTTTATAAAAAGGAGTTTTCTCCACCATAATTACCAGTGTAATATTTGGCACCCACTGAACATTTTTGTTTGAGTTTTTGAAAACTTTTATTTTTCACTTTAATTATATTTGAAGTTTGAACTAGGAGTTTGAAAAGGAAGGTGATTCAAATGTGATCAAGCCCTGTTTAGCAACATGATTAGCTTAATCACAGGGAGTTACTGTAGCATGATTCCCAGGGTGTTACAATATTACAAACTAAGATTTACTTACAAGGTAGGAATGTTGTCTTTAGGTTCATGTGCACAGTACTTCGACAAGTATAATAAAAATCTATTATATAATTAAGACAGGCAAACAAGCCATCGCGACGGTGCCACTGGAAGGTGGTGACGCCCAACACGATGGTGGCCATGGCGTTCAGCCCTCTGGCCGTGCGACGATATGGCCCGGACATGACGCTGCGGGAGGCGCTCGACGGCCGCGATGACCCCTATCGGACGCTCCTCCGAGAGGCCACGACGACGCTCCTCAATGCCTACTACGACGTGCCAGGGTCGCCCTTCCTGTACCCGAGAACCGCCAGTGTCATCGACCACCTCATCGATGCGGCTGACGTCGGCGTCCATGTGCGGGCGGCGCTTGCGCGCGAGGATGGCGTGGGAGGGGGCGCAGGCGTCGAGGCTGTAAAGGCGGACGCACAGGTTGGCGGTGGCGGTGGCGAGGGCGAGGGGGCGGCGGCCGGGTGTAGAGGGTGGAGCTGGCGGTGGACGAGGGATGTGGATCTTTATCGGGAGATTAGGAAGGGAAAACGAGAGATGGGGCCGGGACTCGGGATGAGATTGACTTCCTTCGACGGTGGGGGATTTCCTTTCGATCGACTCGCGGCTTCGATCAATGTAGCGAAACGAAATGACTACGGACTGTTTCATTAGGAGTCTCTCAGCCTCTATTGGAGCCTAGCCAGCTGCCGTAGTATGCATATGTGGAGAGTGGTGGTCCAGGCATGGTCGACACGCGCTCACTCTCACTCAGGCCTTTGGAGGTGTGGTTCCTATGGCTGATGAAATTGTTGTGGCCGGAGTGTTGTTGCCTAATCTTGGGCACCTTTTAGCCACCAAGATTTGTGAGTTCCTTGCGATTAACTCTGAGAATTCTGGAAAAGACGATTGGATGCATATTGCAGGAAAAAGCTTTTGTGGGAGAAGCACAAAAAGAATGACTCTTAACCCTAGATCAGATATGATCAGAGACGGGGAACGAAGGATCGACAACATGGAAGGATGGTGTGTTAGGAAGGAGTGTCGGGTTTAGGAAGTTGATCCCAGGCTGATTAAGTTAGCTGGCCTGGTCAGCATTTCGTTCTATTGTGCCACCTGTATCAGTAAACATACTGTAGAAAACTATTGATTAAATACTTCAATTGATCTAAATTTGTTGATTACCAAAGTTTTCTTTGTAAAAAATATGTTTCTTAGTTTTTTTTACCAAAGAAATCTGAGTTTCTTTGGTAGATGAAAATGTTTCTTAGTTGGCTTACCAAACAAATCTGAGTACTTTTGCTTACCAAAGATTGCCGTGATATTGCTCCTTAGTTACAGATATTATTTTTTTGAGATCAAAACGTTTCTTAGTTGGCTTACCAAAACCAGTCCAGTAATAATGGGTTAAATGCATGAAGACTTAAAACGTAAGGAATGTTACACCATTTGGTTGTTGTTGATGGGAGCGACAGGCTCAGAGTTCGTCACAGGGCTTTTGATGGCTGCACATCCGACTCCTCATTAGATTCTCCTTCACTGAATCTGAGTAAAGTTATATAGAAATCATTTTAGATGTGGTCAAAAACACATTTCACCACACATGTAGCAAGTCACTCATCTACATAGAAATCATTTTAGATGTGGTCGAAACTCAAATCTCGTATAAAGGTTTGCAAACCTGTCATTCAAGAAACCAAGAAACCATTCGAATTGGTATCCTAGAAATATACATGTTCATCAGGAATGGATTGTAAGAGCAATTTGTCTTGCTGAATACTCATTTTTATTTCAAATTAAAGAAGCTTGCATGAGTAAACTGTAAATAAGGTAGAACATTCAAATTGTCTTGTCATCACAGTACATGACACACGACATCAAAGTACTTGTACGGTTCTAGTTCTACCTCTACTTTAACTTCATATGCTGCTAGAATACGTCAGTTATTTAAGTATCGATTTATCCTTCAAGAAATAGAGTAGTGACCATACTGTAGCTTGGGAGAAATCAAATTAGTTATGAATGTGATATTACCAGCATTTAAGTGTGCATCAAGCTTGCAAAAACTCAAGTCCAATTTCATCCAAATATCTCATCTTGGGTTAAGTAATTAGTTACTACTTTGTCATGTGCGATGAAAGAAAATGAATTGCATAACCAAAAGGAAGATTTATACAGAAGGCCCGTGCGTTGCTACGGGCTTTAAAAATAATAAGATACTATTCATGAAGCTAAAATAATATAGAACAATGTCACTTCAACTAATACACATATTTTTTTTACAATCAGCATCATAGCATTCCCTAACAGAAACCAACCAGTTCTCTCTACATCGTATCAAATATATTATTGAAAAATAAAAAATATTATTAAAACCAACCAGTAGTCGAATGGTTGTGATACTGATGATACCCATCCATGTAGGGACGGAGTCAACCCAGCAGGACGCCTTCATAAAATGTCACATGTATAATGTATAGCCTCATGCCGCACGCCTTGGCCCTGTCTCCGCCACTGCATCCATGTGTGAGTGCGCAGAGACTGTTATCTGTATTTCTTTAAATTTTATCCAGACATAGAACAATTTTAATTATCTCACCCTTTTCTTAATTTAAATACAAACACATCACATAAATTTGGAATTCGTGTCGCTATTCTCATTCTCTAGCCGGTCAATTTTCCGTGGGGAGAACTAATGCATGCTTCCTAATATATCAACATTCCAACTTTCTAGACTGGAGACTGCCCAAAGAAATTATTATTTTCTACCACCAACTTCTTCATATGGTAGAAAATGCCATCTTTTACAGCATTATGACATAAACTTTAAAACACATACAATGGTATTATTTTCATTTTGCATAATGCATTTGTACGTCAAGTCATACAAGTTTGATTGCACACTCGTGGACCATCCAATGAATTCTCTAAATTCAGTTTAAACCCAAGCATGACATGATTTCTTATTGTGCATCTTTCACCATGTAGTGACCCCTATAAAAGAATCAAACAAATACCATGCTTATTTTGACATAAGCTCACCTACTATTTGACCCACCTAAACTGGCAACCTTCAAATACTCCGGACGACGTTCCATCATGGAAATCCATGTGTTGCCATAGAACAACACAATATCACTCAAGTAGTATTTATCATGCTTACCGTCCTTAACTGGTTCTATATATTATTTCTGAATATGCACCTATTTCACACCACCACCAGACGAACATTGCTCTTCGTTCTTCATTATTTATCTCAGCACACCCTTTGACATGATACGTTACTTCTTACAATACTTTTCATTGTTTTTCCATGGATTGGCAACACTCATGTTTAGGTGTATCTTTCTCCAAACAATCCGAATTTTGGACTAATGGGATATTCAAATAAATGATTACTGTGATTTGCCCAATTCATTTACTATGCTCTCTTGTGCTCCTCGTTGGCTTTACCTGAACTCATTGCCATCGTTTCTGATCAAATCACCTAGCAAAAGCAAATTAAGTTGTTAAGATAGAAATAAAAAAAGAGAAAGTCTTTACTAAAATAGAAATCGAATACAATTTGACTAGTACATGCTTGCTCACTTAGCATAATTTGAACCACAAAGGGACATGTGAAAATAATTCAAATGCATGATGGATGCTAACTTATTTGAATTACTTAATTTGTGGGCTGATATCAATGGACTAATTACTAATTAAACTTGCAGAACATATCACACTAAAAAGTATGTATAATATTTGATTTTACCAAAGAGGTATGGGAATATCTATAATCAATGTGTTTGCTAGCTAGACAATGTCACCGCTTCAACCTAAACTAATGAAAAGGCACCAGCCTGGTCCTGGCTAGATTATTTAACAGGTACTATCAACTGAGGTATGATACTAAGGCATTGCCACTGAAAAATGAAAATAAATTATTATCATGAGTACTCAAGGCTCAGCACAGATTGAGATGGAGATCGGAGGAGGCACACAGGTGGTGGATGATGGAGTGGCCCAGTGGAAGAACGGCCACGTCATCGCCAGAGCAGGAACACGCGGAGGCTCGCATCCCGTTGGGCGGTTCTGGAGAAGGATCCGCCCTCGAGCATCTTCTCGCGGCGGCGGCGAACGGATCCACAATGAGGTCCGCAATGAAGGCGGCGGCGGCTCCTCTCGTACCTCCGCGGCGGCGAACGGCTCCGCGATGAGGTCTGGCAGCAGCTCCTCTTGGATGTCAGCGGCGGCGATCTCGTACCTCGGCGGCGGGCGAGTGGCTCCATGATCGACCTAGCAAATAGATAGATCGAGGGCAGTCGCGTTGTATACCTAGAATACTTTAATATTCACATAAGAAGTGTCCTTGTAGGCCGGTAGCTGAGTCAATCTTGACCCTTTAATAAACTCAGTTATATTCTTCATTTACACCCAGCTTAGTTAGAAGTACTGGCAAACAATTCAGTATGCTATCGTCTGATAATATACTGAAATTGTAGATACGTAGGCACCTAACGATTGAACTACTTTATTTATTTTTCCACACTACAGAGACAGGTGCTTGTAGAAATTCCAAAGTATACGCCAAAAAAATTCTTTATGAAAACATTGGACAGCTATGCTGCAAGGTAGCAAGTAATCTCACGACAATTTCAGAAGCAAAACAAGGGAAAAGGATGTGCAAACCTCTTAAGGATTTGAGAAAGCTCATAGCTCCTCAATCAAGTCAACCATTAATTTCACATAGCGCATAGGAATCAGCCGCCTCAGCAATCTCCTCCCCGTTGGATCTGGTACCAGCAAGGTCCTCGAGGCTGAAATAAACCATCGTCCATATGGGCAAGTACAATGACTGAAAAATATCTGGTCATTAATATGGGCAGCAAGAAAAACATGCACAGAACTGGAAGGCTAACTCTAAAACCAAACTTAAAATGGGAGCTAATTATTTATGTGCTCTAAATCCATATAAAAACTAATGATCATTCTCTGTCTGAAAAGAAGTAACTTCCATGAATGGGGGAGGGGGTCTGTACCTGAATGAAATCATTGCACACAACAGAGCAAAGCTGATGTTGTTATAAAAAAGTACTTCTTGCTACAAGGACAAAACCAAGAAAGACCATGTGCAAAATAAACTTTCTCGTCAATCTAGCCAGGGGCCTGTTCATATGAACAAGAGAAGGATCAACAAAGGAAATAACATATCAAGAAAAGAAAACAAAAAATATTAGAATGTAAATATGTTTGCTCATCTATTACACCTTCTGCCTTTTTGATAAACATAATTATATTTTAATTTGCTTCATTGTTTTCTTATTTTGTTACCAAACTGCCATATATGGTACACGACGAAGCATTTACCTGAAGGCATTAATATCTTTTTCAGCTTTTTAGTCTTACTGAATACTCCTGAAGGAGTCAAGGACTTGTTTGCTACTGTATATTAATAGGAGTAGGTAAAAGGCCAGTGTGGGTGAAAATATTATAAGGACACATACATTAAATTCAATGACAAAATCAAGCTTTCAAATGATGCTTATGTGGTATTGCAACTAACTCCGACATCCAAATGTACTTAAAATAAAACAATTTAACATCTGCTGTGAGCGAGCACAAGTATTGATCAATTTTACAATTGTTGATTTAGATCCCAAGAGGCTATATTTGTTTATTCAACTGCTATAAATAAACTAAATAAGATGAGAGTGAGACTACATACATAAAGCTGAATGTGCAAGATCGACATCATCCCCTAAGTGCTTCTCTTCTCAACTGCTTCCTTCTGGATGTTTTGAATGTTCAATGGAAAACAAAATTCAAAAATACATGGTCAGATAAGTGCAACCAGTTTATAGAAGAATGTTATTGAAAGAACTGCATCCCACCAAAAACAAACCTTAATTTGAGACATATAGTTTGATGCCTTACCTACAGTTGTAACCTTCTGAGCAAGTATGCCAATCTGCATGTTCGAACAGAATTTTCTATTGGAGAGAAAGCAGAGGTTTATACATCAGAATCTTCTATGAGAAGCAAGCAGAGGTTATACATTATATAGAGGAGACTAATAGAAGTACCAACTCGATATTTCTTGCTGGTCCATACTTCCATTGTCGGCATGAAAATGAAGCACTGCCACCGTTGCCGGCTCCTCCAAATGCCCATCGGTGTAGGCATGCTGGAGAAAATACAGTACTGCACGAGTCAAACCGAAGAAGCAAAGAGCGTAGGAAAATAGACAATTGAATATTGAAAGAAAGGGAGAAGATAACCACCATATGCATAGTTCATTACATGAGTCAAATTACAATGGTTATATTCCAAGGCCATCTCACAGTCCCTATTTTACAAAGCATGGCTTTGATGAACATACCAATCAGCTACTCTTAACGTTCCACATCACCTAAGCTAGCAATGATTGCAGAAAACTTACAATATTATTTAGAGGTGCTAGTTCAAACTATGACGAATTATTTGCATGGCTTATCATCAGCAGTTATGTTTTTACTGCCTTTAGTATTTTAATTAGGCTTCATTCAGAACTGCTGCTGCACATTAAGTATGAGAAGGTAACAACAGGCAAAATATCACTCTAGGCACTGGTCAAGTTTCAGCTGAGAATTCACACATTATATAAGAAGTATATTTGATGATAGATTTGAATCTGAAACGAGATCAGCATATGTATACCTTGTAAGAACATCGTCCGCCAAAGGGGCAAGAGTATCCCTTCTAAAGTCAAAGTACCTACAATCAGTCGATGTGAAATAACATGTATGGCTGAGACAAATGTTTCATGAATCAACCTCTACTCTGAAGAACATACAAATGAAAAGTACCTACTATTAACCTAACGATCATATAGTGAGATGCATGCAACCATTAGATTTATTGTTACTGGCCTAAGAATTTCTGTATTTCCGTCTCAAAAAGTAAAAATTCAGTCCTGAATCCGTCCGCCACCCACGCATCTATTACAAACCTCATCCCCTGCTGCTCCTTGATGGTGCAACTCCTCCCCTGCTGCTCCTCGATGCTGCAACTCCTCCCCTGCGGCTCCTCGATGGTGCACCTCCACCCACGACGGCGCAACCAGCAGCCCTTGCTCCACGACACCGGACCGACCAGTAGTGATGGATATGGGTTTTGGTGACCTCCGACCTGAACTGCTGCGGCTCAAAAAATCAACAAAACAAGATTAGCACGTTGGAAAGAAAATCAAAGAAGAAATCACACGCATCAGTACATACAACCAGCGTAGTACAAGCAACAAGCGCAGCTAGCAAGGCCGGCAACCGTACGCGCAGCTTGCAAGCAGTCAGCGCAGCACCCGCGCATGGGGCGCACAGCATGCGCACCTGCCGAGGAGAAGCAGGGCCGGCGCAGCACGCGCAGCACCTGCGGACGCGGCGAACAGCACGCGCACCGGCCGGAGAAAAGCAGGGCCAGCGCCGCCATCCACATGCCGCGACGCCCCAGCACGGCGCCACGAAGGACGATTGTGCCACGAAGGACGGTTTCCTTCTCCGCCCCGGCACGGCGCCACCGCTGCCCTTGCTTCTCCACCCACGCCGCGACGCCCCAGCCACTCCACCCACTCAGCGACGCGCCCGCCTCGCTCCGCTCCTCATTGCCTGCAGCACAACTCGGCGGCTAGGGTTAGCCGCAGGGGCGCGCGTAGGGACTTAACGAGAGATGACGGCGGCGCCGTTTAATCGAGGGGATGGAGAGCCGACGGCGGCGCCGCTTACTCGAGGGATCGAGAGCTGAGGGCGGCGGCGTGGCTTACTCGAGGGACCGAGAGCTGAGGGCGGCGGCGACGGGAGGGGATGGAGAGGAACGGTGTTTCCTGCGGGGTGCGGGATGGTTTTTTTTGCGTGCGTGCGTGGGATAGGTTTTTTTATCGCTGGTTAATCGTCGTAGATTTTTTCTTCGTCGCGATCGATGGTTACGACCTGAAGAGCGAGGGGCTGCTGGAGGACTCGGTACCTGGTTTTTTCGGTTTGTGGCGGGTCAGCGTGAGCTGGGAGGAGGTGGGAGGTATCAAAAAAACCGGGTGAGGTGGGACGAAAATAAACCTGGAACGGAGACTACCAACTAAGACATTAGGAGTATAGATAGATATGTGTGTGTGTGTGAACATTTTGTGATGCTATTGCAAATTTATACAGCCAAGCAAATGTAGTAAGAAATCTCTCAACATATACAAATATCGGAACATCGGCCACGCCCCCTTCTTGAACAACGCACAATACAAGCACGAAGGGCAGGTAGCCATGGAAGCTCACACGGATAAGCCACACATGTAGAAGAATGCGCCTTGTATTTGCATTTCGCCACCTCCATGGTCTCAAAGTCAATGGAGAATAGCCATGTCTCCTCCGCCGGAGAAAACACAATAGAGCTCATGCTGGTTGAGACGATCTTGGTAGACCCACGAAAGTGCTCATCCTTGTGCCCTGCCAGTTCACGAGTAGCCTCCATTAATTGGAGGCTCTTCCGAAGCACCCAATCGGTGCTATGGTATGTCCTTTGCGCAAAGATGCTAAGGTTGTCGCCCTGCAAGCAAACAACATGCACCAAGTTGGTGTTGTTGATATCCATGACTCGCAAAGCTGACCCTCGGATGTGGCCCGGAAGTGGGACGATCTCAAACTCGTTTGGCCACCGGAAATTATAGGCTAGCAAGGAGGAATGGTCATCTTCCATGGACCAGAAAAGAGAAAATGATGGACGACCAATGAAATGCAGAGATTCCATGCCATGAAGGTGGATTTGAGGCTTGTGCGTCACTTGCTGCCAGACGAACCAGCCACGCTTCCCCATCCGGCGCTCTTCGAAGACAAAGGCCTTGGCTGTGCCAATGTTACCAGATATCCCTGTGAATTCATGGTAGAGCACGCAGATCACTCTGAAACTTGACATTGCATCGATGGTGCGTCCCTCGCAAGTGGTAGCTCCTCTCCGACCATGCATATTCTCGAGGAATACACCAATTACCAATACATGGATGGTATTTCATTTGCTCCACGCGTGGGATCACTTGGCAACGCCGTGTGATCGGCTCGCAGACTAGGAGGTCAGGGAAGCAGCGGTGTCTCCACCCAGTCTTCTTCTTGGCGAGGAGGAGGAGGGTGTGGTGGCTATCCACGATCACCCATGACCTGCTACCACCTCCGGGGAGGAAGTCCAGGGAGAAGTGGTGGCTATTGACCGCAAGCGCTGGCGTGGAAGGAACAAAGCTGAGCCGGGCACCATCAATAGGGGATGTGTGGTTATGGTAATGGCCTGCAACAAGAGATGAGGAATTGGGGGTGGAAATGTGACGCAGGAAGCTTTCTTGAACGACGATGCGGCGCCATCGCTTGCAGGTGGCCGCTGCGCAGACGAGCCAATGGGGCGAGGTGAGGTACAAGAGGATGAGCTCGAGGAGCTTGTCGGGGATGTCATGCAGCGTCGGCGGCCGGGCCGGTGACGCTTTGCGCACCAGCGCCATGCCGTTTACTACCCTAGTATCTTTCTCTTTGGCCATGGGAGTTGGTCGATCAAGAGATTGGCTTCCTCGGTATGATCTTGAATGCGAGAGATGGGGATAGAAATGGTGTTGTAGATGGTGATAATGGTGCTGTACTTGTATAGTGTTATCCTTGATTATTTATTAGCTTCGTCACATGCTGGCTTTGCCGTGGTGCGCCCGCCAAGCAGTTGCTGCAGTTGGATTAGCATATTGTGCTCGTCAACGGGTTTCGGTACATATACGCGTAACGCTGCCCAGTTCGAAGATGCTTTCATACAAACAACACGCCATGCGTCATATAATTAATACTCCCTCTGTCCGAAAATACTTATCATCAAAATAGATAAAAGGAGATGTATCTAGATGTACTTTAGTTCTAGATACATCTTTTTTATCCATTTTAATGACAAGTATTTTTGAACGGAGTGAATATAAGACAGCATGTACAGATGCTAACTACTCCTTCCAGTTGGGTTTATAAGTCGATTTTTAGGTCTTCAATTTGAGTAGCAGAACATGTATAATATATTAATATGTAAAAAATATATGTTTAGAAACTTTAGTCGACTATGAAAAGAAATATTTTTTTAGCATATAAAACATATTCCCTTCGTTCCTTTATATAAGACATATTTGTTTTCTGATAAAATTTCAGAATGTAAGGTGCATTTTTTATAATTCCCTTGTTATCCTAAAAAAAGGAAAATATCTTTCTCCCGATTGTGTGTATCTCTCCTTGTAGCCAAAGAAGGAAAGTATCTCTATGACGATTACATATATCTCTTATTTTCCTAGTCTAACTGATTTACTTGTCACTAATCAACAAATTTGCTAAGGGTAATTTGATCGTCACATGTCTATAATTACATGTCTTGGTCACCCTGCAGAAAATAATACACCTTACATAAAAAAAGGATGGAGTAAGAGACCTAAAACCCATGCCTGACGTTATAAATAAGTGGCACTATTGGAAAATGCTTATATGTCACAAAAGCCTGAAAACACTTGCAAACAGGACGCCAACGGTTGTACACTTTTTTATAGAAAATACTTCCAATCTATTCATTTTAAATCATGCTAGTATAAAAAACACTAGAAATAATAAAAATTACATCCAGATCCTAGACCATCTAGGGACGACTACAAGCACTCAAGCGAGCCGAACACGCGCCACCGTCATCGCCCCTCCCTCGCCGGAGCCGGACAAAACTAGTTGTATTAGACAGTCGGGAAGTCGCCGTGCTAAGGTCTCATAGGACCAGCATACCAGAACAACAACCGTCGCAGTTGAAGAGTAGCGTAGATCGAAAGAATCAAACCTGAAGAGACACGAACATAGTGGAACTACGACAAGATCCGAGCAAATCCACCAAGAACAGATCCACTGGAGACAAACCTCCACATGCCCACCGACGATGCTAGATGCACCACCGGGATGGGGACTAGGTGGGGAGAACCTTATTCCATCTTCAAAGAGCTGTCGCCGTCTTGCCCTCCTGAGTAGGACAAAAACACTAATAAAACTCAAAGGAACATCTAAAGACGAAGCCCTTTCGCCATGATGGAAGTCATCGCCCTAGATCAACCTCACCATGAAAGTCACTGCCCAAGATCAACCTCACGATGGACGATGGGGACGAGGACGGCGGCGACTAAAAACGGCCATGGCGGCGACGGCGATCTAGTTTTTATTTTTTTTTTAAATTTGAAGTTTAGTTTGAATGTGTCGCTGTGAGACTTTGTCGATGTTTAAGTTTTAATGTAATATATATCGTCTTAAATTATTTACAATGTCTTTTTTGTCAAAATTTAAAAGCCCAAATGCAGACAAAATTTTGAGATGCGGTGGCCGGTTGGGCGCACCAACGGCGGGATAGTCTGGACGCTCTTGTCCGTTTTGCTGACGCAAATGAACACAATCCGGATAAATCGTATGTCTGTTTGCGCGGTCACCCGTTGGAGTTGGCCTCAAGAGCTCTCACTTTTGGGCCAACTCTATCGGTTTGCTGTCAGAACCGCTAAAGATGGATTTTAACCGATTTTTATACCCCCAATGCTTAACTACAGTTTTTCCCCAACTCAAAAAAATGCAGTTTTCTTCTAAAAAGAGTGCAGTTTTTCCCAAACAAGTGGTTACACATACATGTGTCAACATTTTGTGATGCTGTTACAAATATAGAGCATGTACAGACTAAAGCCACAAGCCATAAAATCCCCCCTCCCCACCCCAAACGCCTGCACACGCGCCCGGGTGCGTCTGCGGATAGTGATCGGTCAGCACACAAAATAAAATCATTTCCACAACCGGATACCACCTTTTTAAATCATCAAATACATGCGATTATATGCAACGTAAAACTATGCTAATTTTTGTCGGCGACCGTCCTTCACTAGTAGAAAACAGGGCTTTGGTCCAGGCCGGGCCAGCCCATTAGTCCCGGTTTAGTCACGAACTGGGACCCATGGGGGTAACGTGTTGGAAATATGCCCTAGAGGCAATAATAAAATAGTTATTATATTTCCTTGTTCATGATAATTGTCTATTGTTCATGCTATAATTGTATTAACCGGAAACCGTAATACATGTGTGAATACATAGACCACAACATGTCCCTAGTAAGCCTCTAGTTGACTAGCTCGTTGATCAATAGATGGTTGTGGTTTCCTGACCATGGACATTGGATGTTGTTGATAGTGGGATCAGATCATTAGGAGAATGATGTGATGGACAAGACCCAATCCTAAGCATAGCACAAGATCGTGTAGTTCGTTTGCTAGAGCTTTTCTAATGTCAAGTATCATTTCCTTAGACCATGAGATTGTGCAACTCCCGGATACCGTAGGAATGCTTTGGGTGTATCAAACGTCACAACGTAACTGGGTGGATATAAAGGTGCACTACAGGTATCTCCAAAAGTGTCTGTTGGGTTGGCACGAATCGAGACTGGGATTTGTCACTTCGTATGACGGAGAGGTATCTCTGGGCCCACTCAGTAATGCATCATCATAATGAGCTCAATGTGACTAAGGAGTTAGCCACGGGATCATGCGTTATGAAATGAGTAAAGAGACTTACCGGTAACGAGATTGAATGAGGTATGGGGATACCGACGATCGAATCTCGGGCAAGTAACATACCGATGGACAAAGGGAATTGCATACGGGATTGATTGAATCCCCGACATCGTGGTTCATCCGATAAGATCATCGTGGAACATGTGGGAGCCAACATGGGTATCCGGATCCCGCTGTTGGTTATTGGCCGGAGAGATGTCTCGGTCATGTCTACATGGTTCCCGAACCCGTAGGGTCTACACACTTAAGGTTTGGTGACGCTAGAGTTGTTATGGGAAATTGTATGTGGTTACCGAAGGTTGTTCGGAGTCCCGGATGAGATCCCGGACATCACTAGGAGTTCCGGAATGGTCCGGAGGTGAAGATTTATATATGGGAAGTCCAGTTTAAGTCGTCGGAATGGTTTCGGGGGTTATAGGTATTGTACCGGGACCGCCGAAAGGTGTCCGGGGGGGGGGGGGGGTCCACCGGGTAGGGCCACCTGCCCCGGAGGACTTAGTGGGCTGAATATGGGTGAGCACCAGCTCCCTAGTGGGCTGGTGCACCCCCAAGGGCCCAAGGCGCCTAGGGTTGGAAGCCCTAGGGGGAGGGGGCGCCTCCCACCTGCTTGGGGGGCAAGTTTCCCCTCCTGGCCGCCGCCCCCCTCTAGATGCATCTAGGGGGCCGACCCCCTCTCCCCTTCACCCTATAAATTATGGGGGGGGGGTGGGAGGGCAGCCGCACCCCTTCCCCTGGCAAAGCCCTCCACCCTCCAATGCCTCCTCCTCCTCCGTAGTGCTTGGCGAAGCCCTGCAGGAGAACCGCAAGCTCCACCACCACGCCGTCGTGCTACCGGAGCTCTCCATCAACTTCTCCTCTCCCCTTGCTGGATCAAGCAGGAGGAGACATCCCCGGGCTGTACGTGTGTTCAACGCGGAGGCGCCATCCGTTCGGCGCTTGGATCGGATCTTCCGCGATTTGAATCGCCGCGAGTACGACTCCATCAACCGCGTTCTTGTAATGCTTCCGCTTAGCGATCTTCAAGGGTACGAAGATGCACTCCCTCTCTCTCGTTGCTAGAATCTCCTAGATTGATCTTGGTGACACGTAGGATTTTTTTTTAATTATTACTACGTTCCCTAACAGTGGCATCATGAGCTAGGTCTATGCGTAAATTCTATGCACGAGTAGAACACAAGTAGTTGTGGGCGATGATTTGTTCAATTTGCTTACCGTTACTAGTATTATCTTGATTCGGCGGCATTGTGGAATGAAGCGACCCGGACCGACCTTACACGTACGCTTACGTGAGACAGGTTCCACCGATTGACATGCACTTGTTGCATAAGGTGGCTAGCGGGTTGTCGGTGTCAAAACCGGCCGATCTCGGGTAGGGGGTCCCGAACTGTGCGTCTGAGGATCGAAGGGAATAGGAGGTAGGGGACATGATGTTTACCCAGGTTCATGCCCTCTTAATGGAGGTAATACCCTACTCCCTGCTTGATTGACTTTGATGAGTATAGGGGTTACAAGAGTTGATCTACCTCGAGATCGTAATGGCTAAACCCTAGATGTCTAGCCTATATGATTTGTCTTAGCCTCTACAGACTAAATGCTCCGGTTTCTATAGACACCGGAGCGGCCTAGGATTGTACAGAGTCGGTTTACAGAGAAAGAAAACTACACATCCGAACGCCAAGCTTGCCATCCACGCAAAGGAGAGTCTCATCCGGACACAGGGGAAGGCCCTCTGTCTTGTATCTTCACGGTCCATCAGTCCAACCCATGTAACATAGGCCGGATCCCCGAGGACCCCATAATCCAGGACTCCCTCAGTAGCCACTAAACCAGGCTTCAATGACGATGTGTCTGGTGCGCAGATTGTCTTCGGCATTGCAAGGCCGGTTCCTCCTCCGAATACACCAAGGCAGTTTTCCGAACAAGAGAACTGAATCCGGCTCTGTATAATAGTTACAACACCTAACCACAGGGGCAAAATACTTAAATAAGTCATGTCCACTGACAACTTTTTTGGAGAGACATTACGTCTGGCCTTATTTATTATTTTTAACCGTCTCGTGGCTTACCGCTTCGTGTTTCGAGGCGCGGCCTCTATTGACACGTCTTGTCAAAGCATAGATCGTGTCCCCTTATTGCGGGATTCTCATCAATACGGGTTTGGGTAATCCAACCGTGTCATTCGCACGACCCCTTGGAATAGGCGAGTTTTAAGGCTTGAGGGGGGGGGGGGGCGCTTGATATTCACGGCCTATATAAACGGATAAAAATCCACCTTGTCACCCCACGCCCTCTTCTTTCCTCTGCCTTCCCATCCTCGAGCTCCAGCACCCAAGCTCCAATCTTTCCCACCTCCACCAAGCCTTCCAGCAATGTCCGGATCCAGCTCTCAAGGCAAGTGGATGGCCTCCTCCGTGACGGAGGAGAACGTCAAAGAGCTCCGGGAGGCGAGGTACTTGACCGCGGAAATCGTACATAGGCTCCCCGCAAAAGGGCAAGTCATCCCCAAACCAGAGCCCGACGAGAGGGTCGTGTTCATCCCTCACTTCCTCCGCGGGTTAGGGTTCCCCCTTCATCCCTTTGTTCGCGGTCTCATGTTCTATTACGGGCTAGATTTCCACGATCTAGCTCCGAACTCCTTCCTTCACAGCTCGGCGTTTATCATCGTGTGTGAGGCATTCCTCCGCATCCCCCCACACTTCGGCCTGTGGCTCAAGGCCTTCAACATGAAGCCGAAGGTGGTCGATGGGCAGCACACGAATTGCGGCGGTGCCATGGTGAGCAAGCTCCCCTAGGTTACCTGGCCCAAAGGGGCCTTTGTGGATACCGTCAAGATATGGCAACAGGAGTGGTTCTACATCACCAACCACGCGGCACCAAGTGGGCGGCCGCTCCTGCATTCAGACCCGGACGCCCGCTGCGGCTCGCGTCGTGGACCAACAAAGGTCTGGACTGGGGATCGTCTGACGAGGTGTTGATGATGCAAAAGTGCATCAAGAGCATCATAGAAAAGAACACCAGCCTCATTGACGTGATCCAGGTGATGCTCGTCCGCCGAACCCTTCCCTGCCAGCGATAGCCTCTCCATTTGTGGGAGTTTAATCCGGAAGGGCCGCCGACCCTGCTGCATTTCTTCGGCACGACGCACAAAGAGATCTAGAAATTGCTCTTCAAGACTCAGAAGTCGTGGCCGAAGACGTCCGAGGACATCGGCCTCGACTGCAATCACCCGGCCTCCCCGGTAAGTGTTTAAATTTCCAAACATAGCTTAGTTCATCAATCAAAAAAGGGGGAGGGGGTACTGAGAATTCCCTCATCTAAACAGGGTTGGATGAAAAAGGCGGAGCAGATCAGGTGTCCGGCCCCACTCCCCGAGGACCCAGCTAATCCTCTGCTAATGAAGATGCTGGTTCCGGCGCCATACCAAGCGTCAACGAAGAAGGACAAGAAGAAGAAGGGCAAGGAGGCCGAAAGTGGCCTCCACCATAAAGGTACTTCGGATGCTGTGTCCGGAGGGACCGAGGCTCCCTCCTCCCATGAGGGGGACGAAGATGAAGACAAAGAGGAGGAGGAAGAAGATAACCCTCCTCCCAAGGGGAGGAAGAGAGCGGCCTCTGTAGACCCGGAGGCGGAGGCATCCAAGAGGGGAAAGATATCCCTGCCGGATGACTCGGATTCGGACGCCGAAGCCATCCCCAAGCATCGCCCCAGGATCAAGCCCATGGCTGAATCGTAAGTATCTAAGGATGTTCTACACACATCCAGTCTTTTTCAAATCGTGGGAATCATATTAAATCATGCGCTGCAGTCCGGCCTGCGATCTTTCCCAACTATCTTCATCGTCGGGGAATTCTCTAGCGTCGGACATGATGGAGAGCGAATCGCCTCCGCGAACTTCCCCGCCACCTACTACAGACGACGCCAAGGTATTATCCCAAAGGACCTCTCCGGTCCGTGGAGAGGCGTGGTGGACCACCAAGACGGCGCCAAAGGGTAATGCCTCGGCTGCCAAGAACATGGGGGACGCAATCCATGGAGACTTATGGCGGGGGCCCTGACCAATCCGGCCCCCAGCCGAACACCACTCCGGACACCCAAGTGGCTCCAGAACCGAATAAGCGACCCCCTTCAAGGGAGGGGGGAGCGCCAACTCCAGCGGCGACCTCCACTAATCCAGAGGTGCCGAACACACTGATGGAGATGCTTCAATGCGCTTCCATCATGGAGGAGCATCGCACCCTAGGGTGCGGTGGTTGAAAAGGTTCAGTCCGCCAAGAGCGGGCTGAACGAAGCCTTCACTAGCCTGTTAACAGGTTTCGAGGTATGCGATGTAAGAATTTTTAGTCGCTTTTCATATGAAAAAATATGCTTGCGTATAGATAGTAGCCCCTGAGAATCTGTTCGGTTTGTGGAAAAACGGCCGAACAGAGAATCGACAATATTTGCAGGAGATAATGTACTTGTCTATTTTGAAAAAAACAGGCTTCACTGTTAGCGGCAACCGGCTAGGCCGCCAAAGTATCCGAGCTCAAGCAGAAGCTGGGGCTGGCCGATGAGGATCTCGTCCGCATCAACAAGAGGTTTGATGAGGCACTTGGTATGTTTTTGAGAAAAAGAAAAATGTTTACACACCCGAAGGAATATACCATGCGGAGTCTAAGCTCCTGTGTTGCCCTATTTATTTGCAGGAAGTGCAGCCGCGGTCAAGACCCTGAAGGGCGACCTCGCCCAGGCCAAGGAGCAGGCACGGTTGAGCCAAGCGGTTGCTGACAAATCGGCCGCAGATTTAAAAGCTGAACAGGTTGCCCACCGCCAATACGAGGAGCGGGTGACCGAAGTGGAGCAAGCACTCAAGGACGCCGTCAGCAAGTGCGAGTCCTTGGAAGAGAAGAATAAGGCCCAAGCGGCCGAGCTGGCCAAGGCTGTCCAGGGAGCCAAGGAGGCGCGGAACGAGTCCCGTGCGGTGTGCGAGGAGATTGAGCAGGCCAAGCAAATAGCAGCTGGTAAGACCTTTCATTTACAGAGTAAATTCGGCAGTCATAAGTATGCCTTGCTCACTCGACTGTTGAGTTCTCCAGACGCCTTTGCGGATCTTTCGAAGAGCGTTGCTGACGCCGCGCAGTTCTTCTGGGCCTAGGAGGGGCACACAACGTAGAAGCTATTCTGGTCATAGTTTGCAGCGCAAGGGCGCCCATCGCTGTTGAGCAACTAGATGGCGCAGTGGGCCGAGCTACATAGGGTGTCCGGATTGGCCATGAGGGACGTTATAGTTCGGCTGTGGCCAATCGAACCCATTCCGAGCAGCTACTTCGGCCTGGTGCAGCGACTCGTCAACGCACTGCCCCGAATTGACGCAGTCAAGCGGTCGACATGCATAGAAGGTGCGCGGATGGCCTTCGCCCGTGTCAAGATGCACTAGGCAAAAATGAAGGCCGCCGTTGTGGTAGTTGAGGGCCCGCCTGGAGGCAAGGACCACCGCAAGGCGGAGCGCTATTTCGAAGACGTTCTAGAGGGTGCCCGTTTGATAGAGGGTCAATGCTCAAAAGATCTCATGTTCGAATGAATGTATCCGGGCTGTCCGGACCTATGAAACAAGGCCTATGTGTAATATGCTTGCTTGTTTGTCTCAAGTTATTTTCCTCCTGTGCGGCCGTTTGTTATATCTGAAAGTTTGCCAGTCGTCGGCTTCGGCCCCCACGTAGATGCTACGGGGGTGTTCGGAAGAGCACGTGACCACACTTGTTCCAACGTCTTGGTCCGTGAAGGAGGTGGTCGTGCAGCGAACGAGGCAATCAGACTATGCGGCTTTAACACTCTCACTTAGCCAGAGGAGTTTGACAATGAGATTATAGGCTTTTCCCCTGGTGTTGTTCGGCTATTCGAACTTGGGTGCTATAGACGCCTGACCGGGTGAATACCAACCCTTTGTATAATACGGAATAAGTCGCTAGAGATTCAGTAAGTCGCCGAATTGCTGACCAGCTCTCGCCGCATCATGACAGTCACTTTTCGGCTTTCTCTACTAAGGTGCTTGACCGGGCGAACCAGAAACACAATCGCAGTAGTTCTCCCTTTACTACCTTAGCCGAACAAGCAGAATGAAAGGTGGTAAGCACAGGAGCCGGGCAACCCAACTATTGACCAAAGACATGATTCAGAGCCAATGCATATAATGCAATATTCGGGACGCCGACGTGTACTAGGAAAGTGTTCGTACTTTTTATTTTTGAATGTTTGTGGCCGAATAAATCCCCTGGCCTTTGATGCCAATGTGTGTATGTCCATCAGTTGTAGCGATCTGACCTCAAACGGTCAAATCTCTGTGCATAAGTGTCATCCCTGGATCGGTAATGCTGACACACACAGTACTTGAAGGATTTATAAAAGAGTGCAATCCCACACTTATTACATCGAATGTCTCAAAAGAGAACTTATTACAATAATATGGCTTAAGGCCATCTAAATAAGATAATTGTGGAAGCATCAAAGGTAAATGAGTCCATCAACTCCAGCGGCATAGCTGAGTGCACGAAAACGACCTAGCGCACCTTACTCTTCGTCTGAAAAGTCTGCAACATAATATGTTGCAGCCTGAAACGGGTCAGCACATGGAATATGCTGGCAAAATAACATTGTAGTGCAATGAACAAGGTAAATGCTATCACTACATGCATATATGGCTGGTGGAGGCACTATGGTTAACATGTTTTTGCAAAAAGCCAATTTTTCCCTACTACAAAGGAATATATTTTATTTAACTACAAAGTTTGTTGAAAACATTGAGAATGGAAACCCCATCTCAATCCCAATTAAAAAGTAATTAACAACCCAACAAATTAATTAAGAGTGTTGAGATCACATCAATAATTCAAGAACCAGATAATCAAGATGTCCATAACCAGGGACACGGCTAACCATGATTAGTTTGTACACTCTGCAGAGGTTTGTGCACTTTTCCCCACAAGACTCGATCTCCTCTGTTGGATTTCTCGCACTACATGGTGTTTGATAAACGGATGACCGAGACACAGTCTTTCAGAAGCATTAACTCTTTCGACGGGTAAACCGTACCACCTACATCCCCTACATCTGCTAGTTTACCACCGAAAGAGGTCACACGACATACTCAACTATGCCAGAGCCCATAATGGCTTGTGGCTGCACACGGAAGTTTCTAGCATGAATAATCTTATGATCCCTTTGAGCCTGGGTGGCGAACCATAGGATGATCACACAGATTCCCCGGGATCTCCTTGGACAACACTGGATTCCTCAGGTGCCCACAAACAATCCACCCAGATGTGTGTTAAAGTAGCCACCTTAAATAAACCCTTAGTTCATAATAATACTCACAACTGTCATGAATCACTCGAACCAATCCACATCTACGAGCTTAGCATATCAATATAAGCATAACGTAGAAGTAACTCCCAGGGTTTGAATAAAAAGGGCAATAGGTACTACCTCAACTACTACTTCCTAATACCCACATGTTATCAATCCTACTCATGCAATGTTTGAGGGTTGAAACTAATGCATAAAACTGGGTAATAAAGGGATATGAGCAAAGTGTTACTTGCCTTGCTGACGATCTGCAAACCCTAGTGACTCGTAGTAGCACGCTTCGCACTCCGGAAATTCTATCGCAAATAAACAATAGCACACATAATCACTCAAGCATAGATGCAAGGGTAAAACTCAGATAAATGATCCCAACTGAAATTCAACTGAAGAGCATCGATTTGCAGAAAGAATCAATTGAATCGGAGCTACGAAACTGAAACTACGATCAAAAGAAATTCGAAAACAAATCTGCTTGAAACCAAATTTTAATTTGTCAAAACCATGTTCAAGTTGGTTAACTGGAAAGAAGGGTTCGAGACGAAGACTTTGGCGTTTGTTTCACTGGATTTGGACGAACAGTTAAAAAGTTACGAGGGTTTGAAGATCAGGGGCTAATCTGCGATAAAAATAATCACGGATAGGTCCTTGACCAAAAATAAAATAAAAAGAAAAGACTGACGAACGAACGTTCGCTAACAGATCCAAACGAACGAACCTGTTCACTAGCGAAGACGTTCGAGTGAACGTTCGCTAACTAGATCCGGTCGGAAAAACCGAGAAAACCCTAACCCTAATAATAAAACCGATCTAGATCTAAAACAGAAAAAAACGGCGGCGATGGCGGTTTTTACCGGTTTTCTGAGAAAAACCGGCGGCGGTGGTGACGAGATCCGACGGCGGCGCGGGTGACGACGAGACGGTGGGGCTGCGGCGACGGCAGCGAGCAGCGGCAGCGGCGGGCGGCGACGGCGCGGCTCGGCGGCGGTGGCTGCGGCTCGGGTGGGGAGGAGAGGGCGGCGGGGTGGTGGCTTATAAGGGGCGGGGGCGGCGTTGGCTTGGAGTCCGGCTCGGACTCCCCTTGGCGTCCGTGCGCGGCACGGTGGCGGGGAAGGCGGCGGCGCGCGGAAGTTGGGCCGGCTGGGTTTCGGCCCAGTCGGTCCGGGAAACCTTCTTTAAAAAAAATCCGCCAAGAAACAAAATCCTAATAAAAAAAATTCTAAAAATGCCAAAAACAATTTTCACCGTCTAAATAAAATATTTAGAACAAAGTGAACATTTTTCTGGCCTAAAAATGCAATTTTTGAAAAATGCATATTTTTCTAATTCAAATAAAATCTCGAATAAAATCCAAATAAAATATTTATTTGATTTTAAAATTTTCCTCCAATATTTCTCTCTTTTTTAAGAAGTCATATTATCTTGTCTCTTTTATTTTGATATTTGAAATATTCGGAGAGAAAAATTATTAAAACCAAAATGATCCTCTTTTCAAATTTGAGAAAAAATTCAAATATGAAAATTATGAAATCCCCAACTCTCTCCGTGGGTCCTTGAGTTACTTAAGATTTCTAGTATCACTACCAAAATGCAAAATAAAATATGATATGCATATGATGACCTATGTATAACATCCAAATTGAAAATTGGGATGTTACATCAGTCGTGAAGACGGAATGCATATTATGGAGTAGGTCAATACCGAATAAGGGAGGACAAAACTGTTTCCATTATGGTCTGCTTTGATACGTCAAAACGTGCTCTTACAGAGGAAGGCGTACATGTCAAGGCTATTGAAGGAAATATGCCCTAGAGGCAATAATAAAGTTGTTATTTATATTTCCTTATATCATGATAAATGTTTATTATTCATGCTAGAATTGTATTAACCGGAAACTTAGTACATGTGTGAATACATAGACAAACAGAGTGTCACTAGTATGCCTCTACTTGACTAGCTCATTAATCAAAGATGGTTAAATTTCCTAGCCATAGACATGAGTTGTCATTTGATGAATGGGATCACATCATTAGAGAATGATGTGATTGACATGACCCATCCGTTAGCTTAGCACTATGATCGTTTAGTTTATTGCTATTGCTTTCTTCATGACTTATACATGTTCCTATGACTATGAGATTATGCAACTCCCGAATACCGGAGGAACACTTAGTGTGCTATCAAACGTCATAACGTAACTGGGTGATTATAAAGATGCTCTATAGGTGTCTCCGATGGTGTTTGTTGAGTTGGCATATATCAAGATTGGGATTTGTCACTCCGATTGTCAGAGAGGTATCTCTGGGCCCTCTTAGTAATGCACATCACTATAAGCCTTGGAAGCAATGTAACTAATGAGTTAGTTACGGGATGATGCATTACGGAACGAGTAAAGAGACTTGCCGGTAACAAGATTGAACTAGGTATGATGATACCAACGATCGAATCTCGGGCAAGTAACATACCGATGACAAAGGGAACAACGTATGTTGTTGTGCGGTTTGATCGATAAAGATCTTCGTAGGATATGTAGGAACCAATATGAGCATCTAGGTTCCGCTATTGGTTATTGACCGAAGATGAGTCTCGGTCATGTCTACATAGTTCTCGAACCCGCAGGGTCCGCACGCTTAACCTTCGATGACGAAATGTACTATGAGTTATGTGATTTGATGCACCGAAGGTTGTTCGGAGTCCCGGATGTGATCACGGACATGACGAGAAGTCTCGAAATGGTCAACACATGAAGATTGATATATTGGAAGGTTATGTTTGGACACCGGAAAGGTTTCGGATAAGTTCGGGTATTTTCCGGAGTACGAGGGGGGGGGGGGGTTACCGGAACCCCCCGGGGGGTTAATGGGCCTTCATGGGCCTTAGTGGAAGAGAGGAGGAGGCGGCCAGGTGGAGGCGCGCGCCCCCCCAAGCCCAATCCTAATTGGGGAGGGGGGCCGGCCCCCCTTTCCTTCTCTCCCTCTTCCCCTTCCTTCCCCTCCTAGTTGGACTAGGAAAGGGGGGAACCTACTCCTAGTAGGAGTAGGATTCCTTCCTTGGGGCGTGCCTAATGAGGCCGGCCGGCCCCCTCCTCCACTCCTTTATATACGGGGGAGGGGGGCACCCATAGACACACAAGTTGATTTCTTAGCCGTGTGCCTTGCCCCCCTCCACAGATTTCCACCTCATTCATATTGTCGTAGTGCTTAGGCGAAGCCCTGCGTCGGTAACTTCATCATCACCATCAACACGCCGTCATGCTGACTAAACTCTCCCTCAGCCTCAGCTGGATCTAGAGTTCGAGGGACATCACCGAGCTGAACGTGTGCAGATCGCGGAGGTGCCATGTGCTCGGTACTTGATCGGTTGGATTGCGAAGACATTCGACTACATCAACCGCGTTACTTAACGCTTCCGCTTTCGGTCTACGAGGGTACGTGGACACACTCTCCTTGCTAGTTGCTATGCTTCTCCTAGATAGATCTTGCGTGATCGTAGGAATTTTTTTGAAATACTACGTTCCCCAATAGTGGCATCCGAGCCAGGTTTATGCGTAGATGTTATATGCACAAGTAGAACACAAAGAGTTGTGGGCGATAATAGTCATACTGCTTACCAGCATGTCATACTTTGATTCAGCGGTATTGCTGGATGAAGCGGCCCAGACCGACATTACACGACCGCGTTCATGAGACTGGTTCTACCGCCGTGCTTCGTGCACATGTGGCTAGTGGGTGTCTGTTTCTCCAACTTTAGTTCAATCGAGTGTGACTACCCCCAGTCCTTGTTGAAGTTAAAACAACACACTTGACGAAAAATCGTTGTGGTTTTGATGCGTAGGTAAGAACGGTTCTTGCTAATCCCGTAGCAACCACGTAAAAGTTGAAACAACAAAGTAAAGGACGTCTAATTTGTTTTTGCAGGGCATGTTGTGATGTGATATGGTCAAGACGTGATGATATATAAATTTTTGTATGAGATGATCATATTCTATAAAAGTTATCGGCAACTTGCAGGAGCCTTATGGTTGTCGCTTTATTGTATGAAATGCAATCGCCATGTAATTGCTTTACTTTATCACTAAGCGGTAGCGATAGTCGTAGAAGCAATAGTTGGCGAGACGACAACGATGCTTCGATGGAGATCAAGGTGTCAAGCCGGTGACGATGGTGATCATGAAGGTGCTTTGGAGATGGAGATCAAAGGCACAAGATGATGATGGCCATATCATATCACTTATATTGATTGCATGTGATGTTTATCCTTTATGCATCTTATTTTGCTTAGTTCGGCGGTAGCATTATAAGATGATCTCTCACTAAATTTCAAGGTATAAGTGTTCTCCCTGAGTATGCACCGTTGTGACAGTTCGTCGTGCCTAGACACCACATGATGATCGGGTGTGATAAGCTCTACGTTCACATACAACGGGTGCAAGCCAGTTTCGCACACGCAGAATACTCGGGTTAAACTTGACGAGCCTAGCATATGCAGATATGGCCTCGGAACACTGAGACCGAAAGGTCGAGCGTGAATCATATAGTAGATATGA
This sequence comes from Triticum aestivum, assembly GCF_018294505.1. Lineage (NCBI taxonomy): Eukaryota > Viridiplantae > Streptophyta > Magnoliopsida > Poales > Poaceae > Triticum > Triticum aestivum. Next base: position 291,754,400 of record NC_057808.1, on the reverse strand, counting down.
TCAACATAGTGATGTTCACCATTGAGAACTACTCGATCTCACGTGATGATCGGACATGGTTTAGTTGATTTGGATCACGTGATCACTTAGATGATTAGAGGGATGTCTATCTAAGCAGGAGTTCTTAAGTAATATGATTAATTGAACCTTAATTTATCATGAACTTAGTACCTGATAGTATTTTGCATGTCTATGTTGTTGTAGATCAATGGCCCGTGCTACTGTTCCATTGAATTTTAATGCGTTCCTAGAGAAAGCTAAGTTGAAAGATGATGGTAGCAACTACACGGACTTGGTCCATAACTTGAGGATTATCCTCATTGCTGCATAGAAGAATTACGTCCTGAAAGCACCGCTAGGTGCCAGGCCTGCTGCAGATGCTATTGATGACGTTAAGAACATCTGGTAGAGCAAAGTTGATGACTACTCGATAGTTCAGTGTGCCATGCTTCACGGCTTAGAACCGGGACTTCAACGTCGTTTTGAACATCATGGAGCATATGAGATGTTCGAGGAGTTGAAGTTAATATTTCAAGCAAATGCCCGGATTGAGAGATATGAAGTCTCCAATAAGTTCTACAGCTGCAAAATGGAGGAGAATAGTTCTGTCAATGAACATATACTCAGAATGTCTGGGTACCACAACCACTTGACTCAATTGGGAGTTAATCTTCCTGATGATAGTGTCATTGACAGAGTTCTTCAATCACTGCCACCAAGCTACAAAAGCTTGGTGATGAACTATAATATGCAAGGGATGGATAAGACAATTCTAGAGCTCTTCGCGATGCTAAAAGCTGCAGAGGTAGAAATCAAGAAGGAGCATCAAGTGTTGATGGTCAACAAGACCACCAGTTTCAAGAAAAAGGGTAAAGGGAAGAAGGGGAACTTCAAGAAGAATGGCAAGAAAGTTGCTGCTCAAGTGAAGAAGCCCAAGTTTGGACCTAAGCCCGAGACTAAGTGCTTCTACTGCAAAGGGACTGGTCACTGCAAGCGGAACTGCCCCAAGTATTTGGCGGATAAGAAGGATGGCAAAGTGAAAGGTATATATGATATACATGTTATGGATGTGTACCGTACTAATGCTCACAGTAGTGCTGGGTATTTGATACTGGTTCTGTTGCTCATATTTGCAACTCGAAAGAGGGATTACAGATTAAGCGAAGATTGGCTAAGGACGAGGTGACGATGCGCGTGGGAAATGGTTCCAAAGTCGATGTGATCGCTGTCGGCACGCTACCTCTACATCTACCTTTGGGATTAGTTTTAGATCTGAATAATTGTTATTTGGTGCCAGCGTTAAGCATGAACATTATATCTGGATCTTATTTGATGCGAGACAGTTATTCATTTAAATCAGAGAATAATGGTTGTTCTATTTATATGAGTAATATCTTTTATGGTCATGTACCCTTGAAGAGTGGTCTATTTTTATTGAATCTCGATAGCAGTGACACACATATTCATAGTATTGAAGCCAAAAGATATAAGTTTAATAATGGTAGGGCAACTTATTTGTGGCACTGTCGTTTGGATCATATTGGTGTAAAGCGCATGACGAAACTCCATGCTGATGGGCTTTTGGAATCACTTGATGTTTGCGAACCATGCCTCATGGGCAAGATGACTAAGACTCCGTTCTCCGGAACAATGGAGTGAGCAACAGACTTATTGGAAATAATACATACTGATGTATTCGGTCCGATGAGTGTTGAGGCTCGCGGCGGGTATCGTTATTTTCTTACCTTCACAGATAATTTGAGCAGATATGGGTATATCTACTTGATGAAACACAAGTCTGAAACATTTGAAAAGTTCAAGGAATTTTAGAGTGAAGTGGAAAATCACCGTAACAAGAAAATAAAGTTTCTACGATCTGATCATGGAGGAGAATATTTGAGTTACGAGTTTGGTCTTCGTTTGAAACAATGCGGAATAGTTTCGCAGCTCACGCCACCCAGAACACCACAACGTAATGGTGTGTCCGAACATCGTAACTACACTTTATTAGATATGGTGCGATCTATGATGTCTCTTACTGATTTACCGCTATCATTTTGGGGTTATGCTTTAGAGACGGCTGCACTCACGTTAAATAGGGCACCATCTAAATACGTTGAGACGACACCATATGAACTGTGGTTTGGCAAGAAGCCCAAGTTGCCGTTTCTTAAAGTTTGGGGCTGCGATGCTTATGTGAAAAAGCTTCAACCTGATAAGCTCGAACCCAAATTAGAGAAATGTGTCCTCATAGGATACCCAAAAGAGACTGTTGGGTACACCTTCTATCACAGATCCGAAGGCAAGATATTCGTTGCTAAGAATGGATCCTTTCTAGAGAAGGAGTTTCTCTCAAAAGAAGTGAGTGGGAGGAAAGTAGAACTTGATGAGGTAACTATACCTGCTCCCTTATTGGAAAGTAGTTCATCACAGAAATCAGTTCCTGTGATTCCTACCCCAATTAGTGAGGAAGCTAATGATAATGATCATGAAACTTCTGACCAAGTTACTACCGAACCACGTAGGTCAACCAGAGTAAGATCCACACCAGAGTGGTACGGTAATCCTGTTCTGGAAGTCATGTTACTTGACCATGACGAACCTACAAACTATGAGGAAGCGATGATGAGGCAAGATTCCGAGAAATGGCTAGAGGCCATGAAATCTGAGATGGGATCCATGTATGAGAACAAAGTGTGGACTTTGGTTGACTTGACCGATGATTGGCAAGTCGTAGAGAATAAATGGATCTTACAGAAGAAGACTGACGTAGACGGTAATGTTACTATCTACAATGCTCGACTTGTTGCGAAAGGTTTTCGACAAGTTCGAGGAGTTGACTATGATGAGACCTTCTCACTCGTGGCGATGCTTAAGTCAAATCATGTTAGCAATTGCCGCATTTTATGATTATGAAATTGAAGGAAATATGCCCTAGAGGCAATAATAAAGTTATTATTTATTTCCTTATATCATGATAAATGTTTATTATTCATGCTAGAATTGTATTAACCGGAAACATAATACATGTGTGAATACATAGACAAACAAAGTGTCACTAGTATGCCTCTACTTTACTAGCTCATTAATTAAAGATGGTTATGTTTCCTAACCATAGACATGAGTTGTCATTTGATTAACGGGATCACATCATTAGGAGAATGATGTGATTGACTTGACCCATTCCGTTAGCTTAACACGTGATCGTTTAGTATGTTGCTATTGTTTTCATCATGACTTATACATGTTCCTATGACTATGAGATTATGCAACTCCCGTTTACCGGAGGAACACTTTGTGTGCTACCAAACATCACAACGTAACTGGGTGATTATAAAGGTGCTCTACAGGTGTCTCCAAAGGTACTTGTTGGGTTGGCGTATTTTGAGATTAGGATTTGTCACTCCGATTGTCGGAGAGGTATCTCTGGGCCCACTAGGTAATACACATCACTTAAGCCTTGCAAGCATTGCAACTAATGAGTTAGTTGCGGGATGATGTATTATAGAACGAGTAAAGAGACTTGCCAGTAACGAGATTAAGCTAGGTATTGAGATACCGACGATCGAATCTCGGGTAAGTAACATACCGATGACAAAGGGAACAACATATGTAGTTATGCGGTTTGACCGATAAAGATCTTCGTAGAATATGTGGGAGCCAATATGAGCATCCAGGTTCCGCTATTGGTTATTGACCGGAGACGTGTCTCGGTCATGTCTACATAGTTCTCGAACCCGTAGGGTCTGCACGCTTAAAGTTCGATGACGGTTATATTATGAGTTTATGTGTTTTGATGTACCGAAGGTAGTTTGAAGTCCCGGATGTGATCACGGACATGACGAGGAGTCTCGAAATGGTCGAGACATGAAGATTGATATATTGGACGACTATATTCGGACACCGGAATGGTTCCGGGGGTTATCGGATAAATACCGGAGTACCGGGGGGTTACCGGAACCCCCCGGAGGTTATTGGGCCTCATGGGCCCAAGTGGTGGAAGAGGAGAGGCGGCCAAGGGGCAGCCGCGCCCCTCCCCCAAGTCCGAATTGGACAAGGAGGGGGGGCGGCGCCCCCCTTTCCTTTCCCCCTCTCTCTCCTTCCCTCTCCTCTCCTACTCCAACATGGAAGGGGGGAGTCCTACTCCTGGTGGGAGTAGGACTCCTCATGGGGCGCACCAAGGGTGGCCGGCCCCCTCCCCCTCCTCCACTCCTTTATATACGGGGAGGGAGGCACCCCATAGAGACACAACAATTGATCCCTTGGATCTCTTAGCCGTGTGCGGTGCCCCCTCCACCATAATCCACCTCGGTCATATCGTAGCGGTGCTTAGGCGAAGCCCTGCGTTAGTAGAACATCATCATCATCACCACGCCGTCGTGCTGACGGAACTCTACCTCAAAGCTCGACTGGATGGGAGTTCGAGGGTCGTCATCGAGTTGAACGTGTGCTGAACTCGGAGGTGCCGTGCGTTCGGTACTTGATCAGTCGGATCGTGAAGACGTATGACTACATCAACCGCGTTGTGCTAACACTTCCGCTTTCAGTCTACGAGGGTACGTGGACACACTCTCCCCTCTCGTTGCTATGCATCACCATGATCTTGCGTGTGCGTAGGATTTTTTTTGAAATTACTACGTTCCCCAACAGTGGCATCCGAGTCTGATTTTATGCATAAATGTTATATGCACGAGTATAACACAAGTGATTTGTGGGCGATACAAGTCATACTGCTTACCAGCATGTCATACTTTGGTTCAGCGGTATTGTTGGATGAAGCGGCCCGGACCGACATTACGCGTACGCTTACGCGAGACTGGTTCTACCGACGTGCTTTGCACACAGGTGGCTGGCGGGTGTCTGTTTCTCCAACTTTAGTTGAACCGAGTGTGGCTACGCCCGGTCCTTGTGAAGGTTAAAACAACACTAACTTGACGAACTATCGTTGTGGTTTTGATGTGTAGGTAAGAACGGTTCTTGCTCAGCCCGTAGCAGCCACGTAAAACTTGCAACAACAAAGTAGAGGACGTCTAACTTGTTTTTGCAGGGCATGTTGTGATGTGATATGGTCAAGGCATGATACTATATTTTATTGTATGAGATGATCATGTTTTGTAACCGAGTTATCGGCAACTGGCAGGAGCCATATGGTTGTCGCTTTATTGTATGCAATGCAATCGCCCTGTAATTGCTTTACTTTGTCACTAAGCGGTAGCCATAGTCGTAGAAGCAATAGTTGGCGAGACGACAACGATGCTACGATGGAGATCAAGGTGTCGCGCCGATGACGATGGTGATCATGATGGTGCTTCGGAGATGGAGATCACAAGCGCAAGATGATGATTGCCATATCATATCACTTATATTGATTGCATGTGATTTTTATCTTTTATGCATCTTATCTTGCTTTGATTGACGGTAGCATTATAAGATGATCTCTCACTAAATTCAAGATAAAAGTGTTCTCCCTGAGTATGCACCGTTGCCAAAGTTCGTCGTGCCCAGACACCATGTGATGATCGGGTGTGATAAGCTCTACGTCCATCTACAACGGGTGCAAGCCAGTTTTGCACACGCAGAATACTCAGGTTAAACTTGACGAGCCTAGCATATGCAGATATGGCCTCGGAACACTAAGACCGAAAGGTCGAGCGTGAATCATATAGTAGATATGGTCAACATAGTGATGTTCACCATTGAAAACTACTCCATTTCACGTGATGATCGGTTATGGTTTAGTTGATTTGGATCACATGATCACTTAGATGACTAGAGGGATGTCTATCTAAGTGGGAGTTCTTAAGTAATATGATTAATTGAACTTAAATTTATCATGAACTTAGTCCTGGTAGTATTTGCATATCTATGTTGTAGATCAATAGCTCGCGATGTAGCCCCCCGTTTATTTTGATATGATTCCTAGAGAAAACTAAGTTGAAAGATGATAGTAGCAATGATGCGGACTTGTTCCGTGATCTGAGGATTTTCCTCATTGCTGCACAGAAGAATTATGTCCTTGATGCACCGCTAGGTGACAGACCTATTGCAGGAGCAAATGCAGACATTATGAACGTTTTGAAAAAAGCTCGGTATGATGACTACTTGATAGTTTAGTGCACCATGCTTTACGGCTTAGAACCGGGACTTCAAAAATGTTTTGAACGCCACGGAGCATATAAGATGTTCCAAGAGTTGAAATTGGTATTTCATACTCATGCCTGTGTCGAGAGGTATGAGACCTCTGACAGTACTTTGCCTACAAGATGGAGGAGAATAGCTCAACCAGTGAGCATGTGCTCAGATTGTCTGGGTACTACAATTGCTTGAATCAAGTGGGAGTTAATTTTCCAGATAAGATAGTAACTAACATAATTCTCTAGTCACTATCACCAAGTTACTAGAACTTCGTGATGAACTATAATATGCAAGGGATGACGAAAGTAATTCCCGAGCTCTTCGCGGTGCTGAAATCGACGAAGGTAGAAATCAAGAAAGAGCATCAAGTGTTGATGGTTAACAAGACCACTAGTTTCAAGAAAAGGGCAAAGGGATAGAAGGGGAACTTCAAGAAGAACGGCAAGCAAGTTGCTGCTCAAGTGAAGAAGCCCAAGTCTGGACCTAAGCCAGAGACTAAGTGCTTCTACTGCAAAGGGACTGGTCACTGGAAGCGGAACTGCCCCAAGTATTTGGCGGATAAGAAGGATGGCAAAGTGAACAAAGGTATATTTGATATACATGTTATTGATGTGTACTTTACTAGTGTTTATAGCAACCCCTCAGTATTTGATACTAGTTCAGTTGCTAAGATTAGTAACTCGAAATGGGAGTTGCAGAATGAACAGAGACTAGTTAAGGGTGAAGTGACGATGTGTGTTGGAAGTGGTTCCAAGATTGATATGATCATCATCGCACACTCCCTATACTTTCGGGATTAGTGTTGAACCTAAATAAGTGTTATTTGGTGTTCGCGTTAAGCATGAATATGATTTGATCATGTTTATTGCAATACGCTTATTCATTTAAGTTAGAGATCAATTGTTGTTCTGTTTACATGAATAAAACCTTATATGGTTACACACCCAATGAAAATGGTTCGTTGGATCTCGATCGTAGTGATACACATATTCATAATATTGAAGCCAAAAGATGCAAAGTTAATAATGATAGTGCAACTTATTTGTGGCACTGCCGTTTAGGTCATATTGATGTAAAGCGCATGAAGAAACTCCATGCTGATGGGCTTTTGGAATCACTTGATGCTTGCGAACCATGCCTCTTGGGCAAGATGACTAAAACGCCATTCTCCGGAACAATGGAGCGAGCAACAGATTTGTTGGAAATCATACATACTGATGTATGTGGTCCGATGAATATTGAGGCTCGCGGTGGGTATCGTTATTTTCTGACCTTCACAGATGATTTGAGCAGATATGGGTATATCTACTTGATGAAACACAAGTCTGAAATAGTTGAAAAGTTCAAAGAATTTCAGAGTGAAGTGGAGAATTATCATAACAAGAAAATAAAATTTCTACGATCTGATCGTAGAGACGAATATTTGAGTTATGAGTTTGGCCTTCAATTAAAACAATGTGGAATAGTTTCACAAACTCATGCCACCTGGAACACCATAGCATAATGGTGTGTCCGAACGTCATAACCGTACTTTATTGGATATAGTGCAAATCTATGATGTTTCTTACCGATTTACCACTATCATTTTGGGGCTATGCATTAGAGACAACTGCATTCACGTTAAATAGGGCACCATCTAAATCCGTTGAGACGACACAGTATGAACTATGGTTTGGCAAGAAACCAAAGTTGTCGTTTCTTAAAGTTTGGGGTTGCGATGATTATAAGAAAAAGTTTCATCTTGATAATCTCAAACCCAAATCGGAGAAATGTGTCTTCATAGGATACCCAAAGGAGACAGTTGGGTACACCTTCTATCACAGATCCGAAGGCAAGATATTCGTTGCTAAGAATGGATCCTTTCTAGAGAAGGAGTTTCTCTCGAAAGAAGTGAGTGGGAGGAAAGTAGAACTTGATGAGGTAACTGTACCTACTCCCTTATTAGAAAGTAGTTCATCACAGAAATCTGTTCCTGTGACTACTACACCAATTAGTAAGGAAGCTAATGATGATGATCATGTAACTTTAGATCAAGTTACTACCGAACCTCGTAGGTAAACCAGAGTGATATCCGCACCAGAGTGGTACGGTAATCCTGTTCTGGAGGTCATGTTACTTGACCATGACGAACCTACGAACTATGAGGAAGCAATGATGAGCCCAGATTCCGCGAAATGGCTTGAGGCCATGAAATCTGAGATGAGATCCATGTATGAGAACAAAGTATGGACTTTGATTGACTAGCCCAATGATCGGCGAGCCATTGAGATTAAATGGATCTTCAAGAGGAAGACGGACGTTGATAGTAGTGTTACTATCTACAAAGCTAGAATTGTCACAAAAGGTTTTCGACAAGTCCAAAGTGTTGACTACGATGAAAGTTTCTCACTCGTATCTATGCTTAAGTCTGTCCGAATCATGTTAGCAATTGCCGCATTTTATGAAATCTGGCAAATGGATAAACAAAACTGCATTCCCTAATGGATTTATTAAAGAAGAGTTGTATATGATGCAACCAGAAGGTTTTGTCAATCCTAAAGGTGCTAACAAAATATGCAAGCTCCAGCGATCCATCTATGGACTGGTGCAAGCATCTCAGAGTTGGAATACACGCTTTGATAAGTTGATCAAAGGATATAGTTTTATACAGACTTGCGGTGAAGCCTGTATTTACAAGAAAGTGAGTGGGAGCACTACAACATTTCTGATAAGTATATGTGAATGACATAGTATTGATCGGAAATAATGTAGAATTATTCTGCAAAGCATAAAGGAGTGTTTGAAAGGAGTTTTTCAAAGAAAGACCTCGGAGAAGCTGCTTACATATTGAGCATCAAGATCTATAGAGATAGATCAAGACGCTTGATAAGTTTTTTCAATGAGTAAATACCTTGACAAGATTTTGAAGTAGTTCAAAATGGAACAGTCAAAGAAAGTGTTCTTGCCTGTGTTACAAGGTGTGAAATTGAGTAAGACTCAAAGCCCGACCACGGCAGAAGATAGAAAGAGAATGAAAGTCATTCCCTATGCCTTGGCCATAGGTTCTATAAAGTATGCCATGCCGTGTGCCAAATCTATTGTATACCCTACATTGATTTTGGCAAGGGAGTACAATAGTGATCTAGGAGTAGATCACTGGACAGCGGTCAAAATTATCCATAGTGGAATAAGGATATGTTTCTCAATTATGGAGGTGACAAAAAGGTTCGTCGTAAAGGGTTACGTTGATGCAAATTTTGACACTGATCTAGATGACTCTAAGTCTCAATCTGGATACATATTGAAAGTGGGAGCAATTAGCTAGAGTAGCTCTGTGCAGAGCATTGTTGACATAGAAATTTGCAAAATACATACGGATCTGAATGTGGCAGACCCGTTAAATAAACTTCTCTCACAAGCAAAACATGATCACACCTTAGTACTCTTTGGGTGTTAATCACATAGCGATGTGAACTGGGTTATTGACTCTAGTAAACCCTTTGGGTGTTGGTCACATGACGATGTGAACTATGGGTGTTAATCACATGGTGATGTGAACTATTGGTATTAAATCACATGGTGATGTGAACTAGATTATTGACTCTAGTGCAAGAGGGAGACTGAAGGAAATATGCCCTAGAGGCAATAATAAAGTTATTATTTATTTCCTTATATCATGATAAATGTTTATTATTCATGCTAGAATTGTATTAACCGGAAACATAATACATGTGTGAATACATAGACAAACAGAGTGTCACTAGTATGCCTCTACTTGACTAGCTCGTTAATTAAAGATGGTTATGTTTCCTAACCATAGACATGAGTTGTCATTTGATTAACGGGATCACATCATTAGGAGAATGATGTGATTGACTTGACCCATTCCGTTAGCTTAGCACGTGATCGTTTAGTATGTTGCTATTGCTTTCATCATGACTTATACATGTTCCTATGACTATGAGATTATGCAACTCCTGCTTACCGGAGGAACACTTTGTGTGCTACCAAACGTCACAACGTAACTGGGTGATTATAAAGGTGCTCTACAGGTGTCTCCAAAGGTACTTGTTGGGTTGGCGTATTTCGAGATTAGGATTTGTCACTCCGATTGTCGGAGAGGTATCTCTGGGCCCACTCGGTAATACACATCACTTAAGCCTTGCAAGCATTGCAACTAATGAGTTAGTTGCGGGATGATGTATTATAGAACGAGTAAAGAGACTTGCCGGTAACGAGATTAAGCTAGGTATTGAGATACCGACGATCGAATCTCGGGCAAGTAACATACCGATGACAAAGGGAACAACGTATGTAGTTATGCGGTTTGACCGATAAACATCTTCGTAGAATATATGGGAGCCAATATGAGCATCCAGGTTCCGCTATTGGTTATTGACTGGAGACGTGTCTCGGTCATGTCTACATAGTTCTCGAACCCGTAGGGTCCGCACGCTTAAAGTTTGATGACGGTTATATTATGAGTTTATGTGTTTTGATGTACCGAAGGTAGTTCGAAGTCCCGGATGTGATCACGGACATGACGAGGAGTCTCGAAATGGTCGAGACATGAAGATTGATATATTGGACGACTATATTCGGACACCGGAATGGTTCCGGGGGTTATCAGATAAATACCGGAGTACCGGGGGGTTACCGAAACCCCCGGAGGTTATTGGGCCTCATGGGTCCAAGTGGTGGAAGAGGAGAGGCGGCCAAGGGGCAGTCGCGCGCCCCTCCCCCCCAAGTCCGAATTGGACAAGGAGGGGGGCGGCGCCCCCCCTTTCCTTTCCCCCTCTCTCTCCTTCCCTCTCCTCTCCTACTCCAACATGGAAGGGGGGAGTCCTACTCCCGGTGGGAGTAGGACTCCTCATGGGGCGCGCCAAGGGTGGCCGGCCCCCTCCCCCTCCTCCACTCCTTTACATACGGGGAGGGAGGCACCCCCTAGAGACACAACAATTGATCCCTTGGATCTCTTAGCCGTGTGCGGTGCCCCCTCCACCACAATCCACCTCGGTCATATCGCAGCGGTGCTTAGGCGAAGCCCTGCGTCGGTAGAACGTCATCATCGTCACCACGCCATCATGCTGACGGAACTCTCCCTCAAAGCCCGGCTGGATCGGAGTTCGAGGGACGTCATCGAGTTGAACGTGTGCTGAACTCGGAGGTGCCGTGCGTTCGGTACTTGATCGGTCGGATCGTGAAGACGTATGACTACATCAACCGCGTTGTGCTAATGCTTTCGCTTTTGGTCTACAAGGGTACGTGGACACACTCTCCCCTCTCGTTGCTATGCATCACCATGATCTTGCGTGTGCGTCGGAATTTTTTGGAAATTACTACATTCCCCAACAGAAATTTGGCAAATGGATGTCAAAACCGCACTCCTGAATGGATTTTTTGAAGAAGAGTTGTATATGATGCAACTCGAAGGTTTTTTGATCCAAAGGATGCTAACAAAGTGGGCAAGCTCCAGCGATCCATTTATGGACTGGTGCAAGCATCTCGGAGTTGGAATAAACGTTTTGATAGTGTGATCAAAGCATATGGTTTTATACAGACTTTTGGAGAAGCCTGTATTTATAAGAAAGTGAGTGGGAGCTCTGTAACATTTCTAATATTAAATGTGGATGACATATTGTTGATTGGAAATGATAAAGAATTTCTGGATAGCATAAAAGGATACTTGAACAAGAGTTTTTCAATGAAAGACCTTGGTGAAGCTGCTTATATATTGGGCATCAAGATCTATAGAGATAGATCAAGACGCTTAATTGGACTTTCACAAAGCACATACCTTGATAAAGTTTTGAAGAAGTTCAAAATGGATCAAGCAAAAAAAAGGTTCTTTCCTGTGTTACAAGGTGTGAAGTTGAGTCAGACTCAATGCCCGATCACTGCAGAAGATAGAGAGAAAATGAAAGGTGTTCCCTATGCTTCAGCCATAGGCTCTATCATGTATGCAATGCTGTGCACCAGACCAGATGTGTGCCTTGCTATTAGTTTAGCAGGGAGGTACCAAAGTAATCCAGGAGTGGATCACTGGACAGCGGTCAAGAACATCCTGAGATACCTGAAAAGGACTAAGGATATGTTTCTCGTTTATGGAGGTGATAAAGAGCTCGTCGTAAATGGTTACGTCGATCCAAGCTTTGACACTGATCCGGATGACTCTAAGTCACAAACCGGATACATATTTATATTGAACGGTGGAGCTGTCAGTTGGTGCAGTTCTAAGCAAAGCGTCGTGGCGGGATCTACGTGTGAAGCAGAGTACATAGCTGCTTCGAAAGCAGTAAATGAAGGAGTCTGGATGAAGGAGTTCATATCCGATCTAGGTGTCATACCTAGTGCATCGGGTCCAATGAAAATCTTTTGTGACAATACTGGTGCAATTGCCTTGGCGAAGGAATCCAGATTTCACAAGAGAACCAAGCACATCAAGAGACGCTTCAATTCCATCCGCGATCAAGTCAAGGAGGGAGACATCGAGATTTTCAAAATACGTATGCATTTGAATGTTGCAGACCCGTTGACTAAGCCTCTCTCACGAGCAAAACATGACCAGCAGCAAGACTCCATGGGTGTTAGAATCATTACTATGTAATCTAGATTATTGACTCTAGTGCAAGTGGGAGACTGAAGGAAATATGCCCTAGAGGCAATAATAAAGTTGTTATTTATATTTCCTTATATCATGATAAATGTTTATTATTCATGCTAGAATTGTATTAACCAGAAAATTAGTACATGTGTGAATAGATAGACAAATAGAGTGTCACTAGTATGCCTCTACTTGACTAGCTCATTAATCAAAGATGGTTAAATTTCCTAGCCATAGACATGAGTTGTCATTTGATGAACGGGATCACGTCATTAGAGACTGATGTGATTGACATGACCCATCCGTTAGCTTAGCACTATGATCGTTTAGTTTATGCTATTGCTTTCTTCATGACTTATACATGTTCCTATGACTATGAGATTATGCAACTCCCGAATACCGGAGGAACACTTAGTGTGCTATCAAACGTCATAACGTAACTGGGTGATTATAAAGATGCTCTACAGGTGTCTCCGATGGTGTTTGTTGAGTTGGCATAGATCAAGATTGGGATTTGTCACTCCGATTGTCAGAGAGGTATCTCTGGGCCTTCTCAGTAATGCACATCACTATAAGCCTTGCAAGCAATGTAACTAATGAGTTAGTTACGGGATGATGCATTACGGAACGAGTAAAGAGACTTGCCGGTAACAAGATTGAACTAGGTATGATGATACCAACGATCGAATCTCGGGCAAGTAACATACCGATGACAAAGGGAACAACGCATGTTGTTGTGCGGTTTGACCGATAAAGATCTTCGTAGAATATGTAGGAACCAATATGAGCATCCAGGTTCCTCTATTGGTTATTGACCGGAGATGAGTCTCGGTCATGTCTACATAGTTCTCGAACCCGTAGGGTCCGCACGCTTAACGTTCGATGACGATATGTATTATGAGTTATGTGATTTGATGCATCGAAGGTTGTTCGGAGTACCGGATGTGATCACGGACATGACGAGGAGTCTTAAAATGGTTGAGACATGAAGATTGATATATTGGAAGGTTATGTTTGGACACCGGAAAGGTTTCGGATAAGTTCGGGCATTTTTCGGAGTACCGGGGGGTTACCGGACCCCCCCCCCCCGGGGGGGGGGGGTTAATGGGACTTCATGGGCCTTAGTGGAAGAGAGGAGGAGGCGGCCAGGTGGAGGCGCGCGCCCCCCAAGCCCAATCTGAATTGGTGAGGGGGGCCGGCCCCCCTTTCCTTCTCTCCCTCTTCCGCTTCCTTCCCCTCCTAGTTGGACTTGGAAAGGGGGGAACCTACTCCTAGTTTGAGTAGGATTCCCCACTTGGGGCGCGCCCCATGAGGCCGGCCGGCCCCCTCCTCCACTCCTTTATATACGGGGGAGGGGGGCACCGCATAGACACACAAGTTGATTTCTTAGCCGTGTGCGGTGCCCCCCTCTACACATTTCCACCTCGGTCATATTGTCGTAGTGCTTAGGCGAAGCCCTGCGTCGGTAACTTCATCATCACCGTCAACACGCCATCAGGCTGACGAAACTGTCCCTCAGCCTTAGCTGGATCTAGAGTTCGAGGGATGTCACGGAGCTGAACGTGTGCAGATCATGGTGGTGCCGTGCGTTCGGTACTTGATCGGTTGGATCACGAAGTGCTACCTCTTGAGCACTGCGTTGGTTTTCCCTTGAAGAGGAAAGGTTGATGGAGTAAAGTAGCGTAAGTATTTCCCTCGGTTTTTGAGAACCAAGGTATCAATCCAGTAGGAGGCCACGCTCGAGTACCACGCACCTACACAAACAAATAAGAGCCTCGCAACCAACGCGATAAAGGGGTTGTCAATCCCTTCACGGTCACTTACGAGAGTGAGATCTGATAGATATGATAAGATGATATTTTTGGTGTTTTTATGATAAAGAGAAATAAAGATGCAAAGTAAAAATAAACGACAATAAAAATAGATAAGTGTTGGAAGATTAATATGATGGAGAATAGACCCGGGGGCCATAGGTTTCACTAGTGGCTTCTCTCAAGAGCAGAAGTATTACGGTGGGTGAACAAATTACTGTCGAGCAATTGATAGAATTGAGCATAGTTATGAGAATATCCAGGTATGATCATGTATATAGGCATCACGTCTGTGACAAGTAGACCGAAACGATTCTGCATCTACTACTATTACTCCACAAATCGACCGCTATCCAACATGCATCTAGAGTATTAAGTTCAAAAGAACAGAGTAATGCTTTAAGCAAGATGACATGATGTAGAGGGATAAACTCATGCAATATGATATAAACCCCATCTTTTTATCCTCGATGGCAACAATACAATACGTGCCTTGCTGCCCCTGCTGTCACTGGGAAAGGACACCGCAAGATTGAACCCAAAGCTAAGCACTTCTCCCATTGCAAGAAAGATCAATCTAGTAGGCCAAACCAAACTGATAATTTGAAGAGACTTGCAAAGATAACCAATCATACATAAAAGAATTCAGAGGAGATTCAAATATTGTTCATAGATAAAGTTGATCATAAACCCGAAATTCATCGGTCTCGACAAACACACCGCAAAAGAAGTATTACATCAAATAGATCTCCAAGAGAATCGAGGAGAACTTTGTATTGAGATCCAAAGAGAGAGAAGAAGCCATCTAGCTAATAACTATGGACCCGAAGGTCTGAGGTAAACTACTCACACATCATCGGAGAGGCTATGGTGTTGATGTAGAAGCCCTCCGTGATCAATGCCCCCTCCGGCAGAGCGCCGGAAAAGGCCCCAAGATGGGATCTCATGGGTATAAAAGGTTGCGGTGGTGGAATTAGGGTTTTGGCTCCGTATATGATGTTTCCAGGGTGTATGGGTATATATAGGAGGAAGTAGTACATCGATGGAGCAACGTGGGCCCCACGAGGGTGGAGGGCGCGCCTGGGGGAGGTGGGCGCACCCCCCTACCTCGTGCTCTCCTCGTTGATTGATTTACATAGACTCCAAGTCCTCTGGATCACTTTTTTCTGAAAATCACGTTCCCAAAGGTTTCATTCCGTTTGGACTCCGTTTGATATCCTTTTCCTTCGAAACACTAAAATAGGAAAAAAAACAGCAATTTGGGCTGGGCCTCCGGTTAATAGGTTAGTCCCAAAAATAATATAAAAGTGTATAATAAAGCCTATTAATCATCCAAAACAGAATATAATATAGCATGGAACAATAAAAAATTATAGATACGTTGGAGACGTATCACGAAGACGTTCGACTACATCAACCGCGTTACTTAACGCTTCCGCTTTCGCTCGTTGCTATGCTTCACCTAGATAGATCTTGCGTGATCGTAGGAATTTTTTTGAAATACTACGTTCCCCAACAACTATTTTACATGCCAAGAATTTGTAAATAAGGGAAAAGCTCCATACAGGTCCTAAAAAAAGGTGGTCTTTGAAGATCCTTTGGACACCCTGCCGCACGTCTGCGTCACTTTCGCCTTTGAGGGAGGTTCCTTGAAAGGAACGGTCCACGGTTGTCTTTACGAAATCGGGCTCGGAAAGAGTCCTTGTACTTCCATGGAATAGCTAGGTTTTAATGCACCTGTGGTATTGAAGAAGAAAGGGAAAAATAATCGAAGAAATAAAAAAGGTCAAGGTCATATAGGGTATAGCCATACTATAGACCCGTCCGTATTGTGCCTCCGTTGATGCCGAAGGTATTTTGAGTGTGTAATTATGCACATGCGGTACAAATGCCACGGATGTGTGTGGCAATCGACGGAGGTGAAACTGCTAGTCTAGCTCTGGAGTTGCCGAGCTGTCATCGTACATAGTTGACCGGACTCGTTTGTCCGGGGGCTTGATGGCCGATGAGGTGTGCGGCTTAATAGGGCCGCTTTGTACCTCGAACGCGAGGGCCGCGGTGTGCTCCTCGGTACGGAGGGAGCGCTCTGTGTTTCCGTTAACTGTAATGACGCCGCGGGGTCCTGGCATTTTGAGCTTTAAGTAAGCATAATGCAGGACTGCGTTGAAGCGGGCGATGGCGGTTCGTCCGAGCAGTGCGTGATAGCCACTGCGGAAGGGGATGATGTCGAAGATCAAGTCTTCGCTTTGGAAGTTGTCCGGCGAACCGAAGACTACTTCCAATGTTATGGAGCCCGTACAACGGGCTTCAACACCAGGAATTACTCCTTTAAAGTTTTCCGGCTTGATTCTTGACGGATCAATACCCATTTTGCGGACAGTGTCCTGATAAAGCAGGTTAAGACTGCCGCCGCCTTCCATGAGGACTCCTATGAGATGGAATCTTTCGATAATTGGATCAAGAACCAATGCCGCCGAACCTCCATGACAGATACTGGTCGGATGGTCTCTGCGATCGAAAGTGATCGGATAGGCTGACCATGGATTGAATTTTGTGGCTACCGGCTCTACGCCGTAGACGTCCCTTAGTGCACGCTTGCGCTTCGTCTTGGGTATATTTGTAACATATATATCATATTCACTGTTTTTACCTCGGGGGGAAATCTCTTTTGTCCCCCTGTGTTCGGTTGGCGAGGCTCTTCATCGTCGTCCTTGCTAGGCGGCCCTTTCCCCTTATGCTCGGTGTTGAGCTTACCGGCCTGTTTAAAGACCCAACTATTTCTATTGGTATGATTGGCAGGCTTGTCCGGGGTGCCATGAATCTGGCAAGGCCGATCAAGTATTCTGCCCAAACTGGATGGACCATCTTTGTATCGTTTGAATGGCTTCTTCCGCTGTCAAGATTTGGAGCCGCTGAATCTGGCGCTGACCACCATATCTTAGGTATCGTTATTGTTTTTTGGCGGTTATGTTTGTTGCGTCGTGGCCTACCGTTGCCGTCTCTGGCTTCGGAGGTGCTAGGGTCGCTGGTGCTGTTGCTTTGACGAGCTAGCCAGCTATCTTCTCCCACGCGAAAGCGGGTCATGAGTGTAGTAAGAGCTGCCATGGACTTCGGTTTTTCTTGCCGAGGTGTCTAGAGAGCCACTTGTCCTGGACGCTGTGTTTAAAGGCCGCAAGGGCTTCGGCATCCGGGTAATCGACAATTTGGTTCTTTTTAATTAAGAACCTGGTCCAAAGCTTCAGGGCTGATTCTCCGGGCTGCTGGACTATGTGGCTAAGGTCATCGGCGTTTGGAGGCTGGACATATGTGCCTTGGAAGTTGTCTCTGAAGGCATCTTCCAAATCTTCCCAGCTACCAATAGAGTTTTCTGGGAGGCTGTTTAACCAGTGTCGTGCTGGTCCCTTGAGCTTCAGGGGGAGGTACTTGATGGCGTGGAGATCGTCACCGCAGGCCATGTGGATATGGAGAAGAAAATCTTCGATCCATATTGCAGGATCTGTCGTTCCATCGTATGATTGAATGTTCACGGGTTTAAACCCTTCTGGGAACTGGTGCTCCATTACCTCATCGGTGAAGCATAAAGGGTGTGCGGCGCCTTGGTATCGGGCGACGTCACGGCGCAGTTCGGATGAAGTCCGTATGTGGTTTTCGGCCCGGGTGAGGTTGTGCCTGTCGCGCCAGGCCCGATGGCCATCTTCTTGCATTGGGGCACGCCCCCTTGATCCATAGATTGATCTGGCTTGGCCTTCTCTATTGTCCAGGTCCTGTCGTAGGTCATAGGTATATCCTGGGGCCGCTGTCTCTCTACCTCTATGGCGGAGTGGTGCGGGCTGGTGTTCGGCCTGGGTAGCCGCTCTATCCCGTCCACGCGGTGGCCGGTCTGGTTCATCAGTGCGGTCATGTCTTGACGGTATTGGCTCGAGGGCCTCCTCATCGAATTGTGGTAGTAGCCGACGCTTCAGATAACTTTTTGTTGGGCGTTGGAGACCATGCTCTTAGGCATCTAGGACCTAGGTCCATCTGTCGTTGAGTGTATCCTGTTTGGCTTGGAGCTATTGTTGCTTCTTTTTAGGCTTCTCGCCGTGGCGATTAGCTGGCGCTTAAAGCGCTCCTGCTCAAGTGGTTCCTCTGGCATGATGAAGTCTTCGTCGCCGAGGCTCACATCATCCTCAGAGAGTGGTAGATCATTTCTATCCTCCGAGTCCTCGTTCCCGACCGGATCGTCAGGGTTAACTTGCCCCTCCTCCCAATCATCATGTTCGGATGTTGGTTCGATGTGGGTTTCAGGGTCTTCGGCATTGTCCGGAGTGTTATTGTCTCCAGTGCCGGTATTACTGTCTTTTTCACAACGCGATTTTGAACGGCGCCGCTAACGTCGACGCTTCGGTGGTGCCTCAACAGGCTCGTCCTCGACCAGATCCTTCCTGTCATCACCGTCATCTTCTTTGGGTGTGTCCACCATATGCACATCATATGTGGAGGTGGCCATCCAAGGTCCAGTAAACGGCGGGTCTTGGCCTTGTTCGTCTTCGGCATCGTCGTGCATGCTGTCGATGTCTTCGGAGGCGTAGTCCAGCATGTCGGTTAAATCCACGACAGTGTCTATGAAGTGGGTGGTGGGTGGGACATAAAATTCCCCGCCCCTAGTCTGGGCTGGGCGTAGTTCGGAAGTGATTCCTCTGTAATGGCGAGGGATCACATGAAGTCCAGAGCCTCGTTTAAGAGCGAGGTTTGGACGGGGAAACGAGAGTCCGTGGAGCTAGGTAGGGCAGGAGTCTCCTGGCCAAGATCACGTAACGTGGACCTCAAGAATTCAGAGCTGGTATCTAGGGGCGAATCTGGCTTTCCAATGACAGGGGGAACCTGGCTTGACTCCGTGCTTGCTGGTAAAACAGTCCCCTCCAAATCTCCGGTAGCGAGCTCCATAATTGCAGAGAGTCCGGTGGGCTCTAAACTCCCATCTTCGGACCTCGTAGTTTGCTCCGGATCTAAGGCCAGAGCGGTGGTCGGGGTTGCGAACCCTTCGAAGATCAAGTCTCCTCGGATATCAGCGACATAGTTCAGATTTCTGAAACTGATCTGATGACCAGGAGTGTAGCTGTCGATCTGTTCAAGGTGGCCAATCGAGTTGGCACGCAACACGAAGCCGCCGAACACGACAATTTGACTGGGGAGAAAAGTCTCTCCCGAAACAGCATCATTGTAGATGATCAATCGAGCCATCGAACCTTCTGTTGACGGCACAGTGGAACTCTCAATGAAAGCACCAATGTCGGTGTCAAAACCGGCCGATCTCGGGTAGGGGGTCCCGAACTGTGCGTCTGAGGATCGAAGGAAACAGGAGGCAGGAGACACGATGTTTACCCAGGTTCGGGCCCTCTTAATGGAGGTAATACCCTACTTCCTGCTTCATTGACTTTGATGAGTATAGGGGTTACAAGAGTTGATCTACCTCGAGATCGTAATGGCTAAACCCTAGATGTCTAGCCTATATGATTTGTCTTAGCCTCTACGGACTAAACACTCCGGTTTATATAGACACTGGAGGGGCCTAGGGTTGTACGGAGTCGGTTTACAGAGAAAGGAAACTACACATCCAAACGCCAAGCTTGCCATCCACGCAAAGGAGAGTCTCATCTGGACACAGGGGAAGGCCCTCTGTCTTGTATCTTCACGGCCCATCAGTCCAGCCCATGTAACATAGGCCGGATCCCCGAGGACCCCATACTCCAGGACTCCCTCACGGGTGTCTGTCTCTCCCACTTTAGTTGGATCGGATTCGATGAAGAGGGTCCTTATGAAGGGTAAATAGCAATTGGCATATCACCGTTGTGGCTTTTGCATAGGTAAGAAACGTTCTTGCTAGAAACCCATAGCAGCCACGTAAAACATGCAACAACAATTAGAGGACGTCTAACTTGTTTTTCCTGGGTATGCTATGTGATGTGATATGGCCAAAAGGATGTGATGAATTATATATGTGATGTATGAGATTGATCATGTTCTTGTAATAGGAATGACGACTTGCATGTCGATGAGTATGACAACCGGCAGCAGCCATAGGAGTTGTCTTAATTTATTGTATGACCTGCGAGTCAATGTAAACTCCATGTAATTACTTTACTTTATTGCTAACCGATAGCCATAGTAGTAGAAGTAATAGTTGGCGAGACAACTTCATGAAGACATGATGATGGAGATCATGATGATGGAGTTGATGGTGTCATGCCGGTGACGAAGATGATCATGCCGCGCCTCGAAGATGGAGATCAAAGGCGCAAGATGATATTGGCCATATCATGTCACTTTATGATTTGCATGTGATGTTTGTCATGTTTACATCTTATTTGCTTAGAACGACGGTAGCATAAATAAGATGATCCCTCACTAAAATTTCAAGAAAAGTGTTCCCCCTAACTATGCACCATTGCGAAGGTTCATTGTTTCTAAGCACCACGTGATGATCGGGTGTGATAGATTCTAACGTTTGCATACAACGGGTGTAAGCCAGATTTACACATGTGAAACACTTAGGTTGACTTGACGAGCCTAGCATGTACAAACATGGCCTCGGAACACGAGAGACCGAAAGGTCGAACATGGTCGTATAGTAGATGCGATCAACATGGAGATGTTCACCGTTGATGACTAGTCCGTCTCACGCGATGATCGGACACGGGCTAGTCGATTTAGATCATGTATCACTTAGATGACTAGAGGGATGTCTATCTAAGTGGGAGTTCATTAAATAATTTGATTAGATGAACTTAATTATCATGAACTTAGTCTAAATTGTCTTTACAATCTATCCTATAGATCCAATGGACCACGCTAATGTTGCCCTGAACTTCAACGCGTTCCTAGAGAAAACCAAGATGAAAGACGATGGAAGCAACTATACGGACTGGGTCCGTAACTTGAGGATCATCCTCATAGCTGCCAAGAAAGCATATGTCCTTGAAGCACCGCTAGGTGACGAACCCATTTTCCCAGCAACTCAAGACGTTATGAACGCCTGGCAGTCGCGTAGTGATGATTACTCCCTGGTTCAGTGCGGCATGCTTTACAGCTTAGAATCGGGGCTCCAAAAGCGTTTTGAGTAGCACGGAGCATATAAGATGTTCCAAGAGCTAAAAATGGTTTTCCAAGCTCATGCCCGGGTCGAGAGATATGAAGTCTCCGACAAGTTCTACTATTGTAAGATGGAGGAAAACAGTTCTGTTAGCAAGCATATACTCAAAATGTCTGGGTTGCACAACCGCTTGTCTCAGCTGGGAGTTAATCTTCTAGATGACTCGGTCATGGACAAAATCCTCCAGTCGCTTCCACCTAGCTACAAGAGCTTTGTGATGAACTACAATATGCAAGGGATGGAGAAGTCTATTCCTAAGTTATATTCAATATTGAAATCAACGGAGGTGGAGATCAAAAAGGAACATCAAGTGTTGATGGTGAATAAGACCACTAGTTTCAAGAAAGGCAAGGGTAAGAAGAACTTCAAGAAGGACTACAAGGGAGTTGCCGCGCCCGGTAAGTCAGATGCCGGGAAGAAGCCAAAGAATGGACCCAAGCCTGAGACTGAGTGCTTTTATTGCAAGGGAAATGGTCACTGGAAGCGGAACCGCCCCCAAGTACTTAGCAGATAAGAAGGCCGGCAACGCCAAAGGTATATATGATATACATGTTATTGATGTGTACCTTACCAGCACTCGTAGTTGCTCCTGGGTATTTGATACCGGTGCGGTTGCTCATATTTGTAACTCAAAACAGGAGCTGCGGAATAAGCGGAGACTAGCGAAGGACGAGGTGACGATGCACGCCGGGAATGGTTCCAAGGTCGATGTGATCACCGTCGGCACGCTACCTCTACATCTACCTTCGGGATTAGTTTTAAACCTCAATAATTGTTATTCAGTGCCAGCTTTGAGCATGAACATTGTATCTGGATCTCGTTTAATGCGAGATGGCTACTCATTTAAATCCGAGAATAATGGTTGTTCTATTTATATGAGAGATATGTTTTATGGTCATGCCCCGCTGGTCAATTGTTTATTTTTATTGAATCTCGAACGTGATGTTACACATATTCATAGTGTGAATGCCAAAAGATGTAAGGTTGATAATGATAGTCCCACATACTTGTGGCATTGCCGCCTTGGTCACATTGGTGTCAAGCGCATGAAGAAACTCCATGCAGATGGACTTTTGGAGTCTCTTGATAATGAATCATTTGACACGTGCAAACCGTGCCTTATGGGAAAATTGACCAAGACTTCGTTCTCCGGGACAATGGAGCGAGCAACCAACTTGTTGGAAATAATACATACTGATGTATGCGGTCCAATGAGCGCTGAGGCTCGTGGTGGCTGTCGTTATGTTCTCACCCTCACTGATGACTTAAGTAGATATGGGTATGTATACTTAATGAAACACAAGTCTGAGACCTTTGAAAAGTTCAAGGAATTTCAAAGCGAGGCAGAGAATCAACGTGACAGGAAAATAAATTTCTTACAATCAGATCATGGAGGAGAATAGTTGAGTCACGTGTTTGGCACGCACTTAAGGAAATGTGGAATTGTTTCACAGCTCACGCCGCCTGGAACACCTGAGCGTAATGGTGTGTCCAAACGTCGTAATCGCACTCTATTGGATATGGTGCGATCTATGATGTCTCTTACCGATCTACCACTATCATTTTGGGGTTATGCTTTAGAGACTGCCGCGTTCACTTTAAATAGGGCACTGTCTAAATCATTGAAACGACACCGAATGAATTATGGTTTGGGAAGAAACCTAAGCTGTCGTTTCTGAAAATTTGGGGATGCGATGCTTATGTCAAGAAACTTCAACCTAAAAAGCTCGAACCCAAATCGAAAAAATGCGTCTTCATAGGATACCCTAAGGAAACTATTGGGTATAACTTCTACCTCAGATCCGAAGGCAAGATCTTTGTTGCCAAGAATGGATCCTTTCTGGAGAAAGAGTTTCTCTTGAAAGAAGTAAGTGGGAGGAAAGTAGAACTTGATGAGGTACCCCCTCTTGAACTGGAAAGTAGCGTAGCTCAGGAAGTTGTTTCTGCGTGCCTGCACCGACTAGAGAGGAAGTTAATGATGATGATCATGAAACTTTGGATCAAGTTGCTACTGAACTTCGTAGGTCCACAAGGACACGTTCCGCACCAGAGTGGTACGGCAACCCTGTCCTGGAAATCATGTTGTTAGACAACGCTGAACCTTCGAACTATGAAGAAGCGATGGCGAGCCCGGATTCCAACAAATGGAATGAAGCCATGAAATCCGAGGTAGGATCCATGTATGAAAACAAAGTATGGAATTTGATGGACTTGCCCGATGATCGGCAAGCCATAGAGAATAAGTGGATCTTTAAGAAGAAGACTGACGCGGATGGTAATGTGACCGTCTATAAGGCTCGGCTTGTCGCTAAGGGTTATCGACAAGTTCAAGGGGTTGACTACGATGAGACCTTCTCACCCGTAGCGAAGCTGAAGTCCATCCGAATCATGTTAGCAATTGCCGCATTCTATGATTATGATATCTGGCAAATGGACGTCAAAATGACATTCCTTAGCGGTTTCCTTCAGGAAGAATTGTATATGATGCAGCCGGAAGGTTTTGTCAATCTTAAGAATGCTGACAAAGTA
This sequence comes from Triticum aestivum, assembly GCF_018294505.1. NCBI lineage: Eukaryota > Viridiplantae > Streptophyta > Magnoliopsida > Poales > Poaceae > Triticum > Triticum aestivum. Next base: position 291,730,210 of record NC_057808.1, on the reverse strand, counting down.
TGCAAGCTCCAGCACTCCATCTATGGGCTGGTGCAAGCATCTCGGAGTTGGAATATTCGCTTTGATGAAATGATCAAAGCGTTTGGGTTTATACAGACTTATGGAGAAGCCTGTATTTACAAGAAAGTGAGTGGGAGCTCTATAGCATTTCTCATATTATATGTGGATGACATACTATTGATGGGAAATGATATATAACTTTTGTAAAGCATAAAGGCCTACTTGAATAAGTGTTTTTCAATTAAGGACCTTGGAGAAGCTGCTTACATATTAGGCATCAAGATCTATAGAGATAGACCGAGACGCCTCATTGGTCTTTCAAAAAGCACATACCTTGACAAGATATTGAAGAAGTTCAATATGGATCAGTACAAGAAGGGGTTCTTTCCTGTATTGCAAGGTGTGAGATTGAGCACAGCTCAATGTTCGACCTCGGCAGAAGATAGAGAAAAGATGAGTGTCATCCCCTATGCCTCAACCATAGGCTCTATTATGTATGCCATGTTGTGTACCAGACCTGATGTGAAGCTTGCTGTAAGTTTGGTACGGAGGTACAAAAGTGATCCCGAAATGGAACACTGAACAGTGGTCAAGAATATCCTAAAGTACCTGAAAAGGACTAAGGATATGTTTCTCGTTTATGGAGGTGCCGAAGAGCTCGTCGTAAAGGTTCACGTCGATGCTAGCTTTGACACAGATCTGGATGACTCCAAGTCACAAACCGGATACATGTATATTTTGAATGGTGGGGCAGTCGGCTGGTGCAGTTGCAAGCAGAGCGTCGTGGCGGGATCTACATGTGAAGCGGAGTACATAGCTTCCTCAGAGGCAGCACATGAAGCAGTTTGGATGAAGGAGTTTATCACCGACCTAGGAGTGATTCCCAATGCGTCGGGCCCAATGACTCTCTTCTGTGACAACACTGGAGCTATTTCCCTTGCCAAGGAGCCCAGGTTTCACAAGAAGCCCAGGCACATCAAGCATCGCTTCATCTCCATTCGTGAATATATTCAAGATGGAGACATAGATATTTTTAAAGTACATACGGATCTGAATGTCGCAGATCCGTTGGCTAAACCTCTTCCACGAGCAAAACATGATCAGCACCAGAACACTATGGGTGTTCGATTCATCACAATTGCAAGTGGGAGACTGTTGGAAATATGCCCTAGAGTAATAATAAAATAGTTATTATTATATTTCCTTATTCATGATAATTGTCTATTGTTCATGCTATAATTGAATTAACCGGAAACCGTAATACATGTGTGAATACATAGACCACAACATGTCCCTAGTAAGCCTCTAGTTGACTAGCTTGTTGATCAATAGATGGGTGTGGTTTCCTGACCATGGACATTGGATGTCGTTGATAACGGGATCACATCATTAGGAGAATGATGTGATGGACAAGACCCAATCCTAAGCATAGCACAAGATCGTGTAGTTCATTTGCTAGAGCTTTTCTAATGACAAGTATCATTTCCTTAGACCATGAGATTATGCAACTCCCCGATACCGTAGGAATGCTTTGGGTGTATCAAACATCACACCATAACTGGGTGTCTATAAAGGTGCACTACAGGTATCTCTGAAAGTGTCTGTTGGGTTGGCACGAATCGAGACTGGGATTTGCCACTCCGTATGACAGAGAGGTATCTCTGGGTCAACTCGGTAATGCATCATCATAATGAGATCAATGTGACTAGGGAGTTAGCCACGGGATCATGCGTTACGGAAAAAGTAAAGAGACTTGCCAGTAACGAGATTGAACGAGGTATGGGGATACCGACGATCGAATCTCGGGCAAGTAACATATCGATGGACAAAGGGAATTGCATACAAGATTGATTGAACCCACGACATCGTGGTTCATCTGATGAGATCATCATGGAACATGTTGGAGCCAACATACGTATCCAGATCCCGCTGTTGGTTATTGGCCGGAGAGATATCTCGGTCATGTCTGCATGGTTCCCGAACCCGTAGGGTCTACACTTAAGGTTCGGTGATGCTAGAGTTGTTATGGGAAATTGTATGTGGTAACCGAAGGTTGTTTGGAGTCCCGGATGAGATCCCGGACGTCACGAGGAGTTCTAGAATGGTCCGGAGGTGAAGATTTATATATGGGAAGTCCAGTTTCAGTCGCCGGAATGGTTTTGGGGGTTATCAGTATTGTACCGGGACCACCGAAATGTTGGGGAACGCAGTAATTTCAAAAAAAATCCTACGCACACGCAAGATCATGGTGATGCATAGCAACGAGAGGGGAGAGTGTTGTCCATGTACCCTCGTAGACCATAAGCAGAAGCGTTATGACAACACGGTTGATGTAGTCGTACGTCTTCACGATCGACCAATCCTAGTACCGAAAGTACGGCACCTCCGCGATCTGCACACGTTCGGCTCGGTGACGTCCCACGAACTCACGATCCAGCAGAGTGTCGAGGGAGAGCTTCGTCAGCACGATGGCGTGATGACGGTGATGATGAAGCTACCGGCACAGGGCTTTGCCTAAGCACTGCAACAATATCACCGAGGTGGATTATGGTGGAGGGGGGCACCGCACACGGCTAAAAGATCAATGATCAACTTGTGTGTCTATGGGGTGCCCCCTCCCCCGTATATAAAGGAGCGGAGGAGGGGGAGGGCCGGCCCTCTACTATGGTGAGCCCTGGGGAGTCCTACTCCCATCGGGAGTAGGATTCCCCCTTCCAAGTAGTAGTAGGAGAGAAGGAAGGGGAGGAGAGAGGGAAGGGGGGGCGGCGGCCTCCCACCCAATTCGGATTGGGCTAGGGGGGCGCGCCCTCCACCTTTTCCCTTCCTCTCCTCTATTCTACTAAGGCCCAATAAGGCCCATATACTCCCCGGGGGGTTCCGGTAACCTCCCGGTACTCCGGTAAATGCCCGAACTCTTCTGGAACCATTCCGATGTCCAAACATAGGCTTACAATATATCGATCTTCATGTCTTGACCATTTCGAGACTCCTCGTCTTGTCCGTGATCATATCCAGACTCCGAACTACCTTCAGTACATGAAAACACATAAACTCATAATATCGATTGTCACCGAACGTTAAGCGTGCGGACCCTACGGGTTCGAGAACTATGTAGACATGACCGAGACTCATCTTCGACCAATAACCACTAGCAGAACCTGGATGCTCATATTGGTTCCTACATATTCTATGAAGATCTTTATCGGTCAAACCGCATAACAATATACGTTATTCCCTTTGTCATCGGTATGTTAGTTGCCCGAGATTCGATCGTCGGTATCTCAATACCTAGTTCAATCTCGTTACCGGCAAGTCTCTTTACTCGTTCCGTAATGCATCATCCCGCAACTAACTCATTAGTCACATTGCTTGCAAGGCTTATAGTGATGTGCATTACCGAGAGGGCCCAGAGGTACTTCTCCGACAATTGGAGTGACAAATCCTAATCTCGATCTATGCCAACTCAACAAGTACCATCGGAGACACCTGTAGACCACCTTTATAATCACCCAGTTACGTTGTGACGTTTGGTAGCACACAAAGTGTTCCTCCGATATTCAGGAGTTGCATAATCTCATAGTCATAGGAACATGTATAAGTCATGAAGAAAGCAATAGCAATATACTAAATGATCAAGTGCTAAGCTAACGAAATGGGTCAAGTCAATCACATCATTCTCTAATGATGTGATCCCGTTAATCAAATGACAACTCATGTCTATGGCTAGGAAACTTAACCATCTTTGATTCAACGAGCTAGTCAAGTAGAGGCATACTATTGACACTCTGTTTGTCTATGCATTCACACATCTACTAAGTTTCCGGTTAATACAATTCTAGCATGAATAATAAACATTTATCATGATATAAGGAACTATAAATAACAACTTTATTATTGCCTCTAGGGCATATTTCCTTCAGTCTCCCACTTGCACTAGAGTCAATAATCTAGATTACACAGTAATGATTCTAACACCCATGGAGTCTTGGTGCTGATCATGTTTTGCTCGTGAGAGAGGCTTAGTCAATGGGTCTGCAACATTCAGATCCGTATGTATCTTGCAAATCTCTATGTCTCCCTCCTTGACTTGATCGCAGATGGAATTGAAGCGTCTCTTGATGTGCTTGGTTCTATTGTGAAATCTGGATTCCTTTGCCAAGGCAATTGCACCAGTATTGTCACAAAAGATTTTCATTGGACTCGATGCACTAGGTATGACACGTAGATCGGATATGAACTCCTTCATCCAGACTCCTTCATTTGCTGCTTCCGAAGCAGCTATGTACTCCGCTTCACACGTAGATCCCGCCACGACGCTTTGCTTAGAACTGCACCAACTGACAGCTCCACCGTTCAATATAAATACGTATCCGGTTTGTGACTTAGAGTCATCCGGATCAGTGTCAAAGCTTGCATTGACATAACCATTTACGACGAGCTCTTTATCACCTCCATAAACGAGAAACATATCCTTAGTCCTTTTCAGGTATCTCAGGATGTTCTTGACCGCTGTCCAGTGATCCACTCCTGGATTACTTTGGTACCTCCCTGCTAAACTAATAGCAAGGCACACATCTGGTCTGGTGCACAACATTGCATACATGATAGAGCCTATGCTGAAGCATAGGGAACACCTTTCATTTTCTCTCTATCTTCTGCAGTGATCGGTCATTGAGTCTGACTCAACTTCACACCTTGTAACACAGGCAAGAACCTTTTTTTGCTTGGTCCATTTTGAACTTCTTCAAAACTTTATCAAGGTATGTGCTTTGTGAAAGTCCAATTAAGCATCTTGATCTATCTCTATAGATCTTGATGCCCAATATATAAGCAGCTTCACCAAGGTCTTTCATTGAAAAACTCTTGTTCAAGTATCCTTTTATGCTATCCAGAAATTCTTTATCATTTCCAATCAACAATATGTCATCCACATTTAATATTAGAAATGTTACAGAGCTCCCACTCACTTTCTTATAAATACAGGCTTCTCCAAAAGTCTGTATAAAACCATATGCTTTGATCACACTATCAAAACGTTTATTCCAACTCTGAGATGCTTGCACCAGTCCATAAATGGATCGCTGGAGCTTGCACACTTTGTTAGCATCCTTTGGATCGATAAAATCTTCAGGTTGCATCGTGTACAACTCTTCTTCCAAAAATCCATTCAGGAATGCAGTCTTTACATCCATTTGCCAAATTTCATAATCATAAAATGCAGCAACTGCTAACATGATTCGGACGGACTTAAGCATCGCTATGGGTGAGAAGGTCTCATCGTAGTCAACTCCTTGAACTTGTTGAAAACCTTTCGCAACAAGTCGAGCTTTGTAGACAGTAACATTACCGTCAGCGTCAGTCTTGTTCTTGAAGATCAATTTATTCTCGATGGCTTGCCGATCAACGGGCAAGTCAACCAAAGTCCACACTTTGTTCTCATACATGGATCCCATCTCAGATTTCATGGCCTCAAGCCATTTCACGGAATCTGGGTTCATCATCGCTTCCTCATAGTTCGTAGGTTCGTCATGGTCAAGTAACATGACCTCCAGAACAGGATTACCGTACCACTCTAGTGCGGATCTTACTCTGGTTGACCTACGAGGTTCGGTAGTAACTTGATCTGAAGTTATATGATCATCATCATTAGCTTCCTCACTAATTGGTGTAGGAGTCACAGGAACAGATTTCTGTGATGAACTACTTTCCAATAAGGGAGCAGGTATAGTTACCTCATCAAGTTCTACTTTCCTCCCACTCACTTCTTTCGAGAGAAACTCGTTCTCTAGAAAGGATCCATTCTTAGCAACGAATGTCTTGCCTTCGGATCTAGGATAGAAGGTGTACCCAACAGTCTACTTTGGGTATCCTATGAAGACACATTTCTCCGATTTGGGTTCGAGCTTATCAGGTTGAAGCTTTTTCACATAAGCATCACAGCCCCAAACTTTAAGAAACGACAACTTGGGTTTCTTGCCAAACCACAGTTCATAAGGTGTCGTCTCAACAGATTTAGATGGTGCCCTATTTAACGTGAATGCAGCCGTCTCTAAAGCATAACCCCAAAACGATAGTGGTAAATCAGTAAGAGACTGTCGGAGTAAATGGCCGCGGGTAGCCTAACAGACTACCCCTGGTTCTTCAGAAAAATACCAGGCCTTTGGGTCTCCAAGCATTGGACCACCTCCCCTGGCCGGCTACCCCCGAAGCCGACTCAAGGGAGGCGGCCCAGCCTCAGCAGCCTCCCTCCGGATATCCGCGGGGTGGCCGACTCCAGGAGTCCGGCCTCGAAGAGCACCGACTCCAAGAAGCCGGCCGAGATCACAACCACCGAAGCTACACCCACATAACGATGACAAGACGGGGTGTGGCCACAGTGCGGCCCACTACCCCCGAAGCCCGAGGCGGGCATGGCTACAGGAGGCCGTACGGGACGGCCGTCTCCAGTTCGGCTCGGCACTGTAGCCATGCTGGCCTCAACGTCATCCATGACAGACTCCCGTACGGCCCACAGGCGGCGGGCCCCTTCAGCCAGAGAGAGGCGTGAAGGCGGCCCAGCCCCCCTAGTCGGCCAAGGGCGTAGCCGGCCCCCAGAAGCCGGCTACCCCCTCCCTCAAAGCATGTGCCCCATTAAGAAGACAAGACGAGGTAAGGCTACAGTGAGAGCCCCCGAGGCGGCCCACTGTAGCCACGCTTACCTCAACGAAGCCCTCATCATCAAGGGCGAGGCTACAGTGAACAGCCGCCGACAAGACCCTAGGCGGTGGGGCCGGCCTGTCGACCAAGAAGCCGGCAGCCGGCGGGACCCACCAGTCGGCGGGACCCAACAGCCGGTGGAAAAGCCGGCGAGCGTAGACACTAACGGCTGGGACCAGTGCCTAGCCGGATTACCATTGTACCCCCGGGGGGTAGGCCTATATAAACCCCCCGGAGCACCCATGCAAAGGGTTGGCTTCTAAGCATAGCACACACACCATAGAGAGAGAGAAGTTAGAGCTAGCCTTGTTCTTCTTCTCCCTTGAACCCAAACAGCTCTAGGAGCGATTGTAGCTACCTTTCCCGATCTAGTGATCATGCGGAGACCCCGCAGAGCAGGACTAGGGGTGTTATCTCATCGGAGAGCCCCAAACCTGGGTAAGATCCGCCGGCGTGCATGTCTTCGCCTCATCCCGTTTCCAGGCACCGGCGACGTCTTATTGGCACCCACAATGATAAGTCACCCGTTGGCATATGTCGCACCAACCACCCGACATTTGGCGCCCACCGTGGGGCCAGGTGCACTGTCGTCCGGAGACCTGTTCTGGACGGGAACCCTCTTCCTCCCCCGCGAGCGCAGCCAGCCTGCTGCGCCCGATGGCGTTTGCCTCGACGCGCTGCAAGGCGTCGACGACGCCTGCGCTGCGAGCTGCCTCGCCGATCTGCTCGGCGAGACTCGCATCTCCGACGAGCCTGCGTCCGACGCAGGCACGGACTACCCCGAGAGCCGCCTCGTCAGCCTCCTCGACCAGCTTCACGTCTCCAGCGAGCCTGCTGCAGATGTGGAGTCGGTCGGCTCCACCGACCCGATGCTTGTCGACTCCGACACAGCATCGCTTGACGCCTACCCCTCCGACGTGGTGGTCTTCGACGACCCCCTCCCTCGAGCTGACAGCGGCAGCAGCGCTGTCACCGAAGTGCTGGTCATCAGCCACGTCGCCAACTCGGGCGAGAACGCCCACGACGCCCTGCAAGCGGCGATGCACGACCTCTCCGTCCCCATCCCGGCCGATGCCGACGCCGAGACCCTGGAGGCACGCCGCCTCGCCCTCATCGCGGAGGGCCAGAAGATAGCCTCCATGAGACGCCTCACCGAGGCCCACCAGCGCGAAGTCGACCGCGCCGCCTTCGGTACGCCGCCGCCTAGCGGCCCGAGCCGAGCCGGCTTCGTCCAGAAGCGCGGCGCGGCCGTCGCCAGCATGCTGGGGGCAGATCGCCCCGTCTATGCCACCCCGCTCGAGAATTTGCGAGCCGCCCAGGCGGCCGCAGAAGAGCTCAATGGGATGGGAGCCGACGAGCTCCCTTACATGACAAGACGGATCCAGCAGCTGATCGACACGGCTGCAGAACGGCACGAAGCCGGCGCCCGTGCTGATAGTCATCCCCCGCGTCGGGAGCACGCCGCGACGTCCCGCTCACCGACTGCGAGCAGCGCACGCCAGAAGAAAGACAAGGAGCCGGCTGCCAGCCGCAGCCGGACTCGCATCACCATCGAGCGCGACGCGGAGGGCCGCCCTCGAGCAGTAGAGCACCAAGGAAATCTGCCTCCTCCCCCGCCTCGAAGAGAAAGACGCCTCACTCCGCCACCTATCACACACCCGACTCTTGGCGACCGACTCGGCCGCCAAGAAGGAGTCAGCGAGAACGACACCCGCCACAGGATCGACCGCCTGGCTCGATCCTTGGCGTTAGAAGAAGACGATGTCGGCCCGCCATGCTTTGGCCCCCGCATCCGCGACGAGCCCTTCCCCAAAGGGTTCTCGCTCCCCAGAGACACGCCCAAGTACAACGGCTCAGTGAAGCCGGAAGATTGGCTCATCGACTACTCCACGGCCGTCAGCATAGCCAACGGCAATCGGCGCGTCGCCGTGAAGTACGTCCCCCTCATGCTGCAAGGCACGGCGCGCACATGGCTCAATAGCCTCAAGCCCTACAGCATCAACAGCTGGCTGGACTTCACAGAAGTCTTCGTCCGCAACTTCACCAGCACCTACAAGCGCCCCCCAAGCCTCGCCAGCTCTCCCTCTGCGTCCAAGGGCCCAACGAGTCGACCCGCGACTACCTCACGCGGTGGGCCGAGCTCCGCAACTCCTGCGAGGGGGTGCATGAGGTCCAGGCCATCGAGTACTTCACCGCCGGGTGCCGAGAGGGCACCCTCCTCAAGCACCGACTCCTCTGCGACGAGCCGGCAACCCTCGACGAGTTATTGGTCATCGCCGACAAGTACGCCACCGCCGACTCCTCAATGAAGACCGAGCTCCGAGTAGACGCCTCGGGGAAGGTGATTGCTCCGGCTCCTAAGACGCCGGCTGGCGACCCCAATCGGCGCCCCTACCAGAACGACCACAAGCGCAAGGCCCCCATGCCGACTTCCTCCAGTCGGCAGGTGGCCACCGTTGAAGATGAGCAGCCCGAAGAACGGCCCGCTCCCAAGAAGAAGGGTGGCAGGCCGCCTTGGCAGCAGGCTTTCTCCTACGAATAGGCCCTCGATGCCCCCTGCAAGTTCCACAGCGGCGCGAAGCCGTCCAACCACACAACCCGGAAATGCCATTGGCTCACCCGCATCACCAAGGGCGAGGGGATGCTGCCGCCTCCGCCACCCGGCCCGCCGCCTCCAGCCCCCCAGCAGCCGGCGGCCCGGCCGGCAGTCGGCGCCATCCAAGATGAATTCCCCGAAGAGCACGCCGCCTACGTCGTCTTCACCAGTCAAGCCGATGACAAGCGCAGCCGACGCCGACAGCATCAAGAAGTGAATGCAGTCGCCTCCAGCACCCCCGAGTTCATGCACTGGTCAGAAAAGCCAATCAGCTGGAGCCAGGCCGACCACCCAGAGGTGATGCCCTCTCCTGGCTCCTATGCAATGGTCTTGGATGTCACCCTCGCGACGGAGAGGCGAGCTGCCCGATTCTCCCGCGTCCTGATAGATGGCGGAAGCAGTATCAACATACTGTACCGCGATACCATGGAGAAGCTGAACATCAAAGCGAAGCAGCTCATGCCGAGCCGCACCGTCTTCCATGGTATCGTCCCCGGCTTGTCTTGCTCCCCAATCGGCAAGATTAAAATGGATGTTCTCTTCGGAGACAAAGATCATTTTCGCCGAGAAGCAATCTGGTTCGAGGTAGTGGATTTGGAGAGCCCCTATCATGCTCTGCTTGGCCGACCTGCTCTGGCCAAGTTCATGGCTGTGCCCCACTACGCCTACCTGAAGATGAAGATGCCGAGCTCGAAGGGGATCATCACGGTAGCCGGCGATTACAAGAAGTCCATCGAGTGCGCCATGGCCAGCAGCCGGCTGGCCGAGTCCCTCGTGGTGGCAGAAGAGAAGAAGATGTTGGAACGGGTTGTGGCCATGGCCGGCAAGCAGCCGGCCCTGTCCCCCAACCCCAAAGATTGTGATGCGCAGGGCTCCTTCCAGCCTGCCAAAGAGACAAAGAAGATACCTCTGGACCCGGAGAACCCGGAGAGGTTCGCTGTCATTGGGGCGAACTTGGACAGTAAATAGGAAGGCGAGCTCGTCGACTTCCTCCGTGAGAATCGAGACATCTTTGCATGGTCCCCAAAGGACATGCCGGGTGTCCCGAAGGATTTCGCCGAGCACAAATTACATGTCCGAGCCGACGCGAAGCCGGTCAAGCAACCCCTCCGCCGACTGTCCGAAGAGAAGCGAAGAATTGTGGGAGAAGAGATAGCCCGGCTCCTTGCCGCTGGCTTTATCATGGAAGTGTTCTTTCCAGAATGGCTTGCCAACCCAGTTCTGGTTCTGAAGAAGAATAACAAGTGGCGTATGTGTATAGACTACACCAGTTTGAACAAGGCCTGCCCAAAGGATCCGTTTGCTCTGCCATGGATTGACCAAGTAATAGACTCCACAGCCGGATGCGAGCTGTTAAGTTTTTTGGATGCGTACTCAGGGTACCATCAGATCAAGTTGGACCCAGCTGACCGCCTGAAGACTGCCTTCATCACACCCTTTGGAGCTTTCTGCTACCTGACTATGACATTCGGCTTGAGGAATGCCGGTGCCACTTTTCAGCGTTGCATGCAGAAATGCCTCTTGAAACAACTCGGCAGAAATGCCCACGTCTATGTAGACGACATTGTGGTGAAGACAGAGAAGCGCGGTACCTTGCTGGAAGACCTGAAAGAAACATTCGCCAACTTGCGCCGATTCCAAATCAAGCTCAACCCTGAGAAGTGCGTGTTCGGAGTGCCAGCCGGCCAGCTGCTAGGCTTCCTGGTCTCCGAGCGCGGCATCGAATGCAACCCCGTCAAGATCAAGGCCATCGAGAGGATGGAGATTCCCACCAAGCTGCGAGATGTGCAGAAGTTCACTGGCTGCTTAGCCTCCCTGAATCGTTTTATCAGCCGACTAGGAGAGAAGGCTCTCCCCCTGTACCGACTCATGAAGAAGTCCACTCACTTCGAGTGGAACGACCAAGCCGACCAAGCCTTCCATGAGTTGAAGAAAATGCTGACCACTCCGCCTGTCCTGGCGGCGCCGACTGAGAAGGAGCCCATGCTCCTCTACATCGCCGCGACTAGCCGAGTCGTCAGCACTGTTGTTGTGGTCCAGCGCCCGGAGGAAGGCCGAGCCCAGCTAGTCCAGAGGCCGGTGTACTATCTCAGCGAAGTGCTATCCAGCTCAAAGCAAAACTACCCGCACTACCAGAAGATGTGCTATGGGGTGTACTTCGCTGCCAAGAAACTGAAGCCCTACTTCCAAGAGCACCCCATCACGGTCGTGTGCACTGCCCCGCTCGCCGAGATCATAGGCAGCCGGGATGCATCCGGCCGGGTGGCTAAATGGGCCATTGCATTGGCGCCCTACACAATCTTCTACCAACCCCGCACCGCCATCAAGTCGCAAGCATTGGCCGACTTCCTCGTCGACTGGGCCGAGACCCAGTACCTACCGCCGGCTCCCGACTCTACCCATTGGCGGATGCACTTTGACGGGTCCAAGATGCGCACCGGCTTGGGAGCCGGCATCGTCCTCACCTCTCCCAAAGGCGACAAGCTCAAGTACACGCTGCAGATCCACTTCGCCGCCTCCAACAACGTGGCCGAGTACGAGGCGCTCGTACATGGGCTCCGGCTAGCCAAAGAACTCGGCATACGCCGGATCCTGTGCTACGGCGACTCAGACTTGGTGGTCCAGCAATCGTCTGGCGACTGGGACGCCAAGGACGCGAACATGGCGAGCTATCGATTCCTCGTCCAGCAGATCAGCGGATACTTCGAAGGGTGCGAGTTCCTTCACGTGCCAAGGGCCGACAACGACCAAGCAGATGCCCTAGCACGGATCGGCTCCACCCGACAAGCCATACCGACTGGCGTCTCCCTCCAGCGCCTCCTCAAGCCGTCCATCAAGCCATCTCCAGAGTCGGATTCCATCTTCGTACCGCCTGCGCCAGAGACAGCCGGATCCGACTGGAGAAATCCCGCAGGCGGCACGGAGACTTCGATAACTGGCCCAGGGACTGCCATAGTCGCACCCGGCCCGGGGACTTCAGAACCCGGCCCGGGGACTGCAGTAGTCGGCCCGGGGACTGCAACGACACAAGAAACGGTGGCCGATTCCAATTCCACGCCGCCCAACCCACCCACCCGAGTCATGGTGGCTACATTAACAGAAGAAGAAGTCACAGCTCCGTCATGGGCCCAGCCCATCCTCAAGTTCCTAGTCAGCAGAGATCTGCCGGCTGATGAGATCTCAGCAAGACTAGTGCAACAACGAGCCGCAGCATACACAATAATCAACAGAGAGCTTGTGAAGCGCAGCGTCACTGGAGTCTTCCAGCGTTGTGTCGAGCCAGAAAAAGGAGTGGCAATCCTCAAAGACATCCACCAAGGCGAATGCGGCCACCACGCAGCCTCAAGATCACTTATGGCCAAGGCTTTCCGCCATGGTTTCTTCTGGCCGACTGCCTTGGAGGATGCTAAAGAAATAGTCAAGAGCTGCAGAGGATGCCAAGTTTTTAGTTCCAAGCAACACCTGCCGGCTTCTGCACTCAAGACCATTCCCCTCACCTGGCCTTTTGCCGTCTGGGGACTGGACATGGTGGGCCCTTTCAAGACAGCCCGCGGCGGCTTGACACATCTACTGGTCGCTGTGGACAAGTTCACAAAGTGGATCGAAGCAAAGCCGATTAAGAAGCTGAACAGGCCGACTGCCGTGACATTCATCACCGACATCACTACTCGGTACGGCGTGCCGCACAGCATCATCACCGACAACGGCACGAACTTCGCCAAAGGAGCACTGGCACGTTTCTGCGCGACGCAGGGCATCCGACTGGACTTAGCGTCCGTTGCCCACCCGCAGTCAAACGGCCAGGTCGAGCGAGCAAATGGACTCATCCTCTCCGGCATCAAGCCCCGACTGGTTGTACCACTGGAGCGATCGACCGGCTGCTGGCTCGATGAGCTGATGGCTGTCCTCTGGAGCCTGCGCACTACACCCAACAAGTCAACCGGCTTCACTCCATTTTTCCTCGTGTACGGTGCCGAGGCTGTCATCCCAACAGACATCGAGTTCGACTCGCCTCGGATCACCATGTACACGGAGGAGGAGGCCAAGGAAGCAAGAGAAGACGGCGTCGACCTACTGGAAGAAGGCCGGCTGTTAGCACTTAGCCGGTCCGCCATCTACCAGCAAGGGTTGCGCCGCTACTACAACCGCAAGGTCAAGCCAAGATCCTTCCAAGAGGGCGACCTTGTGCTCCGGCTGATCCAGCGAACAGCCGGCCAGCACAAGCTCTCAGCCCCTTGGGAAGGCCCCTTCGCCGTCAGCAAGGCACTCGGCAACGACTCCTACTACTTGATCGACGCACAAAAACCAAGAGCACGCAAGAGAGACGACTCCGGCAAGGAGTCGGAGCGACCATGGAACGCAAACCTCCTAAGACGATTTTACAGTTGAAAGCAGTATGTATCATGCTACCCTTTTGTATTAAGTACAAACCAACAGGCCCCCCGAACAGTACTCGGGGACTGCCTTCGTTTATCTATGAATGACAAGTGTCATATCCATGAATGTATTATTACATTTGATTTCTTGTCTGGCACCGGGTTCGACTAGTCGGCCCGGGGACTGGCCGCCTTGAGCTATATTGAAAGTTCTACCTGAAGTCAGAAAAGTAGTGTGTCGGCTCTCGAGTCCTCTCTTGTTGAAAGTCGCAGCTCGAAGAACCGACTGTCCGACTAGCAAGAGGCAAGGCAGAAAGGATGCCCACACGAAAAATGGCTAAGGAACAACGAACCTATATAGCAAAGAGACGGCCTCCAAACATGCCTGCCGGCTGTCAAAACAGCCGGCTGGCCGGCTTCCTAAACACTTAGCTTTAGTCCAGCAAAGCTAAAGTACTCCCCCCCCAATTGGCCAAGCACTCCTCCAGCTACAGATTGCAGAGCAACTGTTGGACGGGGGAGGCGGCAACCAAGGGAGGGTGGCAAAGGAAACAACGGAAGGATAAAAAGCAAAGTACAAGGAAAGACCAAATGCATGCATAAGTTATATACATAATAAGCCCCCAACAGGCTGGCAACAGACATAAGTTCGAATACACCCAGTGGGTGGAATTGTGCAGACTTAACCAAATATTGTTCCAAAAGCAACAAGACAGGAAAACAAAAGATGGCAGACTAAGGCGCGGTGCGGGGGCCGAGCTGGTCGGTGAAGGCGGCCTCGCCGGCTGAAGGAGTGGCCGCCTAGCGGGTCTCGGCCTGATCACCACCAACGGCAGGCGACGCACTCGCACGCGACGTGGTGCTGGAGGCGCGGTCAGGCTGAGGCTGGCCGGCTGCTCCACCAGCCGGCTCGGCGTCTTCACCCTCCTCCTCCTCTTCTTCACCCTCGTCGCTGGAGTCGATCTCCTCCGCCGAGTCTTCACCGTCCGCCGGGTTCAGCCCGAACCACTCCTCCGGCTGGGCGACACCATTGTCGTCTACCTCGGGGCCGAAGACACTGGTGTCGGTGTAGTCGGCGATCGCCGAAGCCCGCCGGATGATAGCCGGTCGCGCCGGCTCCAGCTCCGTGTCGGCTTGCTGCCGCCAGGTAGCCAGCTGATCTAGGCTCACGCCGGGATACCAGGCCTTGACGAACTCCAGCGCCTGCCTGGCGCCGGAGCGAGCCGCCGAGGCCTTCCAAGCTTCGAAGCGGCCGACTGCCACCTCCAGCCAGTCGGCAGTCCGACTGGGGGTGTGAGGAACCACTTGGCCGGGCCAGAGGGCGGCCAAGACTTGCGCCCCGGCACGCTGAAGACGGCGGAGCAGCCTGTGAGCCGGCTGGATGCGGGCCTGGATCGCCAAGAGCTGCTCCTCCAGCGAAAGGCCGGCGGTTGGCGAAATCTCGAAGCCAGCCTGCCTCCGCGCCTGGCGGCGGGCCTCGATGGTCTGGTTGGCGGCGGTAGAATAGCTAGGGAAATATTCTGCGCAAGAAAGAAGAAGAAAAGCAGAAAAGAGCACCAAATCAGAAAACGAGCCAAAAGTGGCGGATGGCAAGAAAGGACGAAGAGGTAGGCGGCTTACCGTCAACCAGATCTTCGATCTGACCATAGCCAGAGATCAAAGTCTGCCTGGCCTCAGCCCAGCCAGCCGCCTCCGTCTCGTACTCAGCCTGGAGGGCGGCTTCGCGGTCCTGCACTGCCTTCAGAGCCGCCTTGTGGCTTTCCTCCTGGTCGGCCAACTTCTTGGCCAGACGGTCACGTTCCTGCACCAAGGCGGCGAGCTCAGCGTCCTTGGCACGAAGGGCAGTCTGGGACTCCCCCAGCTGTGCCCTCAGACTGGCGTTGGCCGCTGCGGAGATGGCAGAAAAAGAATAACAGTAAGAGGAAGTCGTCAAGGAAGATCCGACCCGACTGCTCAGCAGTCGGCCCGAATCTCGGGGACTACACCCAGTGGGTGCGCTGACGCGCCCCCACATGAGATAAAGAACAAGGCAAGTACCTCGGCTCTCAGTAAGGTCGGCGGTCTTCTGAGTCGGCGCCCTCTCCAAGATAATGACGTCGTCGTCTCTCCCCGGCCCTGACTGGTCGCCGCTGGCTCCCTCTGGCGAGGGCTCAATGTCCCTAGGCGTCATGACACGAAGCGGGGTGACCATCAAAACCTCCCCCGCCGCCGCCGCGGCTACAGCCTCCGCTTCGGCCCTGGCGGCGGCGTCAGCGAGCGCCTTCGCCGCCTCGTCCTCCCGCGCCGCCTGAGCGGCGGCCGCCTTCCGCGCCTCCGCCTCTCGGGCCTCTCGCTCCGCCCGCGCCTCCCGCGTGTTCCGTTCTGTCGCCTCCTGAAGGTCGGCACGGGGGTCCACGTGGCGAGTGGTGCTCCAAGACCCCCTCGGCGACTCGACGACGGAGGCGGCAGCCGCCCGCTCAAGCGACAACGGAGCTCTGATCGTTTGGAGAAAAAGACAAGGGTTCAGAAACCACCAGAGAAAAGAAAGAAAAAGAGTATACAAAGAAAAACTCGAACTTACGCCGACACGGTCTGCGGTTGCTTCACCGTCTTGCGGAAGCGAGCCGCCTTCGCGGCCGCCTCCTCCCGCCTGGTTGCGGCCGCCCCGCCCCTGGGTTTCTTCGACCGACTGCCGAACAGACCCTGGGCGGTGCGACGCTTCTGCCCTCCGCCCCGGGCAGGCGGAGCAGCGGAGGAACCCGCGCCGCGTCCAGATGCCGGCTGGCGGCGCAGGGCGACTTCGGCCTCATCGTCGTCCGGCCAGTCGTCGAAGGTCACTCCGAGCCCGGAGCCGCCTGCTTCGCCGCCGGCTTGGCCACCACCCGGCTCGATGTTGTAGTCCATGCCGGCCGCCCCCAAGTCGGGGTCCTCCAGATCGTGTTCCGTCCGGTCGGGGACGAATCGACGCTCCGCGTCTGACCCGCCGGCCGGCTGAAGAAGAGGGCTCTGTCGAAAAACAAGCCGACTAAGTTAGAGTCGGCCAAGAGGAACTCAGCTACGAAGTTAAGAGAAAAAGAAGAAACAAGGAGAGCATACCGTGGGCGGTGGATTGGCTCGGCTGTATGGCTCCTTGCCGAACTGCCACTCTACGGAGAGTTTGCAGTTCGCGAGGTAGTTCACCATAAAGGCGACCTCCTCGTGCGGCATGTCCTTGGTGCACATTCAGCTCGGATCGAGCGGGCCGCTCATCTGACAGATCAGATGAGGACGGCTCTAGAGCGGGAGAACCCGGCTCGTGACGAAGGCGGCCAGGAGGTCGGACCCCGTCAGGCCCTCTGACTAGGTCATCACTCGCACTCGGGCGACGGCTGCGGACCCGGCCGGCGTCAGAGTCACGGTCCAGAAAGACCACTGGGGCCGCCTGCCCGCCGGTGGGCCGGCTACGTAAGCCGGCAGGTTGATGTAGTCGCCCCGTGGGGCGATGTTCCGCACGTAGAAGTACGATTTTTGCCACTTCTTCACCGATTGGATCAGCGGGATGACGGGGAAGGGGTTGTCGGCGACCGACCTCCGCGACGCGATGAAGGCTCCAGTCTGAGCCGGCACGCCCTGCATGCACGTGCCCAGCTTGGACTGGAAGAACTCCCCCCAGAGCTCGAGGGTGGGGAGGACGCCGAGGTAGCCCTCGCACAGGGTGACGAAGGCTGACAGCAGCACCACCGCGTTTGGGGTGAGATGGTGCGGCTGGAGCTGGTAGAATTCGAGCCAGGAGTGGAAGAAGGCGCTCGCTGGAAGGCCGATGCCGCGCAAGAAGTGCGAGCGGAAGACCACCCGCTCGCCCTCCTGCGGCTCCGGCGTGATTTCCTTCGCCGGCGCGAGGCAGACCTCCACCTTGTCCGCGCTGGGCAGCCGCCGCGTGTTGCGGAGGAACTCGACGTGATCATCGTGGACGTTGGAGCCGTCCCAATCCCCGCCATACTGCTCCGTGGCAGGAGGCATGGCGAAAACAAGCACGGCGGCGGAGGAGCGTGTGGAGGAAGAGCACGGCGGCGAGGCGCTGTTGCAAGAAACGACGAGCGAAGGAAGATGCTGGAAGGGGGAGGAGCGTGCGAGAGCCTGCCGCTCTCCCTCTCCCCCTACTTATAGCCTCGCGAGGTGAGGCCGGGGAGGCCTGACGCGGGGGGAGACGTGGGATTAACTGCGCCCACTCCCCCCACGCCTCGCGATTATTGCGCATGAATGCGAGCCGAAACTGCCGCAATGAGACATGCAGGCGGTTTCGGGATGCAGATGATCCGCGCCTGGGCCTGGGCGCGAACGTGGCGGGCCCCCGCCCTGCGGCGACATCCCGTCACGCGCGTGGAATGGCAGGCTTTCCGGCCAAGAGGGGCCACGTGGTTCGCAGATGGCCAGTGGCCGGCCCGCGGCCCGGTGCACGCACTGGCGAACTCCCGCCCTCCGACTTCGGAAGTTTTCGACCAAGGCGGCATGCCTAACCAAAGCTGGCTCCCAGCTGCCGGCTTGTTAAGACGGGAAGCTGATCGAGCTTCTCAACTCCTACTCAACCTCGAAGCCCAATCAGCCCAAACTTTAAGAAACGACAACTTGGGTTTCTTGCCAAACCACAGTTCATAAGGTGTCGTCTCAACGGATTTAGATGGTGCCCTATTTAACGTGAATGCAGCCGTCTCTAAAGCATAACCCCAAAACGATAGTGGTAAATCAGTAAGAGACTGTCGGAGTAAATGGCCACGGGTAGCCTAACCGACTACCCCTGGTTCTTCAGAAAAATTACCAGGCCTTTGGGCCTCCTAGCACTCGAAGCATTGGACCACCTCCCCTGGCCGGCTACCCCCGAAGCCGACTCAAGGGAGGCGGCCCAGCCTCAGCAGCCTCCCTCCGGATATCCGCGGGGTGGCCGACTCCAGGAGTCCAGCCTCGAAGAGCGCCAACTCCAAGAAGCCAGCCGAGATCACAACCACCGAAGCTACACCCACATAACGATGACAAGACGGGGTGTGGCCACAGTGCGGCCCAGTACCCCCGAAGCCCGAGGCGGGCATGGCTACAGGAGGCCATACGGGACGGCCGTCTCCAGTTCGGCTCGGCACTGTAGCCATGCTGGCCTCAACGTCATCCACGACAGACTCCCGTACGGCAGGCCCCTTCAGCCAGAGAGAGGCGTGAAGGCGGCCTGGGCCCCCTAGTCGGCCAAGGGCGTAGCCGGCCCCCAGAAGCCGGCTACCCCCTCCCTCGAAGCATGTGCCCCATTAAGAAGACAAGGCGAGGTAAGGCTACAGTGAGAGCCCCCGAGGCGGCACACTGTAGCCACGCTTACCTCAACGAAGCCCTCATCATCAAGGGCGAGGCTACAGTGAACAGCCGCCGACAAGAGCCTAGGCGGTGGGGCTGGCCTGTCGACCAAGAAGCCGGCAGCCGGCGGGACCCACCAGTCGGCGGGACCCAACAGCCGGCGGAGAAGCCGGCGAGCGTAGACACTGATGGCTGGGACCAGTGCCCAGCTGGATTACCATTGTACCCCCGGGGGGTAGGCCTATATAAACCCCCCGGAGCACCCATGCAAAGGGTTGGCTTCTAAGCATAGCACACACACCATAGAGAGAGAGAAGTTAGAGCTAGCCTTGTTCTTCTTCTCCCTTGAACCCAAACAGCTCTAGGAGCGATTGTAGCTACCTTTCCCGATCTAGTGATCATGCGGAGACCCCGCAGAGCAGGACTAGGGGTGTTATCTCCTCGGAGAGCCCCGAACCTGGGTAAGATCCGCCGGCGTGCATGTCTTCGCCTCATCCCGTTTCCAGGCACCGGCGACGTCTTATTGGCACCCACAATGATAAGCCACCCGTTGGCCTATGTCGCACCAACCACCCGACAGAGACATCATAGATCATACCATATCTAGTAAAGTCCGATTACGACATTCGGACACACCATTAAGCTGTGGTGTTCCGGGTGGCGTGAGTTGCGAAACTATTCCGCATTGTTTCACATGAAGACCAAACTCGTAACTCAAATATTCTCCTCCACGATCAGGTCGTAGAAACTTTATTTTCTTGTTACGATGATTTTCCACTTCACTCTGAAATTCTTTGAACTTTTCAAAAGATTCAGACTTATGTTTCATCAAGTAGATATACCCATATCTGCTCAAATCATCTGTGAAGGTGAGAAAATAACGATACCCACCGCGAGCCTCAACATTCATCGGACCACATACATCAGTATGTATGATTTCCAACAAATCTGTTGCTCCCTCCATTGTTCTGGAGAACGGAGTTTTAGTCATCTTGCCCATATGGCATGGTTCGCAAGTACCAAGTGATTCATAATCAAGTGATTCCAAAAGTCCATCAGAATGGAGTTTCTTCATGCGCTTTACACCAATATGACCTAAACGGTAGTGCCACAAATATGTTGCACTATCATTATCAACTCTACATCTGTTGGCTTCAATATTATGAATATGTGTGTCACTACTATCGAGATTCAACAAGAATAGACCACTCTTCAAGGGTGCATGACCATAAAAGATATTACTCATATAAATAGAACAACCATTATTCTCTGATTTAAATGAATAACCGTCTCGCATCAAACATGATCCAAATATAATGTTCATGCTTAACGCTGGCACCAAATAACAATTATTCAGGCCTAAAACTAATCCCGAAGGTAGATGTGGAGGTAGCGTGCCGACTACAATCACATCGACTTTGGAACCATTTCCCACGCGCATCGTCACCTCGTCCTTAGCCAATCTTCACTTAATCCATAGTCCCTGTTTCGAGTTGCAAATATTAGCAATAGAACCAGTATCAAATACCCACGTGCTATTGCGAGCATTAGTAAGGTACACATCAATAACATGTATATCACATATACCTTTGTTCACCTTGCCATCCTTCTTATCCGCCAAATACTTGGGGTAGTTCCGCTTCCAGTGACCAGCCCCTTTGCAGTAGAAGCACTCAGTCTCAGGCTTAGGTCCAGACTTGGGCTTCTTCACTTGAGCAGCAACTTGCTTGCCATTCTTCTTGAAGTTCCCTTCTTCCCTTTACCCTTTTTCTTGAAACTGGTGGCCTTGTTGACCATCAACACTTGATGCTCCTTCTTGTTTTCTACCTCCGCAGCCTTTAGCATTGCGAAGAGCTCGGGAATCGTCTTATCCACCCCTTGCATATTATAGTTCATCACGAAGCTCTTGTAGCTTGGTGGCAGCGATTGAAGAATTCTGTCAATGACACTATCATCAGGAAGATTTGCTCCCAGTTGAATCAAGTGATTGTTATACCCAGACATTTTGAGTATATGCTCACTGACAGAACTATTCTCCTCCATCTTGTAGATGCAGAACTTATTGGAGACTTCATATCTCTCAATCCGGGCATTTGCTTGAAATATCAACTTCTACTCCTGGAACATCTCATATGCTCCATGATGTTCAAAACGTCGTTGAAGTTCCAGTTCTAAGCCGTAAAGCATGGCACACTGAACTATCGAGTAGTCATCAGCTTTGCTCTGCCAAACGTTCATAACATCTGGCGTTGCTCCTGTAGCGGGTTTGGCTCCTAGCGGTGCTTCCAGGACGTAATTCTTCTATGCAGCAATGAGGATAATCCTCAAGTTACGGACCCAGTCCGTGTAGTTGCTACCATCATCTTTCAACTTAGCTTTCTCTAGGAACGCATTAAAATTCAATGGAACAATAGCACAGGCCATCTATCTACAACAACATAGACATGCAAAATACTATCAGGTACTATGTTCATGATAAATTAAAGTTCAATTAATCAAATTACTTAAGAACTCCCACTTAGATAGACATCCCTCTAATCATCTAAGTGATCACGTGATCCAAATCAACTAAACCATGTCCGATCATCACGTGAGATGGAGTAGTTTTCAATGGTGAACATCACTATGTTGATCATATCTACTATATGATTCACACTCGACCTTTCGGTCTCAGTGTTCCGAGGCCATATCTGCATATGCTAGGCTCGTCGAGTTTAACCCGAGTATTCTGCGTCTGCAAAACTGGCTTACACCCGTTGTATGTGAACGTAGAGCTTATCACACCCGATCATCACGTGGTGTCTCGGCACGACGAACTTTCACAACGGTGCATACTCAGGGAGAACACTTGTACTTTGAAATTTAGTGAGATATCTTCTTATAATGCTACCATCGAACTAAGCAAAATAAGATGCATAAAGGATAAACATCACATGCAATCACTATAAGTGATATGATATGGCCATCATCATCTTGTGCCTTTGATCTCGCATCTCCAAAGCACCATCATGATCACCATCGTCACTGGCGCGACACCTTGATCTCCATCGTAGGATCGTTGTCGTCTTGCCAACTATTGCTTCTACGACTATCGCTACCGCTTAGTGATAAAGTAAAGCAATTACATGGCGATTGCATTTCATACAATAAAGCAACAACCATATGGCTCCTGCCAGTTGCCGATAACTCTATGACAAAACATGACCATCTCATACAATAAAATTTAGCATCATGTCTTGACCATATCACATCACAACATGCCCTGCAAAAACAAGTTAGACGTCCTCTACTTTGTTGTTGCAAGTTTTACGTGGCTGCTACGGGCTGAGGAAGAACCGTTCTTACCTACGCATCAAAACCACAACGATTTTTCGTCAAGTATGTGTTGTTTTAACCTTCAACAAGGACCGGGCGTAGCCACACTCGATTCAACTAAAGTTGGAGAAACTGACACCCACCAGCCACCTGTGTGCAAAGCACGTTGGTAGAACCAGTCTCGTATAAGCGTACACGTAATGTCGGTCCGGGCCGCTTCATCCAACAATACCACCGAATCAAAGTATGACATGCTAGTAAGCAGTATGACTATTATCGCCCACAACTCACTTGTGTTCTACTCGTGCATATAACATCTACGCATAAACCTGGCTCGGATGCGACTATTGGGGAACGCAGTAATTTCAAAAAAATTCCTACGCACATGCAAGATCATGGTGATGCATAGCAACGAGAGGGGAGAGTGTTGTCCACGTACTCGTAGACCGAAAGCGGAAGCGTTATGACAACGCGGTTGATGTAGTTGTACATCTTCACGATCGACCGATCCTAGTACCGAAAGTACGGCACCTCCGCGATCTGCACACATTCGTCTCGGTGACGTCCCACGAACTCACGATCCAGCAGAGTGTCGAGGGAGAGCTTCGTCAGCACGACGGCGTGATGACGGTGATGATGAAGCTACCGGCGCAGGGCTTCGCCTAAGCACTGCATCGATATGACTGAGGTGGATTATTGTGGGGGGGGGCACCGCACACGACTAAAAGATCAATGATCAGCTTGTGTGTCTATGGGGGCCCCCTCCCCCGTATATAAAGGAGTGGAGGAGGGGGAGGGCCGGCCATCTACTATGGCGCGCCCTGGGGAGTCCTACTCCCAACGGGAGTAGGATTCCCCCCTTCTAAGTAGTAGGAGTAGGAGAGAAGGAAGGGGAGGAGAGAGGGAAGGAAGGGGGGGCCACTCAATTCGGATTGGGCTAAGGGGCGCGCCCTCCACCTTTTCCCTTCCTCTTCTCTATTCCACTAAGGCCCAATAAGGCCCATATACTCCCCGGGGGGTTCCGGTAACCTCCCGGTACTCCGGTAAATGCCCGAACTCTTCTGGAACCATTTCGATGTCCAAACATAGGCTTACAATATATCGATCTTTACGTCTCGACCATTTCGAGACTCCTCTTCATGTTCGTGACCATATCCGGGACTCCGAACTACCTTCGGTACATCAAAACACATAAACTCATAATACCGATCGTCACCGAACGTTAAGCGTGCGGACCCTACGGGTTCGAGAACTATGTAGACATGACCGAGACTCATCTCCGGTCAATAACCAATAGCGAAACCTGGATGCTCATATTGGTCCCTACATATTCTAGAAGATCTTTATCGGTCAAACCGCATAACAATATACGTTGTTCCCTTTGTCATCGGTATGTTACATGCCCGAGATTCGATCGTCCGTATCTCAATACCTAGTTCAATCACGTTACCGGCAAGTCTATTTACTCGTTCCGTAATGCATCATCCCGCAACTAACTCATTAGTCACATTGCTTGCAAGGCTTATAGTGATGTGCATTACCGAGAGGGCCTAGAGATACCTCTCTGACAATTGGAGTGACAGATCCTAATCTCGATCTATGACAACTCAACAAGTACCATCGGAGAAACCTGTAGAGTACCTTTATAATCACCCAGTTACGTTGTGACGTTTGGTAGCACACAAAGTGTTCCTCCGGTATTCAGGAGTTGCATAATCTCATAGTCATAGGAACATGTATAAGTCATGAAGAAAGCAATAGCAATATACTAAACGATCAAGTGCTAAGCTAACGAAATGGGTCAAGTCAATCACATCATTCTCTCATGATGTGATCCCGTTAATCAAATGACAACTCATGTCTATGGCTAGGAAACTTAACCATCTTTCATTCAACGAGCTAGTCAAGTAGAGGCATACTAGTGACACTCTGTTTGTCTATGTATTCACACATGTACTAAGTTTCCGGTTAATACAATTATAGCATGAATAATAAACATTTATCATGATATAACGAAATATAAATAACAACTTTATTATTGCCTCTAGGCCATATTTCCTTCACGAAAGGTGTCCAGGGGTCCACCGGGTAGGGCCACCTGCCCCGGAGGACTTAGTGGTCTGAATATGGGTGAGAACCAGCCCCCTAGTGGGCTGGTGCGCCCCCCAAGGGCCTAAGGCGCCTAGGGTTGGAAGCCCTAGGGGGTGGGGGAGCCTCCCACCTGCTTGGGGGGCAAGTTTCCCCTCCTGGCCGCCGCCCCCTCTAGATGCATCAAGGGGGACCCGCCCCCTCTCCCCTTCACCCTATAAATTGTGGGGGGAGGGGTGGGAGGGCAGCTGCACCCCTTCCCCTGGCGCATCCCTCCACCTTCCAACACCTCCTCCTCCGTCGTGCTTGGCGAAGCCCTGCAGGAGAACCGCAAGCCCCGCCACCATGCCGTCGTGCTGCCGGAGCTCTCCATCAAATTCTCCTCTCCCCTGGCTGGATCAAGAAGGAGGAGACATCACCAGGTTGTACGTGTGTTGAGCGCGGAGGCGCCATCCGTTCGACGCTTGGATCGGATCTTCCGCGATTTGAGTCACAGCGAGTACGACTCCACCATCAACTGCGTTCTTGTAATGCTTCCGCTTAGCGATCTTCAAGGGTATGAAGATGCACTCCCTCTCTCTCGTCGCTAGCATATCCTAGATTGATCTTGGTGACACATAGGATTTTTTTGAATTATTACTACGTTCCCCAACACAACGGTCCTGGTTCGTGAGGCCAGGGGGCCGGTCGGGCCTCGTGGGGCATTGGTCTCGCTCCTGGCCCACAACCATTGGTCCCGGTTCGTGGCTGAAACCGGGACCTAAGCGGGTCCTTTAGTCCTGGTTCCAGCCACGAACTGGGACCAATGAGATGCCTATATATACCCCCTTGCCCGAGCAGAGCACTCCACTAATCTGTTTTTCTGGCCGGCTGTTGGAGAGCTTTGTGGTGCTCTAGCTCACCTCCTATGCACATGAGGTGTTCGATGAAATGCCCGAGCCACACTTAAGCTTTCTCCTCTCGAAGCTCCCTGTCCAAGCTCCATTTTCCTCGAGATTTGTCTAGGTTTGGCGGTCCGTCTTGTCCCGTCCCAATCCTCACCGCCGTCGATCGCCCGCGCCGATCTCGTCGCCGGCACCACCGGGGTGAGCCTCTTGATCTTATCTTCTTTCTAAAAGAAAAAAGTTCTTACTTGTATGATTTAGATAGATACTTGTGTAATTTCCTTACTTTTATTATTGTTTGTTATTATATAGTGCGATGGTTTTGGTATCCGCCTCCGTCGGCCCTCGTCCTGTCTATGATTCGGATGTGGTATACATTATCATTTATAAATATTTGGTTCATTTATTGTTTATGACAATTATGCCGACCGGCGTGATATAAATTGTTTTATCTAGGAGATTCCAACCGGAAATTCCAACCGACCCTATTGTCGAGAGGTTAAATTTAGTTGAAGAAGAAAAAAATTACTTGAAGGAAAAATTAAAAAAATTGAGGAGGAGAAGATGATATTGGAGTTGCATGTTGCGGATGTCGTCGATGATCACAAGATCAAGATGGATGCAATGCGCTTGAAGATTAGAAAGATTAGAAAATATGCAATTCATACCGAGGCTTGGTATCATTATGCCGTTGGATCAATTGTTGCGTTGGTTGCGATTATGATCGCTTTGTTGTTGCATTGAAATGTTTTACATAGTTTCAATGTATGGTTTAATTAGATGCTCTGGAGAGCTATATGTTGTTCAATGAGAACTATGTATGTACTTTGGTTTTAATGTGATGATGAACTTCTATTAATTTGGCCACTTATCTATTCATGATGTTCTGTAATGGTTCTAGCAATGCACGTAGATGAACTGGCAATGGATGTACGGTAACAGACGCACCTCCGAGTACATTGAGGGCATGCATAATTTTCTCGCAGTGGCTGAGGCAAACAGGCAGAATGGTTTTATGTGTTGTCCATGCCCTAGCTGTGGGAATACGAAGTCTTACTCTGACTCGAAAACCCTTCACACCCACCTGCTTTATATGGGTTTCATGCCACACTATAATGTTTGGACCAAGCATGGAGAAAGAGGGGTTATGATGGAAGACAACAAAGAGGAAGAGGATGATGACAACTATGTGCCCTCTGAATATGGTGATGCTGCAACAGGGGAAGCTAAAGTTCAAGAGGAACCAGACGATGTGCCCGATGATGATCTTCGCCGGGTCATTGTTGATGCAAAGAGACAGTGCGAAAGTGAAAAGGAGAAGCTGAAGTTCGATCGCATGTTAGAGGATCACAAAAAAGGGTTGTACCCCAATTGCGAAGAGGGCAACACAAAGCTCGGTACCGTACTGGAATTGCTGCAGTGGAAGGTAGAGAATGGTGTACCTGACAAAGGATTTGAGAAGCTACTGAAAATATTGAAGAAGAAGCTTTCAAAGGATAACAAATTGCCCGACAGTACATACGCAACAAAGAAGGTTGTATGCCCTCTAGGATTGGAGGTGCAGAAGATACATGCATGCCCTAATGACTGCATCCTCTACCGCGGTGCGTACGAGGATTTGAACGCATGCCCGGTGTGTGGTGCATTGCGGTATAAGATCAGACGAGATGACCCTAGTGATGTTAACGAGGAGCGCCCCAGGAAGAGGGTTCCTGCCAAGGTGATGTGGTATGCTCCTATAATACCACGGTTGAAACGTCTTTTCAGAAACAAAGAGCATGCAAAGTTGATGCGATGGCACAGAGAGGACCGTAAGAAAGACGAGAAGTTGAGAGCACCCGGTGACGGGTCGCAGTGGAGAAAAATCGAGATAAAGTACTGGGAGGAGTTTGCAGGTGACGCAAGGAACATATGGTTTGGTTTAAGTGCGGATGTCATTAATCCTTTTGGGGAGGAGAGCAGCAATCACAACACCTGGCCCGTGACTCTATTGTATCTATAACCTTCCTCCTTGGCTGTGCATGAGGCAGAAGTTCATTATGATGCCAGTTCTCATCCAAGGCCCTAAGCAACCCGGCAACAACATTGATGTGTACCTAAGGACATTAGTTGAAGAACTTTTATAGCTGTGGAATGGAAACGGTGTACGTGTGTGGGATGAGCACAAACAGGAGTAATTTGACCTGCATGTGTTGCTGTTTGTAACCATCAATGATTGTCCTGCTCTCAGTAACCTTTCAGGACAGACAAACAAGGGATACCATGCATGCACGCACTGTTTAGATGACACCGAAAGTACAAACCTGGACAAATGCAGGAAGGATGTGTACCTGGGGCATCGTCGATTTCTTCCAGCCAACCATCAATGTTGAAAGAAAAACAAGCATTTCAAAGGCGAGGCAGATCACCGGAAGAAGCCCGCCACCCGTACCGGTGATCACGTACTTGCTATGGTCAATGATTTACAAGTAATCTTTGGAAAGGGTCCCAGTGGACTATCTATTCCGAATGATGCTGAGGGACGCGCACCCATGTGGAAGAAGAAATCTATATTTTGGGACCTACCCTACTGGAAAGACCTAGAGGTCCGCTCTTCAATCAACGTGATGCGCATGACGAAGAACCTTTGTGTGAACCTGCTAGGCTTCTTGGGCATGTATGGGAAGACAAAAGATACACCGGAGGCACGAGAGGACCAGCAACGTGTGCACGTAAAAGACGGCATGCCTCCAAAGCAGTATGAAGGTCCTGCCAGCTACGCTCTTACCAAAGAAGAGAAGGAAATCTTCTTTGAATGCCTGCTCAGTATGAAGGTCCCGTCTAGCTTCTCGTCGAATATAAAGGGAATAATAAATATGGCAGAGAAAAAGTTCCAGAACCTAAAATCTCATGACTGCCACGTGATTATGATGCAACTGCTTCTGGTTGCATTGAGGGGACTTCTACCGGAAAACGTTCGATTAGCCATTGTGAAGCTATGTGCATTCCTCAATGCAATCTCTTAGAAGGTGATCGATCCAGAAATCCTACCAAGGTTAAGGAGTGATGTGGCGCAATGTCTTGTCAGTTTCGAGCTGGTGTTCCCACCATCCTTCTTCAATATCATGACGCACGTCCTAGTTCATCTAGTCGATGAGATTGTCGTTCTGGGCCCTATATTTCTACACCAATATGTTCCCCTTTGAGAGGTTCATGGGAGTCCTAAAGAAATATGTCCGTAACCGCGCTAGGCCAGAAGGAAGCATCTCCATGGGCCATCAAACAGAGGATGTCATTGGATTTTGTGTTGACTTCATTCCTGACCTTAAGAAGACCAGTCTCCCTCAATCGCGGTATGAGGGGAGACTCAAGGCACGCTAGGAGGGGACTCAAGAATATGTAGGGACGGGCATTCTTGGTCTCAAGCACACTACACAGTTCTACAGAACTCTACCTTGGTGACCGCGTATGTCGATGAACACAAGAACATTCTGCGCTTCAAACACGCGGAGCAGTGTAACGACTGGATTACATGTGAACACATCAGGACTTTCGGCAGTTGGTTGCAAACACGTCTCAGGGGTGACAACACTGTTTCTGATGAGCTGTACTCGTTGGCTAGGGGACCATCTTCGACTGTAAAAGGGTACGAGATAAATGGGAATACATTTTACACGATCGCCCAAGATCAAAAGAGCACCAACCAAAACAGCGGTGTTCGCTTTGATGCAGCAACCAAGAGGGGAAAGGACACATATTATGGTTACATAGTGGACATATGGGAACTTGACTACGGACATGATTTTAAGGTCCCTTTGTTTCAGTGCAAATGGGTCAATCTGTCAGGAGGCGGGGTATAGGTAGACCCATAGTACATAATGACAACAGTTGATCTGAACAATCTTGGGTACACAGACGAACCATTCATCCTTGCCAATGATGTGGCGCAGGTTTTCTATGTGAAGGACATGTCTACCAAACCGAGAAAAAGAAAAGATAAGGAAGCGAATACATCATACGATGAGCCAAAGCGCCACATAGTTCTTTCAGGAAAAAGGGACATCGTGGGATTGGAGGGCAATACAGGCATGTCTGAAGATTATGAAAAGTTTCATGAAATACCTCCCTTGAATGGCAAGGCTGACCCAAGCACCCTGTTAAATGATGAAGATTATCCATGGTTGCGGCGCAATAAGCAAAGGACACAAGCGGAAAAAATGAAGACTTTATCTCCACAATTATTATGATGATGCCTTTGATCTAGAATATCGCTGCAGTTACATGTGAAGAAATGAAATGCCTTTTGTAACAGATGAGTTTCCGTATGAAACCCTGGTACTTCGAAAGAGATTGTCCGTTTTGTACACGAAGTGCATCCAGTTTTTGCCGTAACCCTCTCAACTTTTTAGCACATGCTATGTGGGTGAAATGATGATACCATGCCAACTTTCAACCTTTCAGAGTTCATTTGTAGTGCTTTTCAATTTCAAGGTCATATAGCTAAAAAAATCAGTAAATGCATGAAAAATAACAAATGAAGTAAGAAAGGGTAGAAAATTGATGATGTGACTTTGAATGGTGCATTTTGAACAAACAAAAAGTCTGGAGTTCAAATAAGTTCAAAAAATGAAATCCCTTTGTAACAGATAAGTTTTCATCTGAAACACTGATACTGTCGTGGATTTGTCACGGCAGATGTCCTAGTGTCAGGACTTAGTCGCGAGGCCAACGCATCTATGTGGTAGCTTGAGAGGGGTTAAGCGGGACGAGAGACGCAACACGCAAGACAAGGATTTAGACAGCTTGGGGCCCCGGGAAACATCATCCGGTAATAACCCTACATGTTGTTTGTGGCTAGGTCTCATTATCATCGCCGGGGAGTCGCCGGTAAACCGGCTCTTTGTGTCTAGCCCTAGAGATTGTTTCTTCTTGCCTCTCCCTCTTTGGGGAGCCCTGCCCCTCCTTATATATGTTGAAGGGGCGGGTTACATGTGGAGTCCTATTAGGATTAGGACTAGTCTATCTCTAATACAAACCGGATACAAGTCCAGGTCTTAACTCCTTGTAAGGTAAATATTCCTTATGTCTTCCTCTTAAACAGGCTCACCATTAACATAAACCGGCCCTCTGGGCCTTGGGCCTTGTCATCCGTCCATCGCCCGCCGGGTTACCAGTGAGTCATAATGTTCAGGCAGGTTGCTTGTAAACCGTCTGGCCCGGCCGGTTTATACTTCCGGCTGGTTTACGCCGCGGGGCATATCCCCGACATTAGCCCCCAGTTTAATTTGGATTTATCCATGTTAAACTGATCCTGTAAAACAAACACAAGAACAATTTTGACAGATTATGCTCCGGGTTAAGAATTCTTGTAAACCGACACCTGATCATTCTTAATTCCTTGTTATTTCCTTCTTCTAAAAAATCCGAGTCAATAAATATTGGTCTAAAGTCCAATTGAATCAGCCTTCAATGCTCTGATTTGACAAAAATATCGGTCTTCAAATATTCAACTGATATCACCTGGTTTGACAATGTAGAACTTGTCGGTTTATCATTGCCAAAATTGCCGGGTTATAAAAACTGATGATCCCGGTTCATGACCGTTTAAAGACGCCGGGTTATGATTGTTGCCAATGCCAGGTCACACAATTAAACTTCCTGATTTGCCCAAAACTGAGAATTTGAAGATGTTCCTCCTTTATATGCATATTACCTGTAGTCCCCAAGTCTTAAGAAGAGAACATAGTGATAGCTTAAGACTTGTTTCAATATAAATGTTGCAACTTTGAAGAAATCCAGATTGTTCATCTTAGTCACTAGTCACAACAGAATATTCCAGATACGTAGCCCCCAAGTGCCGGGTTGTTATGCTTGCAGCAACCTGGGACTTGTAATTGCCTTATACTCATAAAAACTTCAACCAATGTAGCCCCCAAGGGCCGGCTCAGTAAGATAATATTGAGCTGGGACTTTATATATACTTCTTGGAAAAGAACATCATATGATGTAACCCCCATCACGGGGCTTGAACCCACGTCCACAAGGTTAAGAGCTTTGTGCTTTACCAACTGAGCAGTGGACCCTTCAATATAATGAATTAAAACTTGTGTACCTTGAATTGTTGACAGGAGCAATTGGTAGCCCCCAAGGGCCGGCTCATTACAATGTGATGAGTCGGATCTTCAATAAGGTGATGAGAAAATGACTTTGCATTAGCCCCCAAGTGCCATGGTGCATGCTGGCAGTGACATGGGACTTGCATATTTGATGTAATCTCAATTTGAATAATGTAGCCCCCAAGTGTCGGGTCGTAAGCCTTCAGCGACTCAGGACTATTCCTTCGATTATAGAATAAATCATATCCATTCATAATATAATAGCCATTGCGCTAGCGACTTTGAAAACCTTAATCATAATATTGGTTATTGATAACCATAATAAAATCCAGCCATGTTGGCTATTTGAAGATTTGAATAATATAATCCAATGATTTATGAGCACATGATTCCAATGGCACAATCCAAATATATACTGACGACTTATAATCCCAAGTCAGGCCGGTTTAATAAACACCGGATAATTTATCATCATACTGGCGACTTATAGTCGAAAGCCAGGCCGGGTTAATAAACACCGGATAATTTATCATCATACTGGCGACCTATAGTCCAAAGCCTGGCCGGGTTAATAAACACCGGATAATTTATCATCATATTGGCGACTTATTCAACCTGTTTCTGCATACAACAAGTTTATAGTGTCCTGGCGGTTTACCGCCGGACGGGTCATAATTCCCAACATATAACCCGAGTTTATAACCAAGGCTGCACTTAAGAATAATCAAATATGAAATATATCATACCTGTGACATTGAATCACATTGTTGGTTTACCAACTTTTTGTAGTAAGGGTGATAACCCAAATCTTGAGTACTGATAACTCCTCCCATATTTGCCGGTTTATGATAAAACCGTGCTGGGTTGTGATAAACACCGGATTAACCATATATAATATTGGCGACTTGTAGTCAAAAACAGTCCGGGTTGATAATCTCCGGATTATAACTGATCATATACTGACAACTTGTAGTTGAAAGTCAAGACGGGTTAATGAATGCCAGTTTATCAAAAGCAGTATAAATCTCATCAAAGGAGAAAAAACTTAGCAAATAAAAGCAGATGAAAACTTGTAGTCGAGGCTTTTCACGGGCTGCTAGGCCCCAAATTCGAGGCTTTTCATGGGCTGCCAGGCCACTGAGTTAAACCATTTTACAAAGCCTTTTAAGATGGCCCTCGACAAGTTCAGGGTCCTTTTTTGGAGTAACTTGTCAAAGTTCGAAGGGTCATACCAGGTTTACCTGGGCGGAGTGGCTTACTTAAATAGGCAGGCTAACCCGGGGTTTTAGGTGTATACACCAGGCTTCCAAGCCGTTGCTTGATAGCCTATTACAAGTGTAGATTCTTTGTTCATTTCGACAACAAAGAATCCCCAAGTAACATTTTGAGCTGTGCGCAGTGGGTGCCTATGTTTGAGTTGTTCTTTTGCAACACTCTCTTTGGCCCCTAAGTAATTTTCTGGTGTAGCTATTGTTCGGACACGACCAAGCCCCCAAGTGATTTTTCTGGTGGCCTTGCGCTGATCAAGAGGTGTAGCTTATGGTTCGAATATGACCAAGCCCCCAAGTGATTCTTCATATATGACTTTATAAGCCGGATCAATGAGCAAACAGGACGCCGCTTTATAACAGAAGCCCCCATATGATCAATAATATGATAAGCCAATAAGGCAGGATACCCATGTTTGAACCACGCATCATGGCAGCAGGTCCTCTTCGGCAACCTTTAACTTTTTGCAAGAGACAAATTCTTCTTGAACCGGGATTTTGAACCGGATATTGAGAGCTTTAAAGCTTTGTGGGAGAACAGATTTCCCTTGAACCGGACTGCAAACCGGCATTCTTCCTTTTGAATCAGAAATTTTCTGACGGCCTTTAAATTTTCATCCATATGGTAGTAGCCTCCGGGACCGGGTTATCTTTCCCTCCAACGTCCTGGGGTTCTTGACTTCACTGAAATCTGGCAACATTTGTTGAGTCATATTACTGTAGCCCCCGAGTCTCAAGGTGACTCGAGGAGTTGACTTGAGATTCTCCATATTTGACCGTGATATAAACTGGCATAACTTGTATATCATTGGTGTTGATAGCACGATGTGTATCCACAGAAGGTTGAGGTGATTGCGGACGGTTATAAATGATCCCGTATGAGCCGTGTCAGCAACTCGGCCAATGGTTCCTTCCAACCGGCTGTTTGAAGTTTAACCAAACTATAGTGACGACGACTTGTGCGCATGTCCATTGAGCTATCCGGTGCAGACGGCGGTTGATAGTATATGATAATTTGCCTCCATTTTGTTGAAAGAAAACCGGGCTACCCAAGCTGTGACTTGCTCATACTCAATAAACAACTCATGCAGACGGGTGCGGCCTGGTGTGTTGATGTAGACCAGGCCACGAGAGACGGGCGACAAAGACGACCGCGGCTTCAGAGGCGGCACAAACAGATGAGTTGGCCGCGGTATTGTAAACCGGCGTGGACGGGCGAATTAGCCACGTCATATTGATGTAAACCGGTCTGCAGAATGGCGGTTTGCACATATATTCATCGAGCTTGATGGCATGATAAGATACTAGCGCATTTATAATGGTGGCGCGAGTTTATACATCCATGACACAGCCATAGCTTTTGCAGTGAACAATTGTCCTGCATAAACAATATTGCAGACCAAGGCAAAGGTAAACTGTTCTTTGACAAAAATAATATGTGCTAAAAATATATTTTAGATGGATATCACCTGATGTGTTTAGGCCGAAAATAATCCGCCATGAAGTTGATGATCACTAGGTGAAACTAAAATCAATCACGGCCGAGCCGGCCGCGGGAGCAGACATATGAGCCGGCCGCGGTGTTGTAAACCGGTGTGGGCGAGCAAGTTGTCCTCTTTGTTGTAAGCCGGCGCGGACGCGTGAACTGGCCGCGAGAGCCGACGGGCGAGTCGTCCGCCGCGTTGTAAGCCGGCGTGGTCGCGAGAGATGGCCACGATGTTGTAACCCGGCGCGGTCGCAAGAGACGGCCACGACGTTGTAAGCCGGTGCGGGAGTCAGTTGAGTAACGACAACCACCTGTGCCAAAAGATGTTGGCATGCCTCCATCTCCGCGGTATAATATCACTTTGTAATAAATAATTCTCCTGCACGTAAAATACAACAGGGCAAAGTAGTTTTGCTTGGATGAATTAATACGTGCTTAAAAATAAATAGGGTAAATAGCACCTGATTTTTGTCGGATAAGGCGGATACTGATGTTGTACTTGTAGTAATTTTATATACTACAATATGCGCGAACCGGGCGGCTGATCCTTTAACCTTTGTAACCTTCAATGAGAAGAGACTGCCTTTGGTACCGCAGCTACACAGCAAGACGTGCCTGCAGGAACGCGGCGTAGCATCAGGCAGCCGGAGGCGAGCCGGATGGCTCCGTGCACACACGCGCGCGCAGCAGCAATAGAAGGCGGGCAGCTGCGGAGGTCGGCCGTCACGCCGGTGAGTCACTGATATGGGTCATACCATTCTCCTCCAAACCATGGTGATTTTGACTAACTGTCGTGGATTTGTCACGGCAGATGTCCTAGTGTCAGGACTTAGTCGTGAGGCCAACACATCTATGTGGTAGCTTGAGAGGGGTTAAGCGGGACGAGAGACGCAACACGCAAGACAAGGATTTAGACAGCTTTGGGCCCCGAGAAACATCATCCGGTAATAACCCTACATGCTGTTTGTGGCTAGGTCTCATTATCATCACCAGGGAGTTGCCGGTAAACCGGCTCTTTGTGTCTAGCCCTAGAGATTGTTTCTTCTTGCCTCTCCCTCTTTGGGGAGCCCAGCCCCTCCTTATATATGTTGAAGGGGCGGGTTACATGTGGAGTCCTATTAGGATTCAGACTAGTCTATCTCTAATACAAACCGGATACAAGTCCAGGTCTTAACTCCTTGTAAGGTAAATATTCCTTATGTCTTCCTCTTAAACCGGCTCACCATTAACATAAACCGGCCCTCTGGGCCTTGGGCCTTGTCATCCGTCCGCCGCCCGCCGGGTTACCAGTGAGTCATAATGTTCAGGCAGGTTGCTTGTAAACCGTCTGGCCCGGCCGGTTTATACTTCCGTCCGGTTTACGCCGCGGGGTATATCCCCGACAGATACTTCAAAAGAGATTGTCCATTTTGTGCACGAAGTGCATCCAGTTTTTGCCGGAATCCTCTCAACTTTTTAGCACATGTGAAAGATTGAGGATGCCGCCTAGAGGGGGGGGGGGTGAATAGGCGCTTTAAAATAATTACGGTTTAGTCTTGAACAAATGCGGAATAAACCTAGCGTTTAATTTGTCAAGCACAAAACCTACAACAACTAGGCTCACCTATGTGCACCAACAACTTATGCTAAGCAAGATAAACTACTAGGTGATAGCAAGATATATGACAACAAACAATATGGCTATCACAAAGTAAAGTGCATAAGTAAAGAGCTCGGGTAAGAGATAACCGAGGCACGCGGAGATGACGATGTATCCCGAAGTTCACACCCTTGCGGATGCTAATCTCCGTTTGGAGTGGTGTGGAGGCACAATGCTCCCCAAGAAGCCACTAGGGCCACCGTAATCTCCTCACACCCTCGCACAATGCAAGATGCCATGATTCCACTAAGGGACCCTTGAGGGCGGTCACCGAACCCGTACAAATGGCAACCCTTGGGGGCGGTCACCGAACCCGTACACTTTGGCAACCCTTGGGGGCGGTCACCGAACCCGTCAAATTGCTCGGGGCGATCTCCACAACTTAATTGGAGACCCCGACGCTTGCCCAGAGCTTTACACCACAATTATTGAGCTCCGAACACCACCAACCGTCTAGGGCGCCCAAGCACCCAAGAGGAACAAGCTCAAGGGTACCAAGCACCCAAGAGTAATAAGCTTCTCAACTTGTAACTTCCACGTATCACGTGGAGAACTCAAACTGATGCACCAAATGCAATGGCAAGGGCACATGGAGTGCCCAAGTCCTTCTCTCTCAAATCCCACCAAAGCAACTAATGCTAGGGAGGAAAATGAGAGGAAGAACAAGAAGGAGAACACCAAGAACTCCAAAATCTAGATCCAAGGGGTTCCCCTCACATAGAGGAGAAAGTGATTGGTGGAAATGTGGATCTAGATCTCCTCTCTCTTTTCCCTCAAAAACTAGCAAGAATCCATGGAGGGATTAAGAGTTAGCAAGCTCGAAGAAGGTCAACAATGGGGAAAGAACACGAGCTCAAAGGATAAGGTTCATTGGGGAAGAATACCCCCTTTTATAGGTGGGGAAAAATCCAACCGTTATGCTCACAGCCCGCACCGAGCGGTACTACCGCTCCAAGGAGCGGTACTACCGCTAGGAAGGTAGTAGCCCTTGGAAACACAACAGCGAGGAGGCAAAAAAGCCAGAAGAACCGTCGGAGCGGTAGTACCGCTTGACCTCACGGTACTACCGCTAGGGGTAGCGGTACTACTGCTAAGGGTAGCGGTACTACTGCTTGCGAGCGGTACTAAAAAATTACATCCGTGCCTACCACCGCTAGACTTGTGACGAGTTTTTGGTCCCGAGCGGAAGTAGCCACGGAAGTAGCCGTGGTAGTACTGCTCCAAGCGGTAGTACCGCTCCCAAGAGCAGTAGTTAAAAATTACACCCGCTCCTGTCCGCGGTAGTACCGCTGCAGCCTTTTCAGAACACCAAAACTACCACAACTTCTGCAAACGGACTCCGAATTCGACGAAACCAAGTTTGTTGGAAAGCCAGCGACAAGGGCTAACACAATCTTGATAGTAATAACAATAAGAAGAAAAATGAGAAAAGGCCCATAAGAAAATGGTGAGAACCCTTCCTCGAAAGAGACCGGTAAAACCTCCAACACTGAAAATGCAATAGAAGAAGCATGTGAACTCCATTTCCGATGAACTCAAGCTTGTCATCAAGATGACCATAAGCTCTAAGACTCACAAAGAGAACCAAACAAGAACCAAGAAACATGATGCAAGGATGCAATGGTTTGAGCTCTCTACTAATGATACGATCAAGCTACCAACTTGAGAGCCCCCCTTGATAGTACGGCGATCGATCCTATAACCCGGTCTCCCAACAACCACCATGAGACCGGTAAAATAGAAAACCTATCATGGGAAAACCTTTGCCTTGCACATGATCCACTTGAGCTAGATGATGATGATCTTGTCCTCCTCAAGATGGACCACCTTTCTTGATTGCGTTGGGTTGATGGAGACTAGATTATTGCTCCCCCATACTCCACTATGGGTGAGCCACTCTTCGGCACATCTTCACAAGTCCATTGACATCACAATGTATGGCAAGCTTCAAGCACTTGATCTCTTCGTGATGCTCCACTTGAACTTGCACACGGCAATCTTGATGACGATCACCACTTGATGTCATCCTTTCCATGGGTTGTATGATATCTTCCTCTTGATGCAAGCCCATGGACATGTACCTAACCCCACATAGAACTCTCACATAGACCATGGGTTAGTACACAAAGTGAAATGGACAATGCTTACCATACCATGGGATCACTTGATCCCTCTCGGTACATCCTTTACGCTTTGTGAGTTGATCAACTTGATTCACTCTTGACTTAGTCTTGATCAACCTTGAATCTTTCCAACTCTCTTCGTTTGGATGATGTCTTGAAGGTAAACATGAATGATCACACAATCTTCTTCTTCAAGACATACTTGCAATAAGATCAACACTCACATGACCATTCTTTGGGTAATTCCTTAATAGCACCTTGATCAACACATAAAATCCTTGAAACCAACACATGGACTTCAAGAAATACCTATGGACAAATCCTTCAAATATAACTCAATGTAACCATTAGTCCATAGAGAATGTCATCAATTACCAAAACCACACATGGGGGCACCACATGTCCTTTCAACATGCTATGTGGGTGAAATGATGATACCATGCCAATTTTCAACCTCTTCAGAGTTCATTTGAAGGGCTTTTCAATTTCAGGGTCATTTAGCTCAAAGAATGAACTAATATAAAAAACGATGAACTAGAAAACTTTTATGAAACTCTAATAGCAAAAATAATGAACTAAAAGAATGAACTAGAAAACTTTAATGAAACTCTAATAGCAAAAAGAATGAACTAGAAAACTTTAATGAAACTCTAATAGCAAAAGGAATCAACTAAAAAGCTTTTACAAACCTCTAGTATTTTTGAAACTAAAATTAAAATTTATGCAACTAAAATTATCAAAGTATTTTTGTTCAAAACATTAATAGCAAAAAGAATTTTCATAAATAATTTTTTTGTTTGAAACTTTAATAGCAAACTAAAATAACAAAATCTGTTTTTGATTAAAATAGACATTTCAAATAAGCTAAAAATTACCAAATTGAATATAATGATAAAACACAACAATATTAAATAGCAGGAAAAAGAATCACTCAAAAATCTATTTTTATAGTAAAGTTATTCACAAACTAGTGATTCACACAAATTTCAAAAAATTCAAATTGGAAAACTAATGGCATTAATAGAAAGTTTATAATTTTTATTACCTAAAACCAAAAAGAATCACTGAAAAACAGTAAGTATTTTGCTGTAAGTAGAAACAAATAAAATAAATAAAGCAAAAAAGAAAACAAAAAAACTGGAAAAAATAAAATGCCACCTATTGGGCCACCACAGCGTGAATACGACTAGAAACCCAACCATGGGCCAGGATTCAGGCCCGCAGAAGGCCCAGTAGGCCCGTAAGCCTGCATTTGAGAGGAGCTCGAGAGGGCAGCCGCAGTGGGGCTTATAAACCACTTTGAGCCCCTCTTAACTAGCGAGGTGGGACTAAACTTTTTGCCGCGGGCAGCACCAAGCCTTTGGTCCTGGTTGGTAGCACCAACAGGGACGAAAGGGGTGCATTGGTACCGGTTCGTGGCACCAACCGGGAGCAATGACCCCCTTTAGTCCCTGTTGGTGCCACTAACCGCCCTTTAGTCCCGGTTGGTGCTACCAACCGGGACCAAAGGTCTCCTTTTCCCGCCCTTTGGGCTGCTGAAAAGAGACCTTTGGTCCCGGTTAGTGGCACCAACGGGGACTAAAGGGGGGCACTGGTCCCGGTTGGTGCCACGAACCGGGACCAATGCTTCGTTTATATAAGAAAACACTTAGCAGTTTCTACAAAAATCACTTCTTCTCCGCCCCGACGCCCCCAGTTGCTCCTCATCGCCGTCGCCGTCGAGCCCTGCCTCGACGCCGTCAGGCTGCTCCACCGCGTCGTCGCCAACGCCGTCAGGCCGCTCCACCTCGTAGTCGTCGCCGCTGCCGCCGATGCCCTCTGCCCCGACGTCGGCGCCGCTCCCCGCACCCCTGCCCGCCCCGACGCCGCCCGCCGTGCGCCCCTGCCCGCCCCGACGCCACCCGCCGTGCTCCCTGCCCCTGCCTCGACGCCTCCCTCTGTGAGCACCGCGCCCCTGCCCTGCCCCGCCGCCGCCGTGCTTTTTTTGTTATATATAGGACAAATTTTATCTACAAGTGGTGGTAGTTACCCCCTAGCTATTTGCCCTCCACGTGTCCTCCACTGTACCATCAAGTCGACCACGAAGTGGAATATGGGTTAACGGGTGCGTGGATCCAATAGCTAGCAACTAGTTTAATTTTTGTAATATAATAATCCGGCAAGGTACATGGAACTGCCTCCTTACTTTTTGCCAACGTACATCCAACAAACTGCTTGTTAGATAAGCACATGAACGTGTGAATACAAAAAACTAGTCTAGGTATGTACATACTTTTTTTTGTTAGAAATAGGTAGTATGGAGTATATAGTGTAACCTTTATAACTTATTTTTTAGATTTTTCATGATATAGTACAAAATATATTCATTTTTTAAACCACATGGAGTATACTCATGTATTGTTTGAGTATGTCATGCTAACATAAATCTGGAGTATGGAGTATTAACATAAAAGAAATATGGAGTATGGTGTATGGTGTATGGAGTATGTAGTATGTAGTATAGTTCATTCTTTACATATGGAACACATGTAGATAATCTTCCTCGTAGTATGGACTATATTTACAAAAAATATGAGGGGAATATATTTACAAGTTGTAGTATGTAGTATGTCTATATCCTTTTTTAGATGGCAGTATATATACTTTTATTTGGACCTAAATATTAAGTGAGTATGGAGTATTCATCGCAAAAAAAGTGAGTATGGAGTATTAACATAAAAGAAACATGGAGAATGGTGTGTGGTGTATGGAGTATGGTGTATCCATCTATTGAGTATGGAGTATGTAGTATGTAGTATGTAGTATGTAGTGCAGTTCATTTTTTTAGGTATGCAACACATGTAGATACTCTTCCTTGTAGTATGGAGTACATTCACACACAAAAATTGAGGGGAGTATATTTACAAGTTGTAGTATGGAGTCTGTATACATCCTTTTCAAAATGGCAGTATATAACATTTTCTTCTGAAAAGAAACATGTATATATACTTTTCTTTCGACCTAAATATTAAGTGTGTGCATCTGTGTACATAATTCTGAAGCATTCGCCTGAGCATATTTTTGTAGCTCGTCGGAGTATATAGAATATATAGTCTTTCGGGGAAGGAGTAAAAGTTTATATACTTTGTTTTGGAAACTGTAAGAAGAATGGTACTTGCATCGAGTACAATGAGTTGAGACATTCGATATACAAATTTGATGCATATGTCATGGTACGCATGCATCACGGGGAGTTAGCAAGCATTGATCGTGGCCACATGCATCAGACATTCATGCGTGTTGCTACGGCGCCGTCCTGGGCACTGCCGCACGTTCCGTGCAATCGCCGGCGGATCTCCGTCGAGTCTATCGCCCAACCACCGTTGTTGTCCCTCGTCAGATGCCTATGATCCCGGGTGGTAGCACGACCAAAATTGCTAATCAGATCCATGGAGAAAGAGATGCCATTAATTCCAAATCCCCTATTATCTAGATCATGTACGTAGATACAAAAACTGATTAGTACTGGATATTTCACCAGAAAGAAATCTGCCAAGCCGCTCAAGATCCAAAAGTGCAGCTGAGCGGCGGCCATGCGACAAGCTAATTAAAATACTCATGATTTCAAAGGGCAGGAAAATAGTAGTGTTTGTTACGGCCAAACGGGTTGGTAAATAAACGCTAGCTTGGAAACCCGTTTAGAAAAGCACACATCTCAACGAATCCAGTGGTAGAAAATGTGGGGGTAACTACCACTAGGTGGTAGGAAAGATTTTCCATTTATATATATATGCTATTTTTACATGTTTTTAGATGTTCATATATGTATGTATGTATGTATTTTTTACATGTTTTTTGTATGTATGTATGTATGTATTTTTTCAATTGTAATATGCATGATGTTTTAAATTTTGAAATGTGCTCTGTTTTTTTAGATGTGATAGATAGATGTTTCGTGGAGATGAGATGAGATGGAAGAGAACTTTTTTTAAACTTTTTTTATATGTATGTGGCTATGTATGTATAGATGGATATCATTTTTTTATATGTATGGAAAAGAGGAAGAAGGAAGAAGGAAGAAGAAGAAAAAGAAGGAGAGGAAAAAGGAAAATAAGAAGAGGAAGAAGGAGAAGAAGAAGGAGAAGAAGAAGAGGAGAAAAAAATAAGAAGAGGAAGAAGAAGAAAAAAAGAGGAGAAGAAGAAAAAAAAGAGGAGAAGAAGAAGGAATAGAGGAGAAGAAGAAAAAATAGAATAATTTTTTTTCTTCTCCTCTATTCCTTCTTCTTCTCCTCTTTTTTTTCTTCTTCTATTTTTTCTTCTTATCTCTATTCCTTCTTCTCCTCTCTTTTTTCTTCTTCTTCCTCTTCTTATTTTTTTTCGGGAACGAGGGTGTCGAGGATCGCCGAGTGGTCAAGGGTCGGGAACTAGGGTTGAGGGTCGAGGGTCGAGGGTCGTCGAGGGGTCGAGGGTCGAGGGTCGCTATGTTGTGCTAGGAGGGCACCCAAATCCTAGAAAAAAAGCGTTGTCGATCTCCTACCCCCTCCCGCCCCTACCCTAAAAACTCTCGAGGCCACCCAAACCACTAGAAGAAAACTCCGGTAACTTCGACATGAGGGGGGATGCCGATCAACCCCCGCTTGCCCGACCAACTCTCGAGGACACCCAAACCCTAGAAAAAAAGTTGTCGATCTCCTACCCCCTCCCGCCCCTACTCGACAAACTCTCTCGAGTTTATAAGAGATTTATCAAGAATGCCCCCATTATGTATGTGCATAATTAAGTTGATCCATATTTTTCCTTATCTCATCTACGCTTCTATATGTGCACGTTCTCTTGTGTCAAAGTGTTGAAGAAATCCATGGTTTCATAATTAG
The DNA here is from genome assembly GCF_018294505.1 of Triticum aestivum. Classification (NCBI taxonomy): domain Eukaryota; kingdom Viridiplantae; phylum Streptophyta; class Magnoliopsida; order Poales; family Poaceae; genus Triticum; species Triticum aestivum. The sequence continues at coordinate 291,687,499 of NC_057808.1, read as the reverse complement.
CCATAAGTAACCGGCGCATGATGGTATGAAGCTCTCCAAAATTATTTTGGAACAGAGTCCTGATAGGATAATTCGCTTTTTGGTATGAAGTTCAGCAAAGGCCTTCCAAATAGCGATATTCGAAAGGCTCTTGCTGAACTTTGCACCAAAAAGACAATTGTCCTATCAGGACTCCGTTCCAAAATAACTTTGGAGAGCTTCATACCATCATGCGCCTGTTACTTCCGGCTAATGATGAAGATATGGTTTTATTGAATCCTTTGACACTAGACAACATGATATGTAGAAGGGTAGATGAGATCAGGAAAAATAGGGACCATTTTCTGCACATCCAGAATGGCGCCATTTTGTTAAATCCCTTGTCTGTCCGGCCGTGGGACATTCATGAGAGAGGCGTGATACGTCTCCAACGTATCTATAATTTTTGATTGCTCCATGCTATATTCTCTACTGTTTTGGACATTATTGGGCTTTATTATTCACTTTTATATTACTTTTGGGACTAACCTATTAACCGGAGGCCCAGCCCAGAATTGCTGTTTTTTGCCTATTTCAGAGTTTCGCATAAAAGGAATATCAAACGGAGTCCAAACGGAATGAAACCTTCGGGAACGTGATTTTTAGGAAGATTATGATCCAGGAGACTTGGACCCTATGTCAAGAAACAAAAGAGGAGGCCACGAGGTAGGGGGCGCGCCTACCCCCCCAAGGCGCGCCCTCCACCCTCGTGGGCCCCCTGTTGCTCCACCGACGTACTCCTTCCTCCTATATATACCTACGTACCCCCAAACGATCAGATACGGAGCCAAAAACCTAATTCCACCACTGCAACCTTCTGTATCCACGAGATCCCATCTTGGGGCCTGTTCTGGAGCTCCGCCGGAGGGGGCATCCATCACGGAGGGCTTCTACATCAACACCATAGCCTCTCCGATGAAGTGTGAGTAGTTTACTTCAGACCTTCGGGTCCATAGTTAGTAGCTAGATGGCTTCTTCTCTCTTTTTGGATCTCAATACAATGTTCTCCCCCTCTCTTGTGGAGATCTATTCGATGTAATCTTCTTTTTGCGGTGTGTTTGTTGAGACCGATGAATTGTGGGTTTATGATCAAGATTATCAATGAACAATATTTGAATCTTCTCTGAATTCTATTATGTATGATTGGTTATCTTTGCAAGTCTCTTCGAATTATCAGTTTGGTTTGGTCTACTAGATTGATCTTTCTTGCAATGGGAGAAGTGCTTAGCTTTGGGTTCAATCTTGCGGTGTCCTTTCCCAGTGACAGTAGGGGCAGCAAGGCACATATTGTATTGTTGCCATCGAGGATAACAAGATGGGTTTTTTATCATATTGCATGAATTTACCCCTCTACATCATGTCATCTTGCTTAAGGCGTTACTCTGTTTCCATGAACTTAATACTCTAGGTGCATGCTGGATAGCGGTCGATGAGTGGAGTAATAGTAGTAGATGCAGGCAGGAGTCGGTCTACTTGTCTCGGACGTGATGCCTATATACATGATCATACCTAGATATTCTCATAACTATGCTCAATTTTGTCAATTGCTCAACAGTAATTCGTTCACCCACCGTAAAATACTTATGCTCTTGAGAGAAGCCACTAGTGAAACCTCTGGCCCCGGGTCTATCTTTATCATATTATCCTCCAACACTTAGTTATTTCCTTTGCTTTTTACTTTGCTTTTATTTTACTTTGCACCTTTATCACAAAAATACCAAAAATATTATCCTATCATATCTATCAGATCTCACTCTCGTAAGTGACCGTGTAGGGATTGACAACCCCTTATCGCGTTGGTTGCGAGGATTTATTTGTTTTGTGTAGGTGCGAGGGACTCGCGCATAGCCTCATACTGGATTGATACCTTGGTTCTCAAAAACTCAGGGAAATACTTACGCTACTTTGCTGCAGCACCCTTTCCTCTTCAAGGGAAAACCAACGCAGTGCTCAAGAGGTAGCAAGAAGGATTTCCGGCGCCGTTGCCGGGGAGGTCTACGCAAAAGTCAACATACCAAGTACCCATCACAATCCCTTATCTCCCGCATTACATTATTTGCCATTTGCCTCTCATTTTCCTCTCCCCCACTTCACCCTTGCCGTTTTATTCGCCCTCTCTTTTCCGCTTGCCTCTTTTTGCCCATCTCTTGTTTGCTCGTGTGTTGGATTGCTTGTTTGTCACAAATGGCTCAAGATAATACCAAATTATGTGACTTTACCAATACCAACAATAATGATTTCCTTAGCACTCCGATTGCTCCTCTTACCAATACTGAATCTTGTGAAATCAATGCTGCTTTGTTGAATCTTGTCATGAAAGATCAATTCGCCGGCCTTCCTAGTGAAGATGCCGCTACTCATCTAAATAGCTTCGTTGATTTGTGTGATATGCAAAAGAAGAAAGATGTTGATAATGATATTGTTAAACTGAAGCTATTTCCTTTTTCGCTTAGAGATCGTGCTAAAGCTTGGTTTTCGTCTTTGCCTAAAAATAGTATTGATTCTTGGAACAAGTGCAAAGATGCTTTTATCTCTAAGTATTTTCCTCCCGCTAAGATCATCTCTCTTAGAAACGATATTATGAATTTTAAGCAACTTGATCATGAACATGTTGCACAAGCTTGGGAGAGGATGAAATTAATGATACGTAATTGCCCTACTCATGGTTTGAATTTGTGGATGATTATACAAAAAATTTATGCCGGATTGAATTTTGCTTCTAGAAATCTTTTAGATTCGGCCGCGGGAGGCACTTTTATGGAAATCACTTTAGGAGAAGCTACTAAACTCCTAGATAATATTATGGTTAATTATTCTCAATGGCACACTGAAAGATCTACTAATAAAAAAGTGCATGCGATAGAAGAAATTAATGTTTTGAGTGGAAAGATGGATGAACTTATGAAATTATTTGCTAGTAAGAGTGTTTCTTCTGATCCTAATGATATGCCTTTGTCTACTTTGATTGAGAATAATAATGAATCTATGGATGTGAATTTTGTTGGTAGGAATAATTTTGGTAACAACGCGTATAGAGGAAACTTTAATCCTAGGCCTTATCCTAGTAATTCCTCTAATAATTATGGTAATTCCTACAACAACTCTTATGGAAATTTTAATAAGATGCCCTCTGAATTTGAGACTAGTGTTAAAGAGTTTATGAATTCACAAAAGAATTTCAATGCTTTGCTTGAAGAGAAATTGCTTAAAGTTGATGAATTGTCTAGGAACGTTGATAGAATTTCTCTTGATGTTGATTCTTTAAAACTTAGATCTATTCCTCCTAAGCATGATATCAATGAGTCTCTAAAAGCCATGAGAATTTTCATTGATGAGTGCAAAGAAAGAACCGCTAGGATGCATGCTAAGAAAGATTGCTTTATGAATGCGTGTTCTTCGAATTTCTATGAAAATAAAGATGAAGATCTAAAAGTTATTGATGTGTCTTCTATTAAATCCTTGTTTCGCAATATGAATCTTGATAATGATGAGACTGAATATGATCCACCTTTACCTAGAAGGCGTTCCAAAAATTCGGAGTTTTTAGATCTTGATGCTAAAATTGATAAGAGTGGGATTGAAGAAATCAAAACGTTAGATGTTGCTAAACCCACTATTTTGGATTTCAAGGAATTTAATTATGAAAATTGCTCTTTGATAGATTGTATTTCCTTGTTGCAATCCGTGCTAAATTCTCCTCATGCTTATAGTCAAAATAAAGCGTTTACTAAACATATCGTTGATGCCTTGATGCAATCTTATGAAGAAAAGCTTGAGTTGGAAGTTTCTATTCCTAGAAAACTTTATGATGAGTGGGAACCTACTATTAAAATTAAGATTAAGGATCATGAGTTCTATGCTTTGTGTGATTTGGGTGCTAGTGTTTCCACTATTCCCAAAACTTTGTGCGATTTGCTAGATTTCCGTGATTTTGATGATTGCTCTCTAAACTTGCACCTTGAGGATTCCACTATTAAGAAACCTATGGGAAGAATTAATGATGTTCTTATTGTTGCAAATAGGAACTATGTGCCCGTAGATTTTATCGTTCTTGATATAGATTGCAATCCTTCATGTCCTATTATTCTTGGTAGACCTTTCCTTAGAACGATTGGTGCAATTATTGATATGAAGGAAGGGAATATTAGATTCCAATTTCCATTAAAGAAAGGCATGGAACACTTCCCTAGGAAGAAAATAAAATTACCATATGAATCTATCATGAGAGCCACTTATGGATTGCCTACCAAAGATGGCAATACCTAGATCTATCCTTGCTTTTATGCCTAGCTAGGGGCGTTAAACGATAGCGCTTGTTGGGAGGCAACCCAATTTTATTTTTAGTTTTTTGCTTTTTGCTTCTGTTTAGGAATAAATATTTGATCTAGCCTCTGGTTAGATGTGTTTTTATGTTTTAATTATTGTTTGTGCCAAGTTAAACCTATAGGATCTTCTTGGATGATAGTTATTTGATCTTGCTGTAATTTCCAGAAACTTTCTGTTCACGAAAACAATTGTTAAAAATCACCAGAACGTGATAAAATACTGATTCCAATTGCTTCTTATCAATAAACAAATTGTATAGGTCGTCCTATTTTGGCTGAGTTTTTGGAGTTCCAGAAGTTTCGTTAGTTACAGATTACTACAGACTGTTCTGTTTTTGACAGATTCTGTTTTTCGTGTGTTGTTTGCTTATTTTGATGAATCTATGGCTAGTAAAATAGTTTATAAACCATAGAGTAGTTGGAATACAGTAGGTTTAACACCAATATAAATAAATAATGAGTTCATTACAGTACCTTGAAGTGGTCTTTTGTTTACTTTCGCTAATGGAGCTCACGAGATTTTCTGTTGAGTTTTGTGTTGTGAAGTTTTCAAGTTTTGGGTGAAAGATTTTGATGGATTATGGAATAAGGAGTGGCAAGAGCCTAAGCTTGGGATGCCCATGTCACCCCCAAGATAATCTAAGGACACCATAAAGCCAAAGCTTAGGGATGCCCCGGAAGGCATCCCCTCTTTCGTCTACTTCCATCGGTAACTTTACTTGGAGCTATATTTTTATTCACCACATGATATGTGTTTTGCTTGGAGCGTCTTGTATGATTTGAGTCTTTGCTTTTTAGTTTACCACAATCATCCTTGCTGTACCATACATGATTTGGAATTTGTTAGAATACTCTATGTGCTTCGCTTATATCTTTTGAGTTATATAGTTTTGCTCTAGTACTTCACTTATATCTTTTAGAGCACGGCGGTGGATTTGTTTTATAGAAACTATTGATCTCTCATGCTTCACTTAGATTATTTTGAGAGTATTAAATAGCATGGTAATTTGCTTAAATAATCCTAATATGCTTGGTATTCAAGATTTGTAAAAGCTTTCTTGTGAGTGTGTTGAAAGCTAAGAAAAGTTTGATGCTTGATAATTGTTTTGAGATATAAAGATGGTGATATTAGAGTCATGCTAGTTGAGTAGTTGTGAATTTGAGAAATACTTGTGTTAAAGTTTGTGATTCCCGTAGCATGCACGTATGGTGAACCGTTATGTGATGAAGTCGGAGCATAATTTATTTATTGATTGTCTTCCTTATGAGTGGCGGTCGGGGACGAGCGATGGTCTTTTCCTACCAATCTATCCCCCTAGGAGCATGCGCGTAATACTTTGCTTTGATAACTTGTAGATTTTTGCAATAAGTATATGAGTTCTTTATGACTAATGTTGAGTCCATGGATTATACGCACTTTCTTCCTTCCACCATTGCTAGCCTCTCTAATACCGCGCACTTTTCGCCGGTATCATACACCCACCATAAACCTTCCTCAAAACAGCCACCATACCTACCTATCATGGCATTCCATAGCCATTCCGAGATATATTGCCATGCAACTTTCCACCATTCCGTTTATTATGACATGCTCCATCATTGTCATATTGCTTTGCATGATCATGTAGTTGACATCGTATTTGTGGCAAAGCCACCGTTCATAATTCTTTCATACATGTCACTCTTGATTCATTGCATATCCCGGTACACCACCGGAGGCATTCATATAGAGTCATATTTTGTTCTAAGTATCGAGTTGTAATTGTTGAGTTGTAAGAAAATAAAAGTGTGATGATCTTCATTTTTAGAGCATTGTCCCAAGTGAGGAAAGGATGATGGATACTATGATTCCCCCACAAGTCGGGATGAGACTCCGGACGAAAAAAAAGAAAAGAGGCCATAAAAAAAGAGAAAAGGCCCAAATAAAAAAATGAGAGAAAAAGAGAGAAGGGACAATGTTACTATCCTTTTACCACACTTGTGCTTCAAAGTAGCACCATGATCTTCATGATAGAGAGTCTCTCATTTTGTCACTTTCATATACTAGTGGGAATTTTTCATTATAGAACTTGGCTTGTATATTCCAATGATGGGCTTCCTCAAAATGCCCTAGGTCTTCGTGAGCAAGCGAGTTGGATGCACACCCACTTAGTTTCTCTTGTTGAGCTTTCATATACTTATAGCTCTAGTGCATCCGTTGCATGGCAATCCCTACTCACTCACATTGATATCTATTGATGGGCATCTCCATAGCCCGTTGATATGCCTAGTTGATGTGAGACTATCTTCTCCCTTTTTGTCTTCTCCACAACCACCATTCTATTCCACATATAGTGCTATGTCCATGGCTCACGCTCATGTATTGCGTGAAGATTGAAAAAGTTTGACAACGTCAAAAGTATGAAACAATTGCTTGGCTTGTCATCGGAGTTGTGCATGATTCAAATACTTTGTGTGGTGAAGATAGAGCATAGCCAGACTATATGATTCTGTAGGGATAACTTTCTTTGGCCATGTTATTTTGAGAAGACATAATTGCTTTGTTAGTATGCTTGAAGTATTATTATTTTTATGTCAATATTAAACTCTTGTCTTGAATCTTTCGGATCTGAATATTCATACCACAATTAAGAAGAATTACATTGAAATTATGCCAAGTAGCACTCCGCATCAAAAATTCTACTTTTATCATTTACCTACTCGAGGACAAGCAGGAATTAAGCTTGGGGATGCCTGATACGTCTCCAACGTATCTATAATTTTTGATTGCTCCATGCTATATTATCTACTGTTTTGGACATTATTGGGCTTTATTATTCACTTTTATATTACTTTTGGGACTAACCTATTAACCGGAGGCCCAACCCAGAATTGCTGTTTTTTGCCTATTTCTGAGTTTCGCAGAAAAGGAATATCAAACGGAGTCCAAACGGAATGAACCTTCGGGAACGTGATTTTTAGGAAGACTATGATCCAGGAGACTTGGACCCTACGTCAAGAAACAAAAGAGGAGGCCACGAGGTAGGGGGGCGCGCCTACCCCCCCAGGGCGTGCCCTCCACCCTCGTGGGCCCCCTATTGCTCCACCGACGTACTCCTTCCTCCTATATATACCTATGTACCCGCAAACGATCAGATACGGAGCCAAAAACCTAACTCCACCACCGCAACCTTCTGTACCCACGAGATCCCATCTTGGGGCCTGTTCTGGAGCTCCGCCGGAGGGGGCATCCATCACGGAGGGCTTCTACATCAACACCATAGCCTCTCCGATGAAGTGTGAGTAGTTTACTTCAGACCTTCGGGTCCATAGTTAGTAGCTAGATGGCTTCTTCTCTCTTTTTGGATCTCAATACAATGTTCTCCCCCTCTCTTGTGGAGATCTATTCGATGTAATCTTCTTTTTGCGGTGTGTTTGTTGAGACCGATGAATTGTGGGTTTATGATCAAGATTATCTATGAACAATATTTGAATCTTCTTTGAATTCTTTTATGTATGATTGGTTATCTTTGGAAGTCTCTTCGAATTATCAATTTGGTTTGGCGTACTAGACTGATCTTTCTTGCAATGGGAGAAGTGCTTAGCTTTGGGTTCAATCTTGCGGTGTCCTTTCCCAGTGACAGTAGGGGCAGCAAGGCACGTATTGTATTGTTGCCATCGAGGATAACAAGATGGGTTTTTTATCATATTGCATGAATTTATACCTCTACATCATGTCATCTTGCTTAAGGCGTTACTCTATTTCCATGAACTTAATACTCTAGATGCATGCTGGATAGCGGTCGATGAGTGGAGTAATAGTAGTAGATGCAGGCAGGAGTCGGTCTACTTGTCTCGGACGTGATGCCTATATACATGATCATACCTAGATATTCTCATAACTATGCTCAATTCTGTCAATTGCTCAACAGTAATTCGTTCACCCACCGTAAAATACTTATGCTCTTGAGAGAAGCCACTAGTGAAACCTATGGCCCCCGGGTCTATCTTCATCATATTATCTTCCAACACTTAGTTATTTCCTTTGCTTTTATTTTACTTTGCATCTTTATCACAAAAATACCAAAAATATTATCCTATCATGCATATCTATTAGATCTGACTCTCATGAGTGACCGTGTAGGGATTGACAACCCCTTATCGCGGTTGTTGCGAGGTTTTATTTGTTTTGTGTAGGTGCGAGGCTCTCGCGGGTAGCCTCCTACTGGATTGATACCTTGGTTCTCAAAAATTAAGGGAAATACTTACGCTACTTTGCTGCATCACCCTTTCCTCTTCAAGGGAAAACCAACGCAGTGCTCTAGAGGTAGCAAGGCGGTCCGGCCCAAACCCTAGAAGTGTTGCCAAGGCCACCCAAATTTACCAAGTTAAAAGAGTGTTGTCGTCGAGGCCACCCCCAACCGTAGAAGCGTCGAGGTCACTAATTAATATTCCTTGTTGTGATTAGCTAGCTAGGTCTATGTGAAGGAAATATGCCCTAGAGGCAATAATAAAGTTGTTATTTATATTTCCTTATATCATGATATATGTTTATTATTCATTCTAGAATTGTATTAACCGGAAACTTAGTACATGTGTGAATACATAAGACAAACTGAGTGTCCCTAGTATGCCTCTACTAGACTAGCTCGTTAATCAAAGATGGTTAAGTTTCCTAGCCATGGACATGTGTTGTCATTTGATGAACGAGATCACATCATTAGGGAATGATGTGATGGACAAGACCCATCCGTTAGCTTAGCATTATGATCATTTAGTTTTATTGCTATTGCTTTCTTCATGACTTATACATATTCCTCTGACTATGAGATTATGCAACTCCCGAATACAGGAGGAACACTTTGTGTGCTATCAAACGTCACAACGTAACTGGGTGATTATAAAGATGCTCTACAGGTGTCTCCGAAGGTGTTTGTCGAGTTGGCATAGATCAAGATTAGGATTTGTCACTCCGTGTATCAAAGAGGTATCTCTGGGCCCTCTCGGTAATGCACATCACTATAAGCCTTGCAAGCAATGTGACTAATGAGTTAGTTGCGGGATAATGCATTATGGAACGATAAAGAGACTTGCCAGTAATGAGATTGAACTAGGTATGATGATACCGACGATCGAATCTCGGGCAAGTAACATACCGATGACAAAGGGAATGACGTATGTTGTTATGCGGTTTGACCGATAAAGATCTTCGTAGAATGTGTAGGAGCCAATTTGAGCATCCAGGTTCCGCTGTTGGTTATTGACCGGAGATGTGTCTCGGTCATGTCTACATAGTTCTCGAACCCGTAGGGTCCGCACGCTTAACGTTTGATGACGATTTGTATTATGAGTTATGTGATTTGATGGCCGAAGTTTGTTCGGAGTCCCGGATGAGATCATGGACATGACGAGGAGTCTCAAAATGGTCGAGAGGTAAAGATTGATCTATTGGAAGGTTATATACGGACATCGGAATGGTTCCGATAAGGTTCGGGGATTTATCGGTGTACTGGGAGGCTCTCGGGACCCCCCGGGAAAGTTATTGGGCCTAATGGGCCATAGTGGAGGGGAGGAGGCAGGCCACAGGAGGTGGGGCGCACCCCCTTGCCCCAATCCGAATTGGACAAGGGGAGGGGGTGCGGCCCCCCTCTTTCCTTCTCCCTCTCCCTCCTTTCCGCTTTCCCCCTCTCCGTTGGAAGGAAAGGGGGGTGAATCCTACTAGGTTTGGAGTCCTAGTAGGACTCCCCCCCTTGGCGCGCCTCCCCCTTGGCCGGCCTCCTCCTCCCCCCTCCTTTATATACGTGGGCAGGGGGACACCCCAAAGCACGACACACAATCTCTTAGCCGTGTGCGGTGCCCCCTCCACAGCTTAACACCTCGGTCATATCGTCGTAGTGATTAGGCGAAGCCCTGCACCGGTAACTTCATCATCACCATCGCCACACCGTCGTGCTGACGGAACTCTCCCTCGTCCTCAATTGGATCAAGAGCTCGAGGGACGTCATCATGCTGAACGTGTGCTGAACACGGAGGTGCCGTACGTGCGGTGCTTGGATCGGTTGGATCGTGAAGACATTCGACTACATCAACCGTGTTACTAAACGCTTCCGCTTTCGGTCTATGAGGGTATGTAGACACACTCTCCCGTCTCGTTGCTATGCACCTCCTAGATAGATCTTGCGTGATCATAGGAATTTTTTTGAAATACTGCGTTCCCCAACAGTGGCATCCGAGCCAGGTCTATGCGTAGATGTTATATGCACGAGTAGAACACAATGAGTTGTGGGCGATAATAGTCATACTGCTTACCACCAACGTCTTACTTTGATTTTGCGGTATTGTTGGATGAAGCGGCCCAGACCAACATTACATGACCGCGTTCATGAGATTGGCTCTACCGACGTGCTTCGCACACAGGTGGCTAGCGGGTGTCTGTTTCTCCAACTTTAGCTGAATCAAGTTTGACTACGGCCGATCCTTGTTGAAGGTTAAAACAGCGCACTTGATGAAAAATCGTTGTGGTTTTTGATGCGTAGGTAAGAATGGTTATTGCTAGAAGCCTGCTGCAGCCACGTAAAACTTGCAACAACAAAGTAGAGGACGTCTAACTTGTTTTTGCAGGGCATGTTATGATGTGATATGGTCAAGATGTGATGAGATATAAATTGTTGTATGAGATGATCATGTTTTGTAGAAGTTATCGGCAACTGGCAGGAGCCTTATGGTTGTCGCTTTATTGTATGAAATGCAGTCGCCATGTAATTGCTTTACTTTATTACTAAGCGGTAGCAATAGTCGTGGAAGCAATAGTTGGCGAGATGACAATGATGCTACGATGGAGATCAAGGTGTCAAGCCTGTGACGATGGAGATCATGACGGTGGTTTGGAGATGGAGATCAAAGGCACAAGATGATGATGGCCATATCATGTCACATATTTTGATTGCATGTGATGTTTATCTTTATGCATCTTATTTTGCTTAGTTCGGCGATAGCATTATAAGATGATCTCTCACTAAATTTCAAGGTATAAGTGTTCTCCCTGAGTATGCACCGTTGCTGCATTTCGTCATGCCGAGACACCACGTGATGATCGGGTGTGATAAGCTCTACGTTCACATACAACGGGTGCAAGCCAGTTATGCACGTGCAGAATACTCGGGTTAAACTTGACGAGCCTAGCATATGCAGATATGGCCTCGGAACACTGAGACCGAAAGGTCGAACGTGAATCATATAGTACATATGATCAACATAGTGATGTTCACCATTGAAAACTACTCCATCTCACGTGATGATCGGACATGGTTTAGTTGATATGGATCACGTGATCATTTAGATGACTAGAGGGATGTCTATCTAAGTGGGAGTTCTTAAGTAATATAATTAATTGAACTTTAATTTATCATGAACTTAGTACCTGGTAGTTTTTGCATGTCTATGTTGTTGTAGATCAATGGCCCGTGCTACCGTTCCTTTGAATTTTAATGCATTCCTAGAGAAAGCTAAGTTGAAAGATGATGGTAGCAACTACAAGGACTGGGTCCGTAACTTGAGGATTATCCTCATTGCTGCACAGAAGAATTACGTCCTGGAAGCACCGCTAGGTGCAAGACCCGCTGCATGAGCAACTCCGGACATTGTGAACGTCTGGCAGAGCAAAGCTGATGACTACTCGATAGTTCAGTGTGCTATACTTTACGACTTAGAATCGGGACTTCAAAGACGTTTTGAACGTCATGGAGCATATGAGAGGTTCCAGGAGTTGAAGTTAATATTTCAAGCAAATGCCCGAATTGAGAGATATGAAGTGTCCAATATGTTCTATAGCTGCAAAATAGAGGAGAATAGTTCTATCAGTGAACATATACTCAGAATGTCTGGGTACCACAACCACTTGACTCAACTGGGAGTTAATCTTCCTGATGATAGTGTCATTGACAAAGTTCTTCAATCACTGCCACCAAGCTATTAAAGCTTCATGATGAACTATAATATGCAACGGATGGATAAGACAATTCCCGAGCTCTTCGCAATGCTAAAGGCTGCAGAGGTAGAAATCAAGAAGGAGCATCAAGTGTTGATGGTTAACAAGACCACTAGTTTCAAGAAAAAGGGCAAAGGGAAGAAGGGGAACATCAAGAAGAACAGCAAGCAAGTTGATGCTCAAGTGAAGAAGCCCAAGTCTGAACCTTAGCCTGAGACTGAGTGCTTCTACTGCAAAGGGACTGGTCACTAGAAGCGGAACTGCCACAACTATTTGGCGGATAAGAAGGATGGCAAAGTGAATGGTATATTTGATATACATGTTATTGATGTGTACCTTACTAATGCTCATAGTAGCGCCTGGGTATTTGATACTGGTTCTGTTGCTCATATTTGCAACTCAAAACAGGGGCTACAGATTAAACAAAAATTGGCTAAGGACGAGGTGACGATGCGCGTGGGAAATGGTTCCAAAGTCGATGTGATCGCCGTCGGCACGCTACCTCTACATCTACCTTCGGGACTAGTTTGAGACCTGAATAATTGTTATTTGGTGCCAGCGTTAAGCATGAACATTATATCTGGATCTTGTTTGATGCGAGATGGTTATTCATTTAAATCAGAGAATTATGGTTGTTCTATTTATATGAGTAATATCTTTTATGGTCATGCACCCTTGATGAGTGGTCTATTTTTGTTGAATCTCGATTGTAGTGATACACATATTCATAATATTGAAGCCAAAAGATGCAAAGTTAATAATGATAGTGCAACTTATTTGTGGCACTGCCGTTTAGGTCATATTGGTGTAAAGCGCATGAAGGAACTCCATGCTGATGGGCTTTTGGAATCAATTGATTATGCATCACTTGATGCTTGTGAACCATGCCTCATGGGCAAGATGACTAAAACTCCATTCTTCGGAACAATGGAGCGAGCAACTGACTTGTTGGAGATAATACATACTGATGTATGCGGTCCAATGAGTGTTGAGGCTCACGGCGGGTAGCGTTATTTTCTGACCTTCACAGATGATTTGAGCAGATATGGGTACATCTACTTGATGAAACATAAGTCTGAAACATTTGAAAAGTTCAAAGAATTTCAGAGTGAAGTGGAAAATCATCGTAATAGGAAAATAAAGTTTCTACGATCTGATCATGGAGGTGAATATTTGAGTTATGAGTTTGGTCTTCATTTGGAAAAATGTGGAATAGTTTCGCAACTCACGCCACCTGGAACACCACAGCGTAATGGTGCGTCCGAACGTCGTAATCGTACTTTATTAGATATGGTGCGATCTATGATGTCTCTTACCGATTTATCGCTATCGTTTTGGGGTTATGCTTTAGAGACGGCTGCATTCACGTTAAATAGGGCACAATCTAAATCCATTGAGACGACACCATATGAATTGTGGTTTGGCAAGAAACCTAAGCTGTCGTTTCTTAAAGTTTGGGGCTGCGATGCTTGTGTGAAAAAGTTTCAACCTGATAAGCTCGAACCCAAATCGGAGAAATGTGTCTTCATAGGATAACCGAAAGGAGACTGTTGGGTACACCTTCTATCATAGATCCGAAGGCAAGATATTCATTGCTAAATATGGATCCTTTCTAGGGAAGGATTTTCTCTTGAAAGAAGTGAGTGGGAGGAAAGTAGAACTTGATGAGGTAATTATACCTTCTCCCGAATTGGAAAGAGTTAATCACAGAAATCAGTTCGAGTGATTCCTACACCAATTAGTAAGGAAGTTAATGATGACGATCATGAAACTTCAGATTAAGTTACTACCGAACCTCGTAGGTCAACCAGAGTACGATCCGCACTAGAGTGGTACGGCAATCCTGTTCTGGAGGTCATCTTACTTGACCATGACGAACCTACGAACTATGAGGAAGCGATGATGAGTCCAGATTCCACGAAATGGCTTGAGGCCATGAAATCTGAGATGGGATCCATGTATGAGAACAAAGTGTGGACTTTGGTTGACTTGCCCGATGATCAGCAAGCCATAGAGAATAAATGGATCTTCAAGAAGAAGACTGACGCTGATGGTAACGTTACTGTCTACAAAGCTCGACTTGTTGTGAAAGATTTTTGACAAGTTCAAGGAGTTTACTACAATGAGATCTTCTCACCGGTAGCGATGCTTAAGTCTGTCAGAATCATGTTAGCAATTGCCGCATTTTATGATTATGAAATTTGGCAAACGGATGTCGAAACTGCATTCCTTAATGGATATCTTAAAGAAGAGTTGTATATGATGGAACCTGAAGGTTTTGTCAATCCTAAAGGTGCTAACAAAGTGTGCAAGCTCCAGCGATCCATTTATGGACTGGTGCAATCCTCTCGAAGTTGGAATATACGCTTTGATAGTGTGATCAAAGCATATGGTTTTATACAGACTTTTGGAGAAGTGTGTATTTACAAGAAAGTGAGTGGGAGCTCTGTAGCATTTCTAATATTATATGTGGGTGACATATTGTTGATTGGAAATAATACATAATTTCTGGATAGCATAAAAGGATACTTGAATAAGAATTTTTCAATGAAAGACCTCGGTGAAGCTGCTTATATATTAGGCATCAAGATCTATAGAGATAGATCAAGACGCTTAATTGGACTTTCACAAAGCACATACCTTGATAAAGTTTTGAAGAAGTTCTAAATGGACCAGTCAAAGAAAGGTTTCTTTCCTGTGTTGCAAGGTATGAAGTTGAGTCAGACTCAATGCCCGACCACTGCAGAAGATAGAGAGAAAATGAAAGTCATTCCCTATGCCTCAGCCATAGGTTCTATCATGTATGCAATGCTGTGTACCAGACCTGATGTGCGCCTTGCTATTATTTTAGCAGGGAGGTACCAAAGTAATCCAGGAGTGGATCACTGGACAACGGTCAAGAACATCCTGAAATACCTGAAAAGGACTAAGGATATGTTTCTCGTTTATGGAGGTGACAAAGAGCTTGTCGTAAATGGTTACGTCGATGCAAGCTTTGACACTGATCCGGATGACTCTAGGTCACAAACCGGATACATATTTATATTGAATGGTGGAGCTATCAGTTGGTGCAGTTCCAAGAAGAGCGTCGTGGCGGGATCTACGTGTGAAGCGGAGTACATCGCCGCTTCGGAAGCTGCAAATGAAGGAGTCTAGATGAAGGAGTTCATATCCGATCTAGGTGTAATACCTAGTGCATCGGGTCTAATGAAAATCTTTTGTGACAATACTGGAGCAATTGCCTTGGCAAAGGAATCTAGATTTCACAAGAGAACCAAACACATCAAGAGACGCTTCAATTCCATCTGCGATCAAGTCAAGGAGGGAGACATAGAAATTTGCAAAATACATACGGATCTGAATGTTGCAGACTCGTTGACTAAGCCTCTCTCACGAGCAAAACATGATCAGCACCAAGACTCCATGGGTGTTAGAATCATTACTATGTAATCTAGATTATTGACTCTAGTGCAAGTTGGAGACTCAAGGAAATATGCCCTAGAGGCACTAATAAAGTTGTTATTTATATTTCCTTATATCATGATAAATGTTTGTTATTCATGCTAGAATTGTATTAATAGGATACTTAGTACATGTGTGAATACATATGACAAACTGAGTGTCCCCAGTATGCCTCCACTAGACTAGCTCGTTAATCAAAGATGGTTAAGTTTCCTAGCCATGGACATGTGTTGTCATTTGATGAACGGGATCACATCATTAGGGAATGATGTGATGGACAAGACCCATCCGTTAGCTTAGCATTATGATCGTTTAGTTTTATTGCTATTGCTTTCTTCATGACTTATACATATTCCTCTGACTATGAGATTATGCAACTCCCGAATACAGGAGGAACACTTTGTGTGCTATCAAACGTCACAACGTAACTAGGTGATTATAAAGATGCTCTACAGGTGTCTCCGAAGGTGTTTGTTGAGTTGGCATAGATCAAGATTAGGATTTGTCACTCCGTGTATCAAAGAGGTATCTCTGGGCCCTCTCGGTAATGCACATCACTATAAGCCTTGCAAGCAATGTGACTAATGAGTTAGTTGCGGGATAATGCATTATGGAACGATAAAGAGACTTGCCAGTAATGAGATTGAACTAGGTATGATGATACCGACGATCGAATCTCGGGCAAGTAACATACCGATGACAAAGGGAATGACGTATGTTGTTATGCGGTTTGACCGATAAAGATCTTCGTAGAATGTGTAGGAGCCAATTTGAGCATCCAGGTTCCGCTGTTGGTTATTGACCGGAGATGTGTCTCGGTCATGTCTACATAGTTCTCGAACTCGTAGGGTCCGCACGCTTAACGTTCGATGACGATTTGTATTATGAGTTATGTGATTTGAGGACCGAAGTTTGTTCGGAGTCCCGGATGAGATCACGGACATGACGAGGAGTCTCGAAATGGTTGAGAGGTAAAGATTGATATATTGGAAGGTTATATATGGACATCGGAATGGTTCCGATAAGGTTCGGGGATTTATCGGAGTACCAGGAGGCTATCGGAACCCCCCGGGAAAGTTATTGGGCCTAATGGGCCATAGTGGAGGAGAGGAGGCAAGCCACAGGAGGTGGGGCGTGCCCCCCTTGCCCCAATCCGAATTGGACAAGGGGTGGGGCGCGACCCCCCTCTTTCCTTCTCCCTCTCCCTCCTTTCCCCTTTGCCCCTCTCCGTTGGAAGGAAAGGGGGGCGAATCCTACTAGGTTTGGAGTCCTAGTAGGACTCCCCCCTTGGTGCACCTCCCCCTTGGTCGGCCTCCTCCTCCCCCTCCTTTATATACGTGAGCAGGTTGGCACCCCAAAGCACGACAAACAATCTCTTAGTCGTGTGCGGTGCCCCCTCCATAGTTTAACATCTCGGTAATATTGTCATAGTGCTTAGGCGAAGCCCTACGCCGGTAACTTCATCATCACCGTCGCCACACCGGCGTGCTGACGGAAGTCTCCCTCGTCCTCAACTGGATCAAGAGCTCGAGGGAAGTCATCGTGTTGAACGTGTGCTGAACACGGAGGTGCCATATGTTCGGTGCTTGGATTGGTCGGATCGTGAAGACGTTCGACTACATCAACCGCGTTACTAAACGCTTCCGCTTTCGGTCTACGAGGGTACGTAGACACACTCTCCCGTCTTGTGTGTATGCATCTCCTAGATAGATCATGCATGATCGTAGGAATTTTTTTGAAATACTACGTTCCCCAACACTATGTTTGCCACTAATATATCCATCTCTCATGTTTGTATATTAATTGCCATCTTGTAATATTTGCAGAAACTATGGGAGCAAAGAGACTTGGAAACAGAACAGTTGTTGGGGGACATAATCCTCGGCGGAGGTGATACCTTGTCGTATCTCAACGACACCGATGGTTTGGAAGGAGAGGGTGAAGCAGGATCCGGTGATCGAACAATGGAGGAGGAAGGACATGATCATGATGTCTCCGATGACCGAATGCCGGTGGAAGAAGGAGACCGTGATGACGGCTCCGGTGACCGGACGGAGGAGGGAGCTGTTGCAAAGTCCGCCGAGGTATATATATATTAATTAAGCCTGTGCTGACTAGCTAATTGATGCATTAATTGTTTTGGTATGTACATATATTAACTCTTCTTCCTTATTTTATAGCCCTCCGGATCGAGCCAAACTTCAGTAATGAGACCAGGCCTGAAGAAAAGGTTGCGCCAGGATGAAAGGTTCACGATCACAGCAATCTCAGGCGATGGCCAACCGATTGAACCCAGGCGGACCAAAGAAGCATTTTCTGCTCAGTGCGGGGCTATTGTTAGGGACATGATCCCGATCAACATCCAGCAATCGAATTAGACGAAGAACAAAGACCCTCAGGTTCCTTATGTCAACGATAGACAAAAAGATGATCTTTGGACCTCGCTAAAGGAAAATTTCACCCTACCGCCAGAGGAGGATCCGGATAAGACAGTTATAGAGCCATTGGTCAAGGCTCATGCTCTTAAGAAGATGGCAGATCTATTCAGGAGGTGGAAGAATGAGTTGAACTCAACATATGTCGACAAAGGGAAGACTCCGAAATTCACCGGCCAATTTGAGAAGATAAGAGATCACTGGCCCGCATTTGTGGCCTACAAGACATCGGAGAGGAGTAAGAAGATGTCAGAGACAAACAAGAATAATGCTGCAAAGAAGCTGTATTACCATCGCACGGGGTCAGGTGGCTACCTCAGGGGTCGAACCAGAGACATTGATCTGGCCAGACCGTTCAAGGACTTGGTTCTTCGGGGTTGGGGGAACCTTGGACCCTAAAACAGAGAAGTGCGTTTGGATAGACGGGCAACTTGCAACACCCGTCAAGAAGCTTCAGAAGTGTATCGCCGCAGCGCGGCAAGGGATGTTCGTTCCCGACAGAGAGAATGACGAGCTGACCGAGGCCCTCGGGAATCCTGAGCACCCTGGATAAACACCAGGCACGACAGGCTCCGTTGTGTGGAAGGTTGGGTTTCCCGGTGCAGGCGGTTACAAAACCCAGGAGAGGAAGAGGAAACTGGAGCAGAGAGAAATGCAGAAGCTGAATGCAAGGGTACAAAAGTTAGAGAAACAAGTTGAGAGCCAATGAGCTGTCGGAGCTACCCCAGAAGCTACCCCGCCATCTCAACGGAGAAGCAGCGTGGCTTCCACCGAGCTCGTTCCGCAACCTGACTTCACGGCTCCTAGCTACCCCATGGTTGCTATCACGAAGGCTCAACATTGCTAGCTTATGACGCAATGGCAGAACCTCAAAGTCAAGGCGGTTGTCGGCTCTGTTGCACCTCCTCAACCCGATGGAACTTTTCACTGCCATCCGATTCCACATGGCTATGTTGTTGTGATGGTGGATGAAGTAACGGAGGGATTTGAGGAGCTCAAGCTTGACCACCCTACTGGTGAAGGGGAGACTCAGCTGGGTCTTGCTCTGAAGACTCCATGTCTATGGCGGAAGGAGCACATCAAGCTTTTGAACTGGACGCCTCCGCCGCCTCCTCCTCCTCCGGCAAGTCAGGGTACTCCGCCGCCTCCTCCTCCTCCTCCTCCTCCGGTGAGTGATCAGGGCACTCCGCCTCCTTCTCCGACAGCTCCGGCGCATGAGGCCGGCACTCCGCCTCCTCCTTCGCCTCCTCCGGTGCGTCCGAGCAGTCCGCCTCCTCCCCCGCCTCGTCAGCAACGGTGGAAGACAGAGGCGGGAGGCGCCTAGGACCACTCCGCCTCCTTCTCCGCCTCGTAAGCAACGAAGGAAGAGAGACGCCAACGCTAGCAGTACAGCCAGAGGCGGGAGGCAATACAGATAGGGTCCATCTCTCAAGCCTATAGGGAAGTTACCATACGAGAGGACCGTGGAGGAAAACGCGGAGATCTGTGAAGCCTATGTGAAGGACTTTTTGCAAAGAAACCTCCACCTATGAAGGAAACGATAGATCTGGTGAAAGCGAAGCGCACTATCAATGCCCTGAAGCGACCACCACCGCGTTCGCCGGATGAAAACCATGTCCGCTGTCTTAAAAAGACACTAGAAGATGCGTGCTGGTCAGGAACTACTTCAAGTGATAAAAGGTTAGCAGAACGAAGAAGTGGGAAAAAAATCCCCAGCTCGGCGAACAGGCAAACCAATCGTGCCCCCCGCTCAAAGTGTCTAGCGATATCGTCGCAAATCTGCCGGGGATGGTGCCCGGTACCAATCCTGGTGATTACATGGGCGATGATGTACATTTTGATACAATGGAGGTGGAATAATTCTGATACCAGTATGGGAAGCCTCTCGTCGAAGATGGAAGTCCTAGCCTAACAATGATGATGTGAAGATTCCATGAATGGAACATGTAAACCTGCAGAGAGTCTGGGAAGGATGCTTTGTCAATGAGAATTAAAGACGAGCACAACTTCATTGGACAAGATCTGTTAACTGTTGATTTTGACGAATTTTTCCAGTTCGACAATTGAAAGGCCCTCGACAAATCACTTGTGGCTTGCTACTGTCTGTAAGTACTACTTTCTATAATTAAGTCTCTATATATAGCTCAGCTCTTTCATTGGATGTATATATAATTATCCTCACTATATTATGCAGATTGAAGATCGTCGAATGCAAAAAAGCACAAATCTATGACATTGGGTTCATTAACCCAAATGTCATACATGAATGGACGGTTAAAAAGAATGTCTCAGAAACCGAGGACAACTTGCTACAATCGTTGCTCAAAAGTCAAAGCAAAGATAAAATACTCTTTCCTTACAACTTCAAGTGAGTGTTACTGTCTTATGCATATTCGGTTTCCCTTATTACTCGAGGTTATAGTAATGTAACTAATCAGTTATGCATGTGTGTGCAGCTTCCACTTTATTCTCCTAGAGATTAAGCTTGAGCAGGGACTAGTAACCGTCTTAGAGTCGAGACGAAAAGATCCCGAGGAGTATGCGGCCATGACTAAAATGCTTGAGAAGTAAGTTCAATCGATCATTATCGCACCATATTGGCAACTTTGTTCATTTCCTGATATCAAGTAATTATTTTCTTTGTCTGGCAGGGTTGGGAAAGAGTTCACTGCAATTTCTCCGGGACTGCCGACCGAGCTGCGATTTAAACACCCGAAAGTAAGTACTACCACCTAGTTCCGCACATCTCCCATTGATTCTAGCTAGTTTCATCAATACCATTTAGCATGCTCTTGCTTATCAGTTTGATTGACCTCTATTGCTCATAAAGTGCTTGTGGCAGGAACCCGGGAATGATTTATGTGGATACTACATTTGCGAGTTCATCTACAACGCGACGGCCTCTAATAAGTGGGGCTACTCTGAAAAACAATATGAAGTGCATAAGTAAAGATATTCACAATTTTATTTTATTACCATCATTTGTGTTGAGTTTCATTCATACACATGTATTGACCCTCTTCTTCAATTTAGATCTGGCAGATGCGGGATGAACTCCTACCACAAGATCGCATACGAGCAATTTAAGAGGAATTGGCGGGATTCTTTCTTGACCACATCATCAATCCAACCGGAGAATACCATGTGGAACTTGACTTCAGATGTTAGGGATTGTAAGAGATCTTATATTGTATATATGTAGCTAGTAGCGTTGGATAGATATACGAAAACTTGTTGTTCGACCAATCTCTCGGAGAAGGAGAGGTCGATCACTTCTCTCTGTATATGTTCATGACGATCTTGTGTACTTAATGGTTTCCTTCATTTTCTTACTAGCTAGCGTGTCGATTCCTCTCTATACGTATAGTACGTAGCATCGACCAAGCACGGACATAAGAGAGGTCACTTCTCTCTAGCTATTAGCTAGCTAACACAATATATGAAACCCCCAAATTAACCCTCCAAAACCCCAAACCCCCCTCCCCCTTTAAAAAAACAAAAACCCCAGCTCCCGAGTTGCTGACGCGTGGATGCTTTTTGGTCCCGGTTGGTGTTACCAACCGGGACTAAAGGCCCTCCTGCATGGGCTCGCCGCAGCGGCCACGTGGAGCACCATCTGTCCCAGTTCGTAAGCGAAACGGGACTAAAGGTCATGGGCTTTAGTCCCGACCCTTTAGTCCCGGTTCCAGAACTGGGACAAATGGGCCTCTAGAACCGGGACAAATGGGCCTTTTTCTACTAGTGCTTGTTGTTCTATTTGTATCCATGTTCGGTGGCCGGCCGCGCCCCTCAGAGTGGAGGAGCAGTCGTCGATGAGGTAGAGTAGGACATGGGACATGCACCATCTCATGGGACTGAAGGCGCCGATGTTTCACATACCCTACACTTCCACGTCGTAGCCCGTGGCCTGCTCTCCGCTGGTGGACGTTTGATCGATGATGGATTGATCGTGGTCAGAGGCACACACGTCCACCACGACGCGATTAATGCACCAGGGGCCACCGGACACCCATGCAGCGCCGGAGAGTGCGACTCTGCCTCGCCGGCATTTTCCGCGAGAGTTATCACGGCTTCGCACGGCGGACATGCTGCGCCAACCTCCGCCTCGGCTTGGCAACGAAGTGGTTGCACATCCTCCATGACATTTGGATGCTAGACGGACCACACCTCGTCCGACAAGGCAACGATGATGCGCCATGTGCCGGATCCATGCACCACTTGGGTAGACGCATTGGATTCCCGCCGGATGGAGCGACGGAGCGCAATGCTTACAACCACCTCCTCCTCGAGGCCGCGTGGGACGAGTTCTCAGTCCCTAGATCGGGGGGTGAAAGATTCAAATCTGCTGCCTGCCATGTTGGAGAAGGCAGGAGATCGCGAGAGGGAGATTGGGGTGGAGGGGAGTGGAAGTGGGAGTAAAGTGCACTGGAATGCGGCTAGGGTTTGGGCCAAAGTCCGGATAGGGTTGAACATATGTGGGTCGGGTGGGCTACAATGGGCCGGATCCGACATGGCGGTAGTGTCCTGGCACTTCCAGGCATGTCTATATCCGCCTAGGTACTGGTTGGTTATAGGGGTTGTCGGTCAGTCCGGACATTTGGGCCAGATTTGGCACATGCAATTGGGAGGCAAATTTGCGTCCGGGCATTGACCTGTCAGCCTGCCCGAGCATTTCGGCAGATATGGGGTCCGCTTGTAGGTGCTCTTATATAGCCAAGCAAATAGTGAGAAAATCTCCCAACATATACAAATACAGAACATCGGCCACACCCCCTTCTAGAACAACACACAATACAAGCACAAAGGGCAGGTAGCCATAGAAGCTCACACGGATAAGCCAGTCACACACAGAAGAATGCGTCTTCCTCCGCACCTTGTAAGTAATTTAGACAGTTATACTAGCCCATGAAACGAGATGATCTCTGGACCATGAATGGAATGGAGTAGTCCCACTATAGGCATCCTAGACTTGGCCAAGAACGCAGATGATCTCCGGTTGTAGTTTATTAGGCCTCCCAGAAGAATAAACAAACCTTGTCATGATATTCGTAACCGTTGAATATATCATGCAAAATCAATGAAACTAATTTTTTAGTTTTGTTTGGAAAAGGTGGGTGACCTCCTGCCTCTGCATCTGGAAGATGCATGCAGCCATTTTATTAATTATTCTCGAGGACCTTACAAAGTAGAACAACAATGTGCCTGAATCCGTCATCTTGGCAACATCTGCCGCTACTCCTATCCAAATGATCAAGGGGTGCAAGCTGGGCCACATACCCAGACCTCTCACCTAAGCCTAACATCTAAAGCCGGAGGCCCCAACCGAGCCATCTGCCAGGTACAGGGCTCAAACCGGTTCGACGCACTCACATGGGTCGTCGCCGCTGTCTTCCACTGGTCCATCTTCAGAGAAGATTGTGGTGACAACCTTGACAGGTCCTCCGCCATAGATGCCACCACAACGCCAAATGACGACCTCCACCTATGTGAGCCTTGGCAGGTCCTCCGCCATTGACGCCACCACGACGTCAGCCGACGACCTCCACCTACGCGAGTCCATCTCCAAGCAACAGACGTAAATCTATGCTATGATAGGGCCGCACCACCTCCGTCGCCCACCACCCACAACGCCACCCAACCCCAAGGTTCCCAAAGCGGCGCCTTTAAGAAGGGAACGGTGCCATGAGCGCCGCCGCCACCCAACAAAGTTAGGGATTTCGCCCAGGAGACCTAGTGGAAGGTGAAGTGAGGAGATCAGTCCATACCGACGCCTCCAAGGAGGGGAAAGGCGCCCTCAAGAGTCACCGTCGGTGCGGCCGGTCATGGTCGGCCAGGGATTTCGACCGAACTAGATCTCCGCGACCATCAGTGCCTCCTGTATAGAACCGACGACTAAGAGGAAGCGCGGCCCGACCAGGCTGGCCTGCACGCCGAACAGGGGAGGAGAGTGTCGGTGTCAAAACCGGCAGATCTCGGGTAAGCGGTCCCGAACTGTGCGTCTAAGGTCGATGGTAACAAGAGACAGGGGACACGATGTTTACCCAGGTTCGGGCCCTCTCTATGGAGGTAATACCCTACTTCCTGCTTGATTGATCTTGATGAATATGAGTATTACAAGAGTTGATCTACCACGAGATCGTAATGGTTAAACCCTAGAAGTCTAGCCTGTATGACTGTGGTAATGAGTCTATCCTTTCTGGACTAAACCCTCCGGTTTATATAGACACCGAGGGGGATCTAGGGTTACATGGAGTCAGTTACATAGGAAGGAATCTTCATAGTTAATCGCCAAACTTGCCTTCCACGCCAAGGAGAGTCCTATCGGGACCCAGGTGCAGTCTTCGGCCTTCGTGTCTTCACAGCCCATTAGTCCGGCCCATGGATAACAGGCCGGATGCCCGAGGATCCCTTAGTCTAGGACTCCCTCAGTAGCCCCTGAACCTGGCTTCAATGACGAGAAGTTTGGCGCGCAGATTGACTTCGGCATTGCAAGGTGGCTTCCCTTCGTTCCGTACTCCAAGATAATCTCCAGACGCGATGATAGTATCCGGACCTGTCACACACACCATACACAACCGCAAAGAGAATATAATTTTACGCGAGTCCAATCCGCTGACAACTTTTTGTAGCATGACATCACGTCTGACCGATCATAATTCTGAACCGTTTTGTGTCCGCCGCTCCATGTTTCGAGATGCGGTTGCCATTGGCACGTCTTGTCAAAGCAGAGATCATGTCCCCTTATTGCGGGATTCTCATCAATACGGGTATGGGTAACCCAACCGTGCCGTTTACACAACCCTTGGGAATAGGCGAGTTCTAAGGCGAGTCGGGAGGCGTTCAATATTCACTGCCTTTATAAGGGGATAAGGATTTCCCCTTTCTCTCCCACGCCTGCTCTCTTTCTCCGCCCTTCCAATCTCGTGCTCCAGCGCTCAAGTTCTCATCTCCTTTCCACTCGAGCTAGCACTCAACCATGTCCGGATCTAGAGGTCAGGGCAAGTGGATGGTCTCCTCCATCAAGGATGAGGACATTACTGAGCTTTGGGCGGCGGGATACTTGGCGAAGGAGATCGCCCACCGTCTGCCGGCCGAGGGACAAGTCGTCCCCATGTCGAAGCCCAAAGAGAGGGTGGTATTCATCCCTCATTTCTTCCGCGGACTAGGGTTTCCACTCCACCCTTTCGTCAGTGGGCTGATGTATTATTACGGGATAGATTTCCATGATCTGTCCCCGAACTCCTTCCTCAACATCTCGGCGTTTATCGTCGTGTGTGAGGCCTTCCTCCGTATCCAACCCCACTTCGGGTTGTGTCTCAAAGTCTTCAATGTGAAGCCGAAGGTGGTGGATGGCCAGCACGCGGAGTGCGGAGGAGCCATGGTGAGTAAGCTGTCCAACGTCTCCTGGCCGAAAGGCACTTTCGTGGATACAGTAAAGGAGTGGCAGAAACAGTGGTTCTACGTCACAGAACCCCGCGGCACCACCTGGGCCGCAGCTGCCGAATTCTGCTCCGGCGCTCCCATGTGGCTCACCTCCTGGGTCGAGAAGAGTCCGAACTGGTGTTCGCCCGATGAGCTGATAGCACTGTAGACGCGCATTCAAAGCATGATAGCCAAGAATGTCAAGCTTGTCGATGTAATCCAGGTGATGCTAGTTTGCTGGATTCTCCCGTGCCAGCGCCGAAGCCGCCTTCTGTGGGAGTTCAACGCGAAGAAGCACCAGACCCTGGTGAGGCTCTTCGAGACCACTCACGAAGGTGACTGGAAGTTGCTCTTTAAGGGCAACAAGAAACCGCCGGCCACAGATTCAGACCACGGGCATGACATTAAACACCTTGCCAGTGAGGTATGTTATTTTTAACATATCCCCTACTTGTTTGTTTCAAGGATGATGTCTGAGCTTTTACAATTGCTTCTTCAGGACTGGATGGAGAGGGCGAAGCTGATTAAGTGTCCGGCTCCGCTGCCTGAAGAACCAGTCATCCCGTGTTTAGCGAAGATGCTGGTGCCGGCGCCCTATAAAGCACCGGAGAAGAAGGTTAAAGGGGCCAAAAGAGGCCCCCGCCATAAGGGTACTTCGGACGTGATGTTCGGAGACGAAGAGACCCATTCCTCCGTTCCTAAGGAGGACGACGACGAGGAAGAGGAGGAGGAGGAGGAGGAGAACAACCCTCCCCTAAGGAGGGAAAGAAGAAGAGGGCGGCTCCCGCGCATCTGGAAGCGGAAACGCCCAAGAAGGGGAAGGGCACCCCAGCGGTTAACACCGCGTGGGACGTCGACAACAGTCCGGAACGACACCCCCACACTAAGCCTCGGGCCGCATCGTAAGTACCATGACTTACATATACTCGTATATCCGGCCTTTCCTTTTTATCGCTTTGAAGTGGTTAATTGTGCTATTCCAGTCCGGCTCGCGACAGCATCCAGCGAACCTCATCTGGAGGTTTGTTCGATCCGGCGGAAATGGCCACCGTGTCACCGCTGACCGCTCACTCCCCCGATGCCAAGGATGACACCGAAGTGTTGTCTCGAAGGACCGCTCCAAGCCAGGGAGGGGCCCGAGACGCTGTCCAGGAGGCGCCACAAGGCGAGACCTCCGCAGCCGGACACATGGGGGAGCGAATCCCCATGGATACTGGCGAGGACAGCCGTATTAAGTTCGGCCCTCAACCGAATACGATCCCGGAGACCAATACGGCTCCAGAATCCGGCGAGCAGCCTCCTTCGAAGGACGGGGGGTGCGCCAATTCGTCCGGTGGTCCCTGTCCAACCAGGGGCACCGGATAACCTGATGGAGGCACTACAAGGCGCCTCCATTGTGGACGAGCACCGTGTCCTTATGGGGACGGTGATCGAGAAGGTTCAGTCTGCCAAGAGCGGACTAAACGAAGCCTGCAACAACCTGCTGACAGGTTTTTAGGTAAGAAACGTAGAAAGAGAAAAACCCATGCAGACAGTAGCCCCTGAGACACTGTCCGCTGTTCGGAAAGAAAGACCGAACGGAGGATCTATCCCTTGTTGGAGGATACTAACTTAATATGTATGAATAAGCAGGCGTCGCTATTGGCCGCGACCTCGCATGCTGCTGAAGTCTCTGAACTAAAGCAGAGGCTAGAGCGGACCGAGAACGAGCTCAGCGAGGTGAAGATTCAGCTCCAGGAGAAGCAAGGTGAGTAACGACTTGCTGTGTACTCGGAAAGAATAAGTGGTGAGTTTTGACCGGAGTGTCATAATATGTGTAGGGGCGGCGACCGAGGTCGAGGCCCTGAAAAAGGCCCTGGCCGAAGCCGAGGGGAAGGTTGTCCAGCAGCAACCCGCCCGTAAGAAGGTCAAGGCCCGGGTCAACGAGGTCCAGCAGGAGCTCCAGGACGCGGTGAAGAAGTGCAGAGCCTTGGAGCGCGAGGCATCGGTTCAAGAGATCGAACTTACCAAGGCTCGCCAGAGCGCGGAGGCTGCGTGGAATGAGGCCCCGGACGCTCTCCAGGAGATCCAGGAGGCCAAGAAGGTCACGGGAGTAAGGATTTTAACATGCAAAGCAAGTATGAGGAGAGGAAGTACCTTTTACTAACCCGGATTCTGAGTTGCCCAGGGTTTTTTGCGGATCTACCACGCAGCATGTCCGATGCTGCGGAGTTCTTCCGAGCCAAAGAAGGGAATTCCACGGAGAAGCTGTTCTGGTCGCAGTATGCTGCGCCATAACATCCGGTGCCCTTTGCCGATCAGCTGAAATAGCTGGTCAAGCTACACAGGGTGGCCGAACTGGCCATGAAGGATTTAATAATCCGGCTGTGGCCAGCCGAAGCTATACCCAGTAGTTATTTTGGCCTCGTGAAGCGGGTGGTGGAGGCCTGTCCGCGGCTAGACATCGTCAAGCGACCAGTCTGCATCAAGGGTGCACACATGGCCTTCGCCCATTGCAAGATGTGGTGGGCGAAGATGGACGCCATCGAGGTGGCTAGGGGGCCGCCAAAGGGTAAGGAGCACCGCACACCCGAGCGATATTTTGCGGATGTCCTAGAGGGTCTCGACTTGCAACAGCGCAGTGCGGGTAGGACATTATTTTCGAATGAATACATTCGTGTTGTCTTTGCCTTGTGTGATGAAAACAAAGCCGGTTTGTAATATAATGTTTGTTATGTTTTAATTGTTTCCTCCTGTGTGGCCGTGTTGTATGGAATCTGAGGGTTGGCCAGTCATCGGCTTCTGCCCTCACGTAGGTAGTATGGAGGTGTTCGGGATGGAATCCAAACAATCTTGGTCCAATTATATGGCCCTTGAAGGAGTTGTTTAGCGCAACGAACCAGGCAATCACACTATGTGGCTTAAACGCCCTCACTTAGCCATATGAGTTTTATAATAAAACATGGGCACAGCCCCTGGTATACGAACCAGAGTGCTGTGAGCATCTGATCGGGAAGTACCGATCCTTCGCGTAATGCGGACAAATCTCTAGCGATTGTAACCTCCGAACAGCTAACTGACTCTCGCCGCATCATGACAGTCAGTTTTCGGCTTTCTCTACTGAGGTGCTCATCCAGTTTAGACCAGGGCACAATCGCAGTAGTTCTCCCTTTACTACCCTAGCCGATGTAGCGGAACGTAGGGTAGCAAGCACAGGAGCCGGGCAACCCAACTATTGACCAAAGACATGATTCGGAGCCAATGCATATAATGCTAAATTCGGGGTGCCGAACTTACCTATAAGAAGTGTTCAGACTTTGTTGCCGTATTATCGGGCGATGGGGAGCCCCTGGCAAATATGGAACATACGAAAGCGTACGGGTGCTAGAAGAGAAATAATTAATGGTAAAAGGAAAGCAGAAAGAGAGCAGAGGTAGTATCTGCGGCCCTTGAACTTGGGCCGTGAACCGTTTCCATTATAATTGGGTGAATGCGTTAAAGCGCATTCGATACTACTAGTGCGATAAGCCACCGGCTATTTAACATGCCATAACCAAAGGCGAGCTGTGTTTGGGTCCTGAAAACAGGTAGAGTAATCGTTGGATTGTCCTCTAGAGCTTCCCCTGTATGTCTGTGCTCTGTGCCAATCTGGTGTACTTGTCCTTTGACAGGACCAGTGATCAGGCCATCGAAGGAGGCCTGTATAAAAGCGACCTGAAAAAGGAGAAAAGGAAATAGTAAAGGTACAAGTGAGTCCGGGGTCGTTGTAGCCGAACTATGGACCACAAGCTAGTTGTGCCTCCGTCGATGCCCATGGGATTTTGAGTGCGTAATTATTTACGCGTGGTACGAATGCCACTACCTCATCGGGACTGGGATGGAGGCCGAATTGCTAATCGAGCTCTTGACGAGCCGAGCTGTCCTGTTGTAGTGTGGTCCGTACCCTCTTAGTTATGTCCAGGGACTCGGCGGCCGGATTATAGTTCTTCTTGAGAAGGCCGCTCTGTACCTCTGCTGCTAGGGCGGCTGTGTGCTCCTCTGTACAGAGGGAGAGTTTCGTGTTTCCATTGACTGTTATGACGCCACGTGGACCGGGCATCTTGAGCTTGAGATAAGCATAGTGTGGCACCGCGTTGAATCTAGCAAACACGGTTTGTCCGAGCAGTGCGTGGTAGCCGCTGCGGAAGGGGACGATATCGAAGATTAGCTCTTCGCTTCGGAAGTTGTCCAGGGAACCGAAGACCACCTCTAGCATGATTGAGCCCGTACAACGGGCCTCTACGCCTGGTATGACTCCTTTCAAGGTAGTCTTTGTGGGCTTGATTCGTGAGGGATTAATGCCCATTTTGTGCACTGTATCCTGATACAGCAGGTTGAGGCTGCTACCACTGTCCATTAAGACGCGTGTCAGGTGAAATCCATCGATGAATGGGTCGAGGACCAGTGCGGCCGAACTGCCATGACGGATACTAGTTGGGTGATCTCGATGATCAAAGGTGATCGGGAATGACGACCACAGATTGAATTTTGGGGCGACTGGCTCTATCGCATAGACGTCCCTGAGTGCGCGCGTGCGTTCCCTTTTGGGGATGTGTGTAGCATATATCATGTTCACCGTTTTGACTTGAGGCGGAAATTTCTTCTGCTCCCCAGTGTTCGGCTGCCGGGGCTCTTCGTCATCGTCCTCACTTTGTGATCCCTTTTCCTTGTTCTCGGCATTTAACTTGCCAGCCTGTTTAAAAACCCAAGAATCTCTGTTGGTATGATTGGCTTGTTTGTCTGGGGTGCCATGTATCTGACACGGATGGTCGAGTATGCGGTTCAAGCTGGATGGTCCCTCGCTGTTCCTTTTATGGGGCTTATTCCGCTGGCCGGACTTGGAGCCACTGAATCCGGCATTAACTGTAGTGTCATCGGTGTTATCGCCATTGCTTCGGCGTTTGTGTCTATTCCGCCGGAGCTTGCGGGTGCTGTTTTTGGCCTTGGAGGGGCCTGCCTCGCTGGCTGTGTTTTTGCTACGAGCCAGCCAGCTATCCTCACCCGCGCAAAAGAGGGTCATGAGTGCCGTGAGGGCTGCCATGGATTTCGGCTTTTCTTGGCCGAGGTGGCGGGCAAGCCATTCATCACGGATGTTGTGTTTAAAGGCCGCTAGGGCTTCGGCATCTGGACAGTCAACCATCTGGTTCTTTTTGGTCAGGAACCTAGTCCAGAATTTTTTGGCTGATTCTCTAGGTTGTTGAACTATATGACTTAAGTCATCGGCGTCTGGTGGCCGGACATAAGTACCTTGGAAGTTGTCAAGAAAAGCTTCTTCCAAGTCCTCCCAGCTGCCGATGGAATTTTTAGGCAGGCTGTTTAACCAGTGTCTAGCTGGCCCTTTGAGCTTTAGTGGGAGGTATTTGATGGCGTGGAGGTCGTCTCCACGGGCCATATGGATGTGGAGAATAAAGTCCTCGATCCATACTGCGGGATCAGTTGTTCCGTCGTATGATTCAATATTGACGGGCTTGGACCCCTCGGGGAATTCATGATCCATTACTTCATCTGTGAAGCAAAGAGGGTGTGCGGCGCCTCTATATCGGGCCGCGTTGTGGCGCACCTCCGATGAAGTCCGCCTGCGGTTATCGGCCCGGGCGTGCCTGGGTTTGTCACGTCCGAATAGGTAGCCTTCGTCGCGAGTCAAAAAGCTTCCTCGCGATCCGTAGATTGATCTGGTATGTCCTGCTCTACTGTCCCGGTCCTGCCGAAGGTCGTATGTACAGTCCCGAGCTGTTTTGTCTCTGTTTTTATGAGGCGGTGGGGCGGGCTGCTGTTCGGCCTGAGTTGCCGTTTTATCCCGACCGCGGGGTGGTCGGTCCGCCGCACTGTCCCGACCACATGGTGGTCGTTCCGCATTGCGCGAGGGAGGTATGAGCTCCGGCGCCTCCTCATCAAACTGAGGTAGCAATCTGCGCTTCGGGTAACTCTTGGCTGGACGCTTGAGGCCGTATTCTTTGGCTGCCAGGGCATCAGTCCATCTGTCAATGAGTAGGTCTTGATCAGCTTGAAGCTGCTGCTGCTTCTTCTTCAGGCTTCTTGCAGTAGCTATTAGCTGGCGCTTGAAGCACTCCTGCTCGAGGGGTGCCTCAGGCATGATGAAGTCCTCGTTGCCGAGGCTCTCCTCATCCTCGGAGAGTGGACGATAACTATCGTCACCCGAGTCGTTGGGCGTGGCCTGTTTATCAGGGTTAACTTGCCCGTTTTCTTGTTCCTCCTATTCGGATGTTGCTCCAACAGGGTCTTCATTGTTTTCGGCGGCGTCCGGAGTACTATTTTCCCCGGTGCCAGTGTTGCTGTCTTTTGAGCGACGTGACTTAGAACGGCATTTAGGGCGCCGGCGCTTGGACTGTGTATCCGGAGGTTTATTCTCAACTGGATCTTCTTTGTCATCGTCGCTAGCTTTTTTAGGTGTATCAACCATGTACACATCGTACGAAGAGGTGGCCGTCCAACGTCTAGTGAATGGCGGGTCTTGGCCTTGCTCCTTGTCGGCATCGTCGTCCATACCGTCGTTATCTTCGGAGCCATAAGCAAGCATGTCGGTTAAGTCCTTGACAGTGGCTATGAAGTGGGTGGCGGGTGGGAAGAAAAATTCTCCATGATCAGCCCCTAGCTCGAACCGGACATAGTTCGGCTGCGAGTCCTCCGCCAAGGATAGGTTCTTTAATGAGTTTAGCACATCTCCTAAGGGCGAGTGTTGGAAGATGTCTGCGGCGCTGAATTCGAAAATTGATAACCGATCAAGCTCGGTGTCCGCAGGCGTACGGGGTTCGGAACCTATAGCCGGAAATGAGTCCGGAATTCCGTTGACGCAGATATTGCAAAGTGTTGAGTCTGTGTGCGGCTCCAATTCCGCGGACTCCGTGGCCTCGGATGGCGCAATTTGCTCCGGGTCTAAGGCCGTAGCAGTTATAGGAACCATCTCCTGAATGTGGTCCGATGACAGATTTATGTCATGTTCATCGGAGCGAGGGGGAGCGATCGCCGCGGTCTCAAATCCGTCGAAGATCAAGTCTCCACGGATATCCGTGACGTAGTTCAAGCTTCCAAATCTGACCTGGTGGCCAGGGGCATAGCTATCGATCTGCTCCAGATGGCCAAGCGAGTTGGCCCGCAGTACGAAGCCGCCGAATACGAAGATCTATCCGGGAAGGAATGTTTCTCCTTGGACAGTGTCACTATTGACGATCGAAGGGGCCATCGAACCTTTCGTCGATGGCACAATGGAACTCTCAATGAAAGCACCAATGTCGGTGTCAAAACCGGCGGATCTCGGGTAGGGGTCCCGAATTGTGCGCCTAAGGTCGATGGTAACAGGAGACAGGGGACACGATGTTTACCCAGGTTCGGGCCCTCTCTACGGAGGTAATACCCTACTTCCTACTTGATTGATCTTGATGAATATGAGTATTACAAGAGTTGATCTACCACGAGATCGTAATGGCTAAACCCTAGAAGTCTAGCCTGTATGACTATGGTAATGAGTCTATCCTTTCCGGACTAAACCCTATGGTTTATATAGACACCGAGGGGGATCTAGAGTTACATGGAGTCGGTTACATAGGAAGGAATCTTCATAGTTGATCCCCAAACTTGCCTTCCACGCCAAGGAGAGTCCTATCCGGACCCAGGTACAGTCTTCGGCCTTCGTGTCTTCACAGCCCATCAGTCCGGCCCATGGATAACATGCCGGGCGCCCGAGGACCCCTTAGTCTAGGACTCCCTCAGAGGGGAGGCGCCAGATCGCGCGCACCGGCCGCCGCAGAAGCCACCGCCGACCACCAACGACCACCGGATCCCGCCGCCCACGCGGCCGGGACACCAGATCCACCGCCCCGCACGGCTGCT
The DNA here is from genome assembly GCF_018294505.1 of Triticum aestivum. Classification (NCBI taxonomy): domain Eukaryota; kingdom Viridiplantae; phylum Streptophyta; class Magnoliopsida; order Poales; family Poaceae; genus Triticum; species Triticum aestivum. Next base: position 291,654,005 of record NC_057808.1, on the reverse strand, counting down.
AGCCGGCCGTGCCTTACCAATGGAGGCGCCGCTCCAGATCCGGGGTTTCCGACGCAGAAGTAGGGCAACCGAGGCCCCGCCACTACCATCCTTGGTGCCCCGGGCTTGCCCCGCGGCTGCCTCAGGCAGAGGCGAGGAGGTGGGACGAGGTGGGGAGGGGGCCGCGGCGGCGTGGCTAGGTTCCCCCGCCGCCGCCGGGGGAGGCGACTCGGGGGTCGCGGGAGTGACGAGAGGGGGAGTCGTGACTGGACTGGAAACCAATGAAACTAATGAGCGATACATAGTAATATTGTTGTGGAACAACAGAAAAACGAGTCCACCTATATCAAATTACCGAACAATAACTACATTTCAAAGTAGTAGTGTCTAGTAGACATACTCATTGAGTGAGCAAATTTCTGGATACCTCTCAAGTCTACAACACATCTCTAAACCTTTTGCACATGCTTAATGCAAGGTATGCTTGTGCACCCTTGCATTTCTGAGCTACTCTCTCTTCAGGCTTGCCACATCTTATATTGTTTGCTTGAACACCATCTGTCGGGGTTTTGGTGCGACATATGCCAACGGGTGGCTTATCATGGTGGGGGATAGTAAGACGTCGCCGGTGCCAGGAAGCAGGATGAGGCGTAGACACGTACGCCGGCGAACTTTACCCAAGTTCGGGGCGCTCCTAGGAGATAACACCCCTAGTCTTGCTCTGCGGGGTCTCCGCATGATCACTATCTCAACTGGTAGCTGCAAGTTGCTCCTTGAGCTGTTTGCTAGAGGAGGAAGAAGGGCAAGGCTATCTCTCTCCTCTCTCTACGTGGGTGTGTTTTTTGCTAAGGATATGAACCCTTTGGATGGGTGCCCTGGGGGATTTATATAGGCCTACCCCCCAGGGGTACAATGGTAAACTGGCCGGGTGTAGGCCCAGGCCATCAGTGTCTCTTGTGGCCGGCTTCTCCGCTGGCCGCTGGGGCCCGCCGACTGGTGGGCCCCGCTGGCTGTCTTGTACTTGGCCGACAGGCCACGCCCGCCGCTCGCGGGTCTTGCCGGCTGCTCATCACTGTAGCCGTGCTTGGCGGGCGTTTGTTGTAGCCATTCCCCATCTCTTCTGGTTAATGGCGCACAAACTCCTAGGAAGGGGGAGGGCCGCCTTCTAGGTGCCGGCCTCGCCTTTGGCCGACTGGCCGAGGCGGGCCGCCTTCTGGTTTCTCACGGGCAGGTAATGCCCGCCACCCGCAAGCCGTACCGACAGCCCGTCGTGGGAGCATGGTCCCTTCTAACTTGGGTGATCTCATGGGTGGAGGGGCCACAGTGTAGTGCCATGCAGGAGTTCTCCGGTTGGTGCGGTGCACTATGGCCACGACCCGCCCCAGATTCGAGGGTGGCAGGCTTCGCTGTAGCCATGCCCCGTCCCATCATGCTTAAGAGGGCGCAGACTTTGAGGGCGCCTGGGGACGCCTGCTAGGAGCCGGCCTCTCTGGAGGCCGCCTGCTAGGAGGCGACGCGCTTCCTGGCCGTCTTTTGGGGTCCGCCGCCATGCGGCAGCCGGCCGCTTGGACCAGCCGGCCTCAAGAAGGAAGTGGTCAAGTTTTGAGGCTTGAGGGGCGCAGCCTGCCCTGATGTCTTGAAATGCCATGGGGGGCAGATGAGGCTACCAATGGCCAATAACTCCGACAGTAATCCCCGAAGCTGGTGGGTCTCCGCGGCTGATGTGGCACCCCAGCTCAGAGCGACCGGTTTACCCTGCATTGCCAGCCCAGAGATCATGTCTTCTGGCAACACACAACATATTGGTACAGAAAACAACAACTTTATTGATTCTAGCGGAACAGAGTTCATATTACAACAGTGGTCGAGGCCAAGCGGCACACTCGGTGTGGCGGAACAATATGTACATTATTTAGTGAACATAAAGGGGCCTCGACTCGAACAACTACGTGGCAGCGGAATAACGTCGTAGCGGAAGCTCCATATCACAGGGACACTGATGTGGACACGATCTAGACTCGAACAGCGCTCCTTTCCAACGAGACTTTCCTCAAATCTGGCATGACACGCCAGGTCAGTACATTGAATGTACTTGCAAGCTCACAACAAGCATAGTCATAATGACAAACAATATCATGATATTTAACCAATTATTAATAATTCAACATTATATGTCAATATGCTGTGATCAAGCCCGAACGTCCCTCAGGACAGCTTACCAACTGTGATCATCTCTGGACCACAAACACACCACCATAGTGGTCTTTCTCAAGAACAACTCGTGATCCTTACGGCGATCACAACCACGACCATCATTTGGTCCCAAATACCTCGATGGCCTTTCTGCCATCCATTGACAATGCAAAGTTCATAGCTTAGTGTGCAATTTTTATTAAACGTTGACTCATGGTGGGACCTAGTACGAGGTGTCCGTGACCGTGGACTCGGCTATCGATAGATTATACACTCTGCAGAGGTAGCACACTGTACCCACACCACGGAACCCATGGCCTCGCATTCCCATTCGGGTGGACCAACGGCATTCCGACAAAACCCCTCCATTGCCACAACACTCTCCCGGCCACTGCGACCCAAATCCCCAACGGGCTGATCCTGGGTGGCCCCGTGTCTACCAAAGACACCCCGACCACCGTCATGGTCAAAACACTCCCACTCGGGGACTCTGTACCATAATCTCATCAACGAGCACACAAGATTATGTGTGCTTACCGGTCCAGGGCAAACACGACATAATCTTCCCTAGATGGAGGCACCGACAAGAGGCCGTGTCAATGGACCGAATCAAGGCCTTCCCACAAGGCAAATGTGGTTGCACTGGAAAGAAACTCGATTCAGCGGCACCATGACCCAGTCAATGGTATATTCAAGTTGAGTTATATTCAGGATTAACTTTAAACTAAAAATGACCGGTGTCATAGCATGCCATGAAATGCAAAACAACACATGCATCACATATTGATAAAAATGACCGACGTCATCCATATGCACACCAAGCATAAACGTCAACAACTCATATTACTCTACTTGCTCAAAATGACTCACAACTTAACCAAAATATTTTGCAACAAGTTTTATTAATTTCCTACGCAAGAAAGTAACTCCGATAAATCTTTCATATGCTTGACCAAAAGATATCATTATCAACAACTCTTAATTTCTTTATCACTAAGTTGGGTTCAAACATTCTGTAAGACAAGTAATATGATTAAACAAGTATTTAACAGAATATTTTCTAACAAATTTTTATCAATTTAAGAATGCAAACACAAAGCTTTAAATAATTACTAACATGCATAACAAAATTATTTCTAACATCACCTCAAATAAATTTTAACTTGGTTTACCCACTTAAACTAGTTTCAACTATTATGTAAATCAAGCATAACAACTGACCAATACTTAACATAATACAAATAATTCAATAATTATTTAAATGCATGGGTTAATCATTTCATTTAAGTGAGAAAAAATCACAAATATTGAAATGGCATCATAAAAATGTTGATGTGGCTTGCCTTAGTGCAGATGAGGTTCACAAGCCTCCTGGTGATCCTCAAGACAAGCCTCACCTTCTGAAAATAATTTTAAACACAAAAATAAAATATCAAGAACACTTCTGAAATTCACCAGAAATTCTAAACAGCTCAGAAAAATCTCATCTTTGGTGAGCTGTTAGATTTCCTTTCAAAGAACACAATGCAAAAAGAATCATCTCATTTGGACTTATGGTTAAAAAGTTAAAATTGTTTGCAGCTCTCTGCAATATAAATGAATTTGAATAAAAAGAAACAGCTGGGGGGTGACGTCGAAGGCGTAAAGCCCAGGGGCGCCACCACTCGTACAGCTTCGCGCGTGTACTGAGTGGCTGACTAGCGGGCCCCGCTAGTCAGGTGGGGGAAGAGGGAGAGAGAAACAGAGAGGGCCGCGGCTTCGCCGGAGCTCTCGCCGGCGACGAGGGCTCCTTGGCCCAAACGAGAGGGAGGGATTGAGAGTGGGGACGATGGCGCACCTGCCCGTACTCGTAGCGTGGCTAGGGGTGGTCGGACGGCGTCGGAAACTAGCTCGCAAGCGGAGGCAGAACATGGAGGTCGCCGGAGTTGAGGAAGACGGCGAGCAGAGGTCACTCCAGAGGCTCCAAGTGGGCGAGATGGCCTCACCGGAGAGAGGCGGAGGCCTTGGAGGGGTCGCCTAGGCCTGGGAGGGGCTGGAGCTACCGCGGCGACCAGAGGGGATCGCCAGCAAGCTCGAGCTCGGGGACGGCGGCCCGAGGCCTGCTCGGCCGGGCTACGGCTTCCTACTCGATCGTGGGGTGTGTGTGAGTGCTGGATGGTGCTCGAGGAGGCTGGGGGTGGCTCTATTTATAGGCGAGCGGCGAGGGTGCTTCGGGCTCCGCTGGTGGACACCTGTCCATGGCGCCCGGCGACGAGCGGCGTCAGTGAGAGGGGGAGAAGGTGACGGAGGTCACGCGGCCACTGTGGGCGAGAGGAGACGAGCACATGATCAAGGGGATGGCGACAAACACAGTGCGCTCCGCACTGTTGGGCTTGCCGGACCTTGCCCGTTCTCGCTGCGGCGAGCTCCGGTGTCGGCGAGTGCCAGGGAAGAGTTAAGGATGTCGAGACGATGATGGTGGCGGGGTTTGGCATGGTTGGGCAGGCGGGGGAAGCGAGCACGCTCGAACAGAGCGCTCGACGTCACCCAGAGCGCGTCGACACGCATGCCTGGCATCATGGACACGCGTGGTCACCGCGCGAACTCTCTCCTCAGGCCAGCCTTCGTCCAAAAATCATGTCTGGCATGTTGTTCGTGGTAGTTTTGAAGTTTACCATGGTTTGGTTTGGATCCAGGTGCAGTAGAGAAGATTTTACAAGCCAGGTAAGTTTCTGGTCAGTAACTTTGTGATGTTACTGTGGTCAAATGGCTGGGAGTTTGGGGCTGTGCTTTGGAGGCTAGTTATAAGTTACTAAGGTAAAGATGCACAAGAAAGTTCAGGTCAAATGGAGCAAGTAAAATGGTAGTTGCTGTAGAAACCACCATTTCTGTCCAGAACAGAAAAGATTTTCTGTAGCAAAAATATTCCAAAAAGTGATGAAATATTTTTGCTCAGGGAGGTGCCCTAGGGTCCCTAGAATATTTGTGAATTATCTTAGAATTTTCTGAGCCATAAAAATTAGGGTTGCCTTGAAGCAAACAGATCTGGCTTAGGGTTTTTGAGAGAAAATGAATATTTTTCATTTAAGAAAAATATTCCAAAGGTTATTTTGTGGTGGATCAGAAGTGAAGTGATGGTTTGGGAGAGAAGTGAACACTTGGGTGAAAGCCAAGGATGCCCAAGTGTTTAAGTCCAAATGAAAAGATTCAGAAACTCCAAGTTTCAAAAACTTTCAAATGAAATTTCAAGCAAATAAGAAAGGGCAAAAACCAGGCTGTCACAAACCTCCCCCACTTAGAATGAATCTCGTCCTCGAGATTCGGTTGCTTGGGAAAACCACTCTGGATACTGACTCTTAAGGAACTCTTCCTGCTCCCAAGTTGCTTCTGACTCGGTGTGATGCTCCCACTGAACTTTGAAAAAATTTCTGACTTTGCTGCGAGTGACCCTTTCCACTTGATCCAAAATTTTGGACGGTCTTTCTTCATAAGTTAAATCCTTTGCCAATTCTATCTCAGCCATTGCAGTCCTTTTCTCAGGCGGGGATATGCATCGTCTCAATTGCGAAACATGGAACACATTGTGTATTTCTGACAACTCCGGGGGTAGTTCCAGTTGGTATGCAACCGTACCCACTCGAGACATAATTGAGAATGGACCAATGAATCTGGGTGCCAGCTTTCCACGAGTCTGAAATCGCTTAACTCCTTTCATAGGAGTGACTCGGAGGTACACATGTTCTCCGGGTTCAAAACTGACCTGCCGGTGCTTTGCATCATAATAACTCTTCTGACGGGATTTGGCCAATTGCAGTCGGTCTCTGATTTCCCTGACTTGTTTCTCGGCTTCCATCATGAGATCGGTTCCGAAGATATGGCTATCTCCAGCTTGAGACCAATTTAGAGGAGTGCGGCACTTACGACCATATAGAGCTTCATAGGGTGACATCTTTAGACTGGTCTGGAAACTGTTGTTATACGAGAACTCGGCGTATGGCAAGCAATCTTCCCAGTTCGCCCCGTTGGCTAGCACACAGGCTCGCAACATATCTTCGAGTATTTGATTTACTCGCTCTGTCTGACCGTCCGTCTGGGGGTGATAAGCAGTACTATATTTTAGTGCTGTCCCCAAGGCTTGATGGAGGCGGGACCAGAAAGCGGAGGTAAACAAAGAACCTCGGTCGGAAGTGATAGTCCGGGGTACCCCATGCAGACTGACGATTCTGGATACATACAGTTGCGCCAGTTCATTTGCTCTGTATCTGGTGCTGACCGGGATGAAATGAGCAACCTTGGTTAGGGTGTCCACTATAACCCAGATTGCGTCTTTGCCTCGCTGAGTCCTAGGCAATCCGGTGATGAAGTCCATGCAAACATCATCCCATTTCCATTGTGAAACTGGCAGTGGTTGGAGAAGTCCGGCTGGCTTCTGATGCTCTGCTTTCACCTTGTTGCATATGTCGCAACAGGCTACAAAATAGGCAATGTCTTTCTTCATCCCATTCCACCAGAATATTTGTTTAAGGTCTTCATACATTTTCGTACTTCCCGGATGAATGGAATACGAGGATTCGTGTGCTTCTGACAAGATTTTCCTCTTCAAGTCCGGTTGATTTGGTACACAAATTCGTCCACGGAATCGGAGGGTACCGAAGTTGTCCTTGAAGAAATCTGGGGGCTGCCTTGCATGTTTTTGTAGCTTGGCGTCATCTGGCTGGGCCTTGCGGATTTCCATCTCAAGTGTGGGGGTAACTTCCAAAATATTAGTGAGGCCAGCATCCACGATGACCAAGTTGAGCTGAGCGATCTCCTCCTGAAGTTCGGTAGGCAATGATTTTAACATGACATTTAAGCTGACGGGCTTTCGACTGAGCGCATCGGCAACGACGTTGGCCTTGCCTGGATGGTAATTTATTCCAAGGTCATAATCCTTGACCAACTCTAACCATCTTCGCTGACGGAGATTTAAATCTGGCTGAGTGAAGATGTACTTGAGGCTTTTGTGGTCGGTAAAAATTTGGCACCTTTTTCCAATGAGATAGTGTCTCCAAATTTTTAATGCATGAACCACTGCAGCCAATTCCAAATCATGAGTAGGATAATTTCCCTCATGTGGTCGTAGTTGTCGTGATGCATAGGCTACTACCTTGCCGTCTTGCATCAATACACAACCAATACCTTGTCTGGAGGCATCGCAGTACACGTCGAAGCTGCGATAAATGTCTGGAAGAGTCAATACGGGTGCGGTTGTCAGACGCGTCTTTAGCTCATAAAAACTCTTCTCACAGTCCTTGGTCCACTCAAACTTTGTATCCTTTTTGAGCAGTTCCGTCATAGGTTTAGCAATTTTGGAAAACCCTTCAATGAAACGACGATAGTATCCAGCTAATCCAAGGAAACTCCGGATCTGTGTTACAGTCGTGGGCGGTACCCAATCGAGCACATCCTTTACTTTGCTCGGGTCCACGGCTATGCCTTCGGCGGATAGTACATGCCCGAGAAACCCAACTTGCTTGAGCCAAAATTCGCACTTACTGAACTTGGCGTATAGCTGATGGTTGCGGAGCCGTTGTAGCACTGCCCGGAGGTGATCCTTATGCTCTTCTTCACTCTTGGAGTAAATGAGGATGTCGTCGATAAAGACTACCACAAATTTGTCGAGGAAGTCCATGAACACCTTGTTCATCATATGCATGAAGAAGGCAGGGGCATTGGTGAGACCAAAGGACATCACAGTATATTCGTAAAGACCGTATCGTGTAGTGAATGCGGTCTTAGGAATATCTTCCCTTTTAATCTTGAGCTGATGATACCCGGTCCGTAAATCGATTTTTGAGAATACTTTAGCCCCACTGAGCTGATCGAACAGATCATCAATCCTTGGCAGTGGGTATTTATTTTTGATGGTGACCTCATTCAGCTGGCGATAATCTATGCACATACGGAGACTGCCATCCTTTTTACCCACGAAGATTGCAGGTGACCCCCACGGTGAAGAGCTGGGACGAATATAACCTTTCCGGAGTAATTCGTCAAGCTGTTTCTTTAGTTCCACTAATTCTGATGAGGGCATCCGGTAATACTTCTTGTATAATGGTGCGGTTCCGGGCACAAGATCTATGGCAAATTCCAGTTCCCGATCTGGTGGCATGCCTGGCAGTTCTTCTGGAAACACATCAGGGTACTCACTGACCACAGGAATAAATTCCAATTCGACCACAGCAGTGCACACTAGTTCTGGCTTGGGTATATGCTTGCGAGCATAGAATTTGGTGAGCTGCCCATTCAGACTGGTTAAATTGACTTCTCGGGTTGCGCAGTTTATACAAACTTGATATTTGGTCAGCCAATTCATTCCCAATATAATATCCAACTGTTCAGACTCAATGATTATCAGAGATGTTGGAAAGTGGACCCCGTTGATATTGATCTCCAGATCACGGCAGACTAGATTGCTCTTGATTATAGATCCCGGGGTTTGTACCAGCATATTTTTGCCCAAAATTGTGCAAGGAAAATTGTTTTGGGCGGCAAAACTCCGAGAAATAAAAGAATGGGAAGCCCCAGAGTCAAATAAAATTACTGCAGGTATGTCATTAACAGAAAACATACCAATGACGACTTCTGGCTTCTCTTGGGATTCATCGGCGGAGATATGATTCACGTGCCCAGTGAAGTTTTGCTGGGTTGGCCCTGACTCCATAAAGTTGACTTGTGGCCTGCTCAGCGCATTCACCTTGTGGTTCTTGGGGCACTGTTTGGCATAATGTCCGGGCTGCCCGCAAGTGAAACAAGAATTATTGCGCTGCCGCTCCTCATGCATTGGATTGGCCACAACATTCTTGACTTGAGTGGTGGTCTTGTTAACATTCTGCTGCCAATTTGGCCGGTATTCCACCTGAGTCTGCTGCCAGGTACGAGCCTTTTGCATAGGTTGCCCATCCTTCTTTGGCTCAAACTTGCGCTTGTTGTCGTTAACAGGCCTATTATCTGATATAAGCTTGTGTTCCCGTTCAGCAATGAATGCCTTGTCTACCAGAGTTTGGAAATCCGTGAAATCAAACATACTGAGAGCACACCGAAGTTGCGGATTTAAACCTCCAAGAAATCTGTCCATCTTCCTTTCTTCGGTGGCTACGTCATACAGAGAGTAACGGGCCAGATGATTGAATTTTTGCAGATACTCAGCCACAGATTGATTTCCTTGGACAAGCGCGAGAAATTCACGCTGCTTGGCCTTCATAACTCCAGTAGGGATGTGATATTTGCGGAACTTATCCTTGAATTTTTCCCAGGTGACTTCCTCATCAATCGGCCACATGGCTTTTGTATTTTCCCACCATATGGCAGCTGCGCCTTCAAGGTAATGGGTTGCAAATGGGACTTTATCATTTCCTTCAGTACGGGCGATCTCAAGCTTTTTCTCCATGGTGCGCAACCAATCGTCTGCATCCAATGGGTCAACAACCTGACTGAAATTGGGTGGATTGGTCCTCTGAAAATCTGACAGCTTTGAGTGATGACCATTCTGATTTCCATTTTGTCCAACTATAGCTTGCACACTTCTCAATATTTCAATCAGATCATTGTTCCTTTTTTCTTCAAACATACGCAGAACTTGCTCGGTGGAGGGAGGATCAGGCGGAGGAGGTGGTGGCTGAACGTACGGCTCGGGAGAATATCCTGCCTGTCGTGCGGAACGACGAACAGGAGTTCCCTCACGAACGTTGCTACTGCCGCCTCCCCGCGTCATCCTATTGAGTATTTTTCCCAAGGCAACGAAATCGAGATGAGAGACATCCAAGAATAAAATTGGGGAAAAGCCAGCAACAATTCTCGAAAAAGACAAAAGAGCGAAGAGAATACGGCGATTAAAGTCCCATCATAATTATACATAGACTCATACATGAAAATTTAACAACCTGACTGGTTCCACTACTCTCATACATGAAGCATCATGACTCGTACAACTACATCCGTACACCATCTAGACGACTGCGAATACTCAAAGACACTACTGCTCTGCTGGTGCTGCGGTGTCCTCCCCTGAAGCGGTCTCAGATCCCGAACTGACGTGGTTAACGGAAACCTCCGGGTTAAAGGTAACACGACGACGCTGCCTCGAGGGCTCTCCCTCAGGGGCAGGGGTAGGATGAAGCATCGGGGCTGCAGGAGTAGCAAGAAGTGAGACCCACTCGGCAGGAGTACTGAGAGGGTTCACGGCCGGAACGCCTGTGCTACTCGGGGGAGTAACCGGCGAAATAGGGGAGCTAGAGCTAACTGGGACATAAGGGGTAAATCCCAGTGAGGATGGAGTAGTGGTGGATCTAGTAGTGACCAAGGTAGCGGCTAAAGCAGTACGGGCACGAGTCAGCTCTCGAGCCAGCTCGTGGATCATCAGATAGCTAGCAGTGATATAGCGAGCAAGATGGCTAGCAACACTATCAGACTCCGGGTTAACGAGAGGAAAACGGACACGACCGTTGTCGTGCAGAGATGGGTAGTAATAGAATCCTGGGTGATGCTGCATTTGAACCTCGGTATAACGAAGCTCGACAAGGACCTCAAATGCGGCAAACTGGACAGCCTGAGAAGCGGTGGAGGCGTAACCGCTCCGAGAAGTGCGAGTGTAAGAGCCGGAATCGGAACTGGTGCGCAGAGTAACCACTGCGTGATACTCATACACTGAGTCTGCTAGACGCTCCCGGTACACACGGTAGACTGGTTCGTCTCCGTGAGGGTACAGCCGACGCCACACGTTGCGGAGAAGGTGCGGTGACGTGTACGGCATCAACTGCAACTGGCACGGATACGGCACCGGAGCCATCTACACTCACAACCATTAACAGGTTAGCATAAAAATAATAATCAAATGACTACAATGCAACAACCAGCTATAACTGCTACCGACACTCACATTTACTCGTGTCTAGCGTCCAGTTAACACGTCGTAGTCTAGCGTGGCCTACAGTCAGCGCGGCTCTGATACCAACCGTTGTGGCACCCCGGCTCAGAGCGACCGGTTTACCCTGCATTGCCAGCCCAGAGATCATGTCTTCTGGCAACACACAACATATTGGTACAGAAAACAACCGCTTTATTGATGCTAGCGGAACAGAGTTCATATTACAACAGTGGTCGAGGCCAAGCGGCACACTCGGTGCGGCGGAACAATATGTACATTATTTAGTGAACATAAAGGGGCCTCGACTCGAACAACTACGTGGCAGCGGAATAACGTCGTAGCGGAAGCTCCATATCACAGGGACACTGATGTGGACACGATCTAGACTCGAACAGCGCTCCTTTCCAACGAGACTTTCCTGAAATCTGGCATGACACGCCAGGTCAGTACATTGAATGTACTTGCAAGCTCACAACAAGCATAATCATAATGACAAACAATATCATGATATTTAACCAATTATTAATAATGCAACATTATATGTCAACATGCTGTGATCAAGCCCGAACGTCCCTCAGGACAGCTTACCAACTGTGATCATCTCTGGACCACAAACACACCACCATAGTGGTCTTTCTCAAGAACAACTCGTGATCCTTACGGCGATCACAACCACGACCATCATTTGGTCCCAAATACCTCGATGGCCTTTCTGCCATCCATTGACAATGCAAAGTTCATAGCTTAGTGTGCAATTTTTATTAAACGTTGACTCATGGTGGGACCTAGTACGAGGTGTCCGTGACCGTGGACTCGGCTATCGATAGATTATACACTCTGCAGAGGTAGCACACTGTACCCACACCACGGAACCCATGGCCTCGCATTCCCATTCGGGTGGACCAACGGCATTCCGACAAAACCCCTCCATTGCCACAGCACTCTCCCGGCCACTCCGACCCAAATCCCCAACGGGCTGGTCCTGGGTGGCCCCGTGTCTACCAAAGACACCCCGACCACCGTCGTGGTCAAAACACTCCCACTCGGGGACTCGGTACCATAATCTCATCAACGAGCACACAAGATTATGTGTGCTTACCGGGCCAGGGCAAACACGACATAATCTTCCCTAGATGGAGGCACCGACCAGAGGCCGTGTCAATGGACCGAATCAAGGCCTTCCCACAAGGCAAATGTGGTTGCACTGGAAAGAAACTCGATTCAGCGGCACCATGACCCAGTCAACGGTATATTCAAGTTGAGTTATATTCAGGATTAACTTTAAACTAAAAATGACCGGTGTCATAGCATGCCATGAAATGCAAAACAACACATGCATCACATATTGATAAAAATGACCGACGTCATCCATATGCACACCAAGCATAAACGTCAACAACTCATATTACTCTACTTGCTCAAAATGACTCACAACTTAACCAAAATATTTTGCAACAAGTTTTATTAATTTCCTACGCAAGAAAGTAACTCCGATAAATTTTTCATATGCTTGACCAAAAGATATCATTATCAACAACTCTTAATTTCTTTATCACTAAGTTGGGTTCAAACATTCTGTAAGACAAGTAATATGATTAAACAAGTATTTAACAGAATATTTTCTAACAAATTTTTATCAATTTAAGAATGCAAACACAAAGCTTTAAATAATTACTAACATGCATAACAAAATTATTTCTAACATCACCTCAAATAAATTTTAACTTGCTTTACCCACTTAAACTAGTTTCAACTATTCTGTAAATCAAGCATAACAACTGACCAATACTTAACAGAATACAAATAATTCAATAATTATTTAAATGCATGGGTTAATCATTTCATTTAAGTGAGAAAATCACAAATATTGAAATGGCATCATAAAAATGTTGCTGTGGCTTGCCTTAGTGCAGATGAGGTTCACAAGCCTCCTGGTGATCCTCAAGACAAGCCTCACCTTCTGAAAATAATTTTAAACACAAAAAGAGAATATCAAGAACACTTCTGAAATTCACCAGAAATTCTAAACAGCTCAGAAAAATCTCATCTTTGGTGAGCTGTTAGATTTCCTTTCAAAGAACACAATGCAAAAAGAATCATCTCATTTGGACTTATGGTTAAAAAGTTAAAATTGTTTGAAGCTCTCTGGAATATAAATGAATTTGAATAAAAAGAAACAGCTGGGGGGTGACGTCGAAGGCGTAAAGCCCAGGGGCGCCACCACTCGTACCGCTTCGCGCGTGTACTGAGTGGCTGACTAGCGGGCCCCGCTAGTCAGGTGGGGGAAGAGGGAGAGAGAAACAGAGAGGGCCGCGGCTTCGCCGGAGCTCTCGCCGGCGACGAGGGCTCCTTGGCCCAAACGAGAGGGAGGGATTGAGAGAGGGGACGATGGCGCACCTGCCCGTACCCGTAGCGTGGCTAGGGGTGGTCGGACGGCGTCGGAAACTAGCTCGCAAGCGGAGGCAGAACGTGGAGGTCGCCGGAGTTGAGGAAGACGGCGAGCAGAGGTCACTCCAGAGGCTCCAAGCGGGCGAGATGGCCTCACCGGAGAGAGGCGGAGGCCTTGGAGGGGTCGCCCAGGCCTGGGAGGGGCTGGAGCTACCGCGGCGACCAGAGGGGATCGCCGGCGAGCTCGAGCTCGGGGACGGCGGCCCGAGGCCTGCCCGGCCGGGCTACGGCTTCCTACTCGATCGTGGGGTGTGTGTGAGTGCTGGATGGTGCTCGAGGAGGCTGGGGGTGGCTCTATTTATAGGCGAGCGGCGAGGGTGCTTCGGGCTCCGCCGGTGGACACCTGTCCACGGCGCCCGGCGACGAGCGGCGTCAGTGAGAGGGGGAGAAGGCGACGGAGGTCACGCGGCCACTGTGGGCGAGCGGAGACGAGCACAGGATCAAGGGGATGGCGACGAGCACAGTGCGCTCCGCACTGTTGGGCTGGCCGGACCTTGCCCGTGCTCGCTGCGGCGAGCTCCGGCGTCGGCGAGTGCCAGGGAGGAGTTAAGGACGTCGAGACGATGATGGTGGCGGGGTTTGGCATGGTTGGGCAGGCGGGGGAAGCGAGCACGCTCGAACAGAGCGCTCGGCGTCACCCAGAGCGCGTCGACACGCATGCCTGGCATCGTGGACACGCGTGGTCACCGCGCGAACTCTCTCCTCAGGCCAGCCTTCGTCCAAAAATCATGTCTGGCATGTTGTTCGTGGTAGTTTTGAAGTTTACCACGGTTTGGTTTGGATCCAGGTGCAGTAGAGAAGATTTTACAAGCCAGGTAAGTTTCTAGTTAGTTACTTTGTGATGTTACTGTGGTCAAATGGCTGGGAGTTTGGGGTTGTGCTTTGGAGGCTAGTTATAAGTTACTAAGGTAAAGATGCACAAGAAAGTTCAGGTCAAATGGAGCAAGTAAAATGGTAGTTGCTGTAGAAACCACCATTTCTGTCCAGAACAGAAAAGATTTTCTGTAGCAAAAATATTCCAAAATGTGATGAAATATTTTTGCTTAGGGAGGTGCCCTAGGGTCCCTGGAATATTTGTGAATTATCTTAGAATTTTCTGAGCCATAAAAATTAGGGTTGCCTTGAAGCAAACAGATCTGGCTTAGGGTTTTTGGAAGAAAATTAATATTTTTCATTTAAGAAAAATATTCCAAAGGTTATTTTGTGGTGGATCAGAAGTGAAGTGATGGTTTGGGAGAGAAGTGAACACTTGGGTGAAAGCCAAGGATGCCCAAGTGTTTAAGTCCAAATGAAAAGATTCAGAAACTCCAAGTTTCAAAAACTTTCAAATGAAATTTCAAGCAAATAAGAAAGGGCAAAAACCAGGCTGTCACAGCTGACAAGGCGGGGTGCCCCTGCAGCTTCCTACTCTGTGAGGTCCGGGTTGCTTGTATTGTCCGTCCTCTGGGATGCCGACTGCTAGGAGTCGGATGCGGTGGATGGCCGCCTGATGGATTTTGAATCGTCGCGACGGGAGCCTTGTGGCTGGCTAGCTAGGCATCTAGGCTTGCTGCCCATCGCACGCGCGCCACGCGGCGTCACCCTGCCAGGCTGGCCTACCATCCCACGTGCGACGGGACGTTGCCACAGGCCAGGCCCGCCACTACCGGGCCTCGGCACGCGGGCGGATCCGCTGCGGCCGAGGCGGGCAGTTGGGATCCCGCGCGCCTTTACCACACGCCATTACTGCGCGGTAAACGCGGGGTCGTGGGTGCAGTTAATCCCACGATCCCTCGCCCCGCCCCCTCGGCTTCTTAGCCAGGGGCTATAAGTAGGGGGGAGAGGAACGGCAGAGGCCCGCGCGCTCTCCTCTCCCCCGCCACTTCTTGCCTTTTCCTCTTCTTCGCCACCGCCGCACTCCGCACTCCGTCGAAGTGCTGCCGCGGCTCACCATCATCGTCGAGCTTCTTCTCTCTGAGCCCTTTCTCTGCTCCACTGCGGGCTCGCGCGCTCATCTCCGTCCCTCGCCTTCGTCGACCTTGAGTCACCATGGAGCGCTCCGGTGACTGGGACGGCTCCAACGTCCATGAAGACCACCTCACGTTCCTCCGCGACACACGACGGCTGCCTGGAGCGGGCTACGTCGAGGTGCACGTGCCGCCCACCGCCGAGATTTCGCCGGCGCCGTGTAGGATCGAAAGTATGTCTAGAGGAGGGGTGATTAGACTACTTGACCAAATAAAAATCTAGCCTTTTCCCAATTTTAGTTCTTGGCAGATTTTAGCAACTTTGCACAAGTCAAGCAATCAACCTACACATGCAATTCTAAGAGTATAGCAGCGGAATGTAAAACAATTGCATATGAAGGTAAAGGGAGGAGTTTAAGGGAGCAAACGCAATGTTGACACGGAGATTTTTTATCCGTGGTTCCGATAGGTGGTGCTATCGTACATCCACGTTGATGGAGACTTCAACCCACGAAGGGTAATGGTTGTGCGAATCCATGGAGGGCTCCACCCACGAAGGGTCCACAAAGAAGCAACCTTGTCTATCCCACCATGGCCGTCGCCCACGAAGGACTTGCCTCACTCGGGTAGATCTTCACGAAGTAGGCGATCTCCTTGCCCTTACAAACTCCTTGGTTCAACTCCACAATCTTGACGGAGGCTCCCAAGTGACACCTAGACAATCTAGGAGACACCACTCTCCAAGAAGTAACAAATGGTGTGTTGATGATGAACTCCTTGCTCTTGTGCTTCAAATGATAGTCTCCCCAACACTCATCTCTCTCTCATAGGATAGGATTTGGTGGAAAGATGATTTGAGTGCAAAGCAACTTGGGAAGGCTAGAGATCAAGATTTATGTGGTTGGAATGGGATATCTTGACCTTAACACAAGTGTAGGTGGTTCTCTCTCAGAAATATGTGTTGGAAGTGTAGGCATGTTCTGATGGCTCTCTCACCGAATGCAGAGTGGGTCGAGGGGTATATATAGCCTCCACACAAAATCTAACTGTTACACACAATTTACCAAACTCGGTGGGACCGAGTAGTTAAACTCGGTCAGACCAATTTAGTTCATAATGTGACCGTTGGGATTTTCGGTGAGACCGACATGTCAACTCGGTGGGACCGATTTCATTAGGGTTAGGGCATAACATAATCTCGGTGAGACCGATTACACAAACTCGGTAAGACCAATTTTGGTAATTGACAAACAGAGAGTTGGTCAGGCAAACTCGGTGGGACCGATTCGCTCATCTCGGTTGGACCAAAACGTTACGAAAGGGAAACAGAGAGTTTGCATTGCAATCTCGGTGGGACCGATCGCTCATCTCGGTTTGACCAAAATGTTACGAAGGGAAACAGAGAGTTTGCAATCCCATCTCGGTGAGACCGAGATCCCTATCGGTGAGACCGAAAAGATTAGGGTTTCTGGCAGTAGCTATGTCAATTGAACTCGGTGGCTCCGAATATGAAATTTCGGTGGGGCCGAGTTGGACTTTTTGGTTTGGGACATATGTGGATATGAGAAAGTAGTGTAGGGTTTGTGGAGCGTATCACTAAGCATTTGAGAAAGAACCTCATTAAGCAACACCTCATCCCTTCTTAATAGTATTGGCTTTTCCTATAGACTCAATGTGATCTTGGATCACTAAAATAGAAAATGTAGAGTCTTGTGCTTTGAGCTTGAGCCAATCTTTTGTCCTTAGCATTTTGAAGGGTCGACTTTCTAATCCATGCCAATGCCAATCATTGGGCTTTCCTGAAATATTTATCTTGAAATAGCATTAGCTCAATGAGCTATATGTTGTTAGGAATTACCAAAACCACCCAGGGATAGTTGCACTTTCATGCCGGAGGAAGGCGAGCGCGTCATCTTCCGCTCGCACTTCCTCTGTGGCTTCGGCCTGCTGGCGAGCGGCTTCCTCTGCTCGTTCCTGACCTTCTACCAACTCCAGCCGCACTACCTCACACCAAACACGGTGGTGCTGCTGTCGGCCTTCGTCACCCTCTGCGAGGGTTATCTTGGCATCCTCCCCACCATCAAGCTCTGGGGGGCTTTCTTCTACACCAAGCTCGGCACCGCCGTCAAGGAGGAGGCGGCCCAGTGCGGAGCTTTCATTGCTGTGCGGCGCTCGGGTGCTAGAAACGCCTTCCCCGCCATCAAGTTGATACAGTCGGTCAAGCTCTGGCAGAAGTCGTACTTCTACGTGAAGAACGTCAACCCGGTGATCGACTTCGTCAAACTGCCGCCTTACGTGGCCGGTCCACCTGCCGAGCCCCGCACCATTTGGGGCTTCAAGCCGAAGCCGCTGTTGCCCGACGCCTCCGCCGCCATCGCCCGCCTCAAGGTGATGATGGAGTCGGAGGGCCTCAAGGCATCCGACTTGCTAGTCGCCTTCATGGTGCGCCGAGTCCTCCCGCTTCAAGGCCGGCCTCACATGATAAGCCAAATGAGTGCGCATCGCGACCCATGCCGGATATGCACCAAGGAGATGCTGACTGTAGAGGTGGCCCACTTGGTGAACAAGGTCGACGACCTCAAGCTCGAGGAGGAGGAGTGGCGGTTCGGCAAGCGACCGTACTCCCGCGCAGATTGGCCGCCTATGGTAAGCTCTTGATTTTTTTCCTCCTGCCGGGTTCTGTCTTGCCGGGCTCTCTCTTGCCGACTGACCAGTACGACCATGATGCAGATCCTCCCCTCCCAACCGGAGGCCAATGCCGACTACATGCCGAACCGGGAGGTGAGCGATGTGGCGGACCCCAACTTGGGGGCGGACGCCCTGGAGGACGACGCCACAGGAGGCGGTGGTGGGGCAGGCGGCTCCGTAGGAGGAGGCGGCGTAGAGGACTGGTCGGATGATGATGAGGAGGAAGAGGAGGTACCGCGCTGCCCGCCGCCTTCCGACAAGGTGGGCCCAAGCTCCTCAGCCGCACCAAGCGCACCAGGCGGTGGGCCGAAGCGCCGAGGCGTGTTGCTATTCGGTAGCCACCCCAAGAAGCCCAAGCACTCGATCGCCGCAGCCAAGAACACGACCGCTGCAACCAAGCGGCGTGAGGCTGCCGCGAAGGCGGCCAAGTTCCAGAAGGCCCCCAGGCAGCCTCCGATAGTGTTGTCGTAAGTTCTCAACCTTCCTTGTGTCTTCTTTTATTCTTTTATCTGGACGACTCCTTATGAATCTCCTTTTTACTTTTTCTTTTGAGTAGGGCCCCGCTCTCTCTTGAGCGGTCAACCTCTGCCTCCGTCATCAGGGCGGCGGAGGGCTGCACTAACAACCGTCGTATAGATCCGGCCGCCGATCTCCGGGAGGTGAAGGAACAGAACACATGGGAGGTGCGGGAGGAGAAAGAAGCCGCCGCCAAGAAGGCGGAGGTCGACAAGGTGGCCGCAGCCAAGGCGACGCAAGCGGACGCAGACGCCACGACTAAGGCCCCAGCCGACGCCGCGGCGAAGAAACAGACAGAGGATGCCGCGCGCCAGCAGATCCCGCAGCTCATCACCCCCCCTACGCTCTGCTCCACCAGCGCCAGAGATCTCAGCGCCGGCTGGAGCAGCTGGCGATGAGCAGCCGGTTATGGAGAGGGAAGGCGGCGACGCCGTCTTGCTAGAGATGGAGGCGCCTCTGCAACCGCCGACCGCAGATGCGTAGGGCAGCCAGCCGGCTACCCCATTAGTG
This sequence comes from Triticum aestivum, assembly GCF_018294505.1. Classification (NCBI taxonomy): domain Eukaryota; kingdom Viridiplantae; phylum Streptophyta; class Magnoliopsida; order Poales; family Poaceae; genus Triticum; species Triticum aestivum. Next base: position 291,634,841 of record NC_057808.1, on the reverse strand, counting down.
ACGCTAGCTGGAGGCGAGCTGGTGGTGGGGTCAGCTCTCACGGCCCACACTCCAACGCACCGTCGTGTGGAGAAAGCGGCATCATCACCGAGGCCGATGGAGGTCGGGAGCGCCAGTTCGTCGGCCCCAGAAGCCGATGCCACCAGTGCCGCGCCGGCAGAGTGGGTGCATGGGGGCGGGACGAGCGCCTTGATCAAGGCGGCGCAAGATGTCCAGGCCGATTTCAAGGCCGAAGCCGCCGCCCTCTCGCAATGCATGAAGGCTTTCGTGAAGATGCGGGCCACCGTCCGGGTACGTAACTTGCTTCTTGCTTTTGATTCCTATAATCTTCGGTGGGGGCGCGCCAGCGCACCCACTAGGTGTAGTCCCCGAGTTCTGGGCCGGCTGCTGAGCAGGCGGCTTGGAACTTCATAGTGGGTTCTGAGCTCTGGCTCACTTCTCTTTCTGTTGCTTTGTTGCAGGACTACCACAACATCCGCGCGGCCACATTTAACCCCCATGTCCGGGAGCTGGACCGTCGGACTGTCGATTTGATGGAAAGCCGGAGTAATCACTCCATCTTCTTCTCTCCGCAGGGGCGCGTCAGCGCACCCGCGGGCTGTAGTCCCCGAGATGCGGGCCGACTGCTGAGAAGTCGGGCCGGATCTCCTGGTAATTACTTCTCTTTCTTCTCGATTGTCGATATCTTTTCTTTCTTGTTCTTGCAGAGACCAATGCCGTCTTGCAGCAGCAACTGGGTGAATCCAACACCGCACTGCGTGCCAAGGAGGACGAGTGCAACAGGGTGGCCCAGGAGTGCAACCGCCTGGTCAAAGAGCTGAAGGACCAGGCGGAGCGTCACAAGATGACCCTGAAGCAGGCGGAGGACAACGAAGCCAAGCTCCTGGCTGTGTTTGAGACTGAGCGATCCGGTTGGGCAGAGACGGAGGCGGCGCTGACTGCCAGTTATGGAAAGATCGAAGACATAGTCGATGGTGAGCTTCCTTCTCTTCTCTCAACTGCTGGCTGTCAAGCGAGCCGGCTTCTAGCTTTTGATTCTTGACTTATTGCTTTGCTTGTGCAGACTTCTTCCCCGGCCATTCCATCGTCACCAACCAGGCCATTGACGCTTGCCGCGAGGAGCGAAGGGCGGAAGGCGCGAAGATTGCCGCCAACGCCACTCGAACCCTTGGCGAGCAACTCCTTAGTATTCAAGCTCATCTCTAGCCGGCCCACCGGATGCTCCGCCGGCTGCAGCATGCTGGGGCTCAAGCGATCTCCGCCCTCTGACCAGACAGGCAAGCCCCACGCACCCCCAGTCAGACCGTTGACTGGTGGGAAGTGGCCGCCGGCCGTCTTGAGGCATGGAAAGGCTCCGCGGCCCGAGCGGGAGCGCGGCGGGCCTTGGAGTTCGCCAAGGCGTGGTATCCTGGGCTAGATTTAGCCCAGTTGGCTACGTTTCGGTAGGAAGCCAGCGCCGAGCGGGTGGCAGTGGAGCGTGACCTCACTATTCGCGCAGCAGCGATCGCCGAGTATACCAACTGTGACACCCCAAAATTTTGACCTTGTTTTATTAATTAAAATTTTGCCAGGAAATTAAACTTTTCCATTTGTCTGGATTTATCTTTTGATTTCAGAACCCCTCTTCTCTTTAATATTGTGGGTTTTTACCTCAAGTGGAAACTTTCCAAAAGTATTATTGGACTTGTATGCTCTCTCAATAAAACAATTCTTTATCAGTGGATTTAATTGCATAATTGCTTTTCCTGAGCTTTATTCTTTTAAAATGATTTCTCATGAATTTGGAGCCTCTGTTGCACTGCAACCATTTGATTAATGCATTTAAAATTTTCACCAAAATTTGGGGATGTCATGTGATGTTTCCACATCACTTTTATGCAAAAATATCTTTTGGTCATTGGAGATTTTGAGCTCTACATCAACTTTTCAAATCTGGTCCAGTAGGTATTTTTGCACTACAACCTATTTAAATATTCCTCTAAAAATTCTTCCAAGTGTTTGGAGATGTCAGTAGATGCATATAATTCAACTTTATGCAAAAACCCATTGGTGTTCTTTGAAAAAGTTGAGAAGATCATCCTCATCTTCATTCTGGTCCAGTTTGGTGGTTTGGTCTGCAACCCTAATTTATTTTGCTCTGGTGCCCATGAGCTTTTTCCTGCTTGTAGTCCTCCCTACAAAACCCTTAAGACCAGGAGAGTGGACCCATTGGAGGATTTTTAGTGCATGCAATAAGACCTTCTTCTTTTTGTCCAAAACTGAAAGTTTGCAAAACTTGCACTAACAAGTTTCTGGTTTTGCCCAAATGATCTTGCCATCATCACCTACATCTAGGGAGACCCTGATCTGCAGTTTTTGGCCACTCCAAGAGTTGCCTATATGCACTTAGCAATCTGTCGAGCACCTTGTTTGCATGGTCAGTTTTGACATGGTTTTTGCCTTTGCACTGTGACCTTGCACCTCTGGACAAAATAGCATGTCCACTGAGCTCCTAGAAGACGCTAACCTAAAACTGCTGCTTGCCAGCCTCACCCAAGCCCTGTGGCATGCATTGGCATTCTGTCAAGCACGTAGCGTGCGCGCTCTGGGCGCGCCCAGAGCGCACGTTTTGCACGCGCGCGCACCGGGTCGCCGCGTCGCACTGCCGCCCTCCCCGCGCCCGTTCTAGCCCTTGGCCACCCGCAGCCAGCACGCCCGCCCCTTCCCTCGCCGTAGAGCCGCCCCTGGAGCCCCACAGAGCCGCCGTCAGGTCGGCCATGGCGGCTAGCGGCCGGCCACAGCAGGCTCTGCCATGGACGGCGCCGCCCAAGCCACCCGCGCGCGCCAGCTGCCCCCTGGAACAGCCCGAGCTCATCAACAAGCTCGTCGGCACGCGCTCGTCGCCGCCACGTCGCCCTGCAGCTACAGAACGGTAGTCGCCGGCGTTCTTATCCACGGCCGCCGCGGGAACCAACCTCGACCCCTATAAATAGAAGCCCCCGAGCCCGTCCCTGCAATGAGGCAACCTCCTTGCACCCCAGCAGTGCCCCCTCGGCCAGCAAGCGACGGTGGGGAGCTTTCTTCCCCGTCTCCGGCCAGTTCGGCCGCCGCCTCCCCCCGCTACCGCTCATCGCAAACCAAGCTTCCCCCACCCTTCCAGCGCCGCCGTTCGACTCCCCATGATCTTGCGGAGCTGGCCAGCACTCAGCCTCGATCGGAAACCACCGGAGCCCAAACCCCCAATCACTCCCGAATCGTCGTCCGCCGCGAAGCTCACCGGCGGCGGCTCCCTCCGTCCCCACCTGCCTAGCGACCACCGGGAGGACCGCCCTGGAACCACGGATCCATCCCTGCCCTTCGGAGCCCGCAAAGAGCCGTCGTCCCGCCTCCGCTCGGGCAGAGGAAGAGGAGGGAGAAGCGACTAGTCAAACCTGACCAGTGGGCCCGCTGGACCCACTGTCTGTGACCCAGCCCCGCCACCACGTGTTTAAGTGGTCGCGTAAACCCCTGTGTACGTCTCCTCTGCTTCGAAAACGTACTTTTCCCCCCGAAACGTTTTCTTTTTCAGATTTTATTAAAAAAATAGAACTTTGACTGCTATATCTTTTAAAATAAAACTCCAAATGAGTTGATTCTTTTTCCTACCTCCCTCAAATTTCATCTAGTTTATTTTAAGATTTATTTCAAAAATATTTAGGACAACATTTTGTACTGTTTTGAAATATATGTTATTTGAATATTTTTCAAAATAGGAAATGGAGAGAGAAGAAAACTTTCAAAAAGTTTTGGAATGCACACTTCCTCTCCACAACCTGAAGGCAAGCATTCTGAACTCTGGCATAATATTTTTTGGTGTTGTTGATACGGTTACAACACCACCTTGACTTGGAGCATACGTTATTTTATGTGACGATAAAATCATACGCATAAGTGCATAATGGAGATGCTTTGCTATTAGAAATGGATATGCTGGTGATGGTAATCATCCTCGTAAGCTTCTCATGCATACCGGAAGGAAGCCGGGAAAGTCGTGGTCTTGGGTAGACACGAGCTTGTCCCTAGTTCCTCGTCGAGACGAGTGTGTCCGGTATGGCATGATGAGGTATGATGAGCGGTGATTCTGTCTGTTAGTTGAAATATATTTGTTATGCTAATCATACAGGGAATACTTGAACCTCCTGAGTCGGTCGTAGATCAAGTCTTGTTCCAGTAACCCCCATACTTGTTTCGTACTACCACTTGTCCCTGCCATAGGTAGGGTACGGTTCAGTAGGTTGTCAACCCCTTCCTAGCACACACCGTACAGAGAGGCCATGGTGGAAGATACCGGATGCATCCGGTAGGCATGCCACCTGGTCCGGGGGCATGGGTGTTTCCGGTTGGGACCGAGAGGGGGGCACCCCTTAGAGCGCGCGATATAAATTTGATCCCATGCTAAGTCGAGGTTGTAGCCTCCCCACTTAGAGTTTTGCTTGACAGGTGTCGTGGGTGATTCCAGACACCGGTAAGTTAAGCTGGTGTGTGCGGGTCAGGTGTGTTTTCAATTAAAAGACCGTAGGCGGAATTAGTCCCGATGGACTAAATAAATCCGTTACTCGTGGGTATAGAGTACACCCTCTGCAGAGGTTAAATCTATTCGGATAGCCATGTCCATGGGTAAGGACTACAGTTTGAGATGGGTCTAGTGACGGTTTTCGGAGGAGAAACGGCTAAACCAGAATATTGATTATGACCTATGACATATGAGGATTATGATTATTATTATTGTGGACTAACCATTTACATTATTTGAATTATTGAGTATCCCTGAGACGGTTCTACCTCCTGGATACTCACTGCGACTATTCTCTTATAAGCCCTTTATGTGGCATCGCATAGACGCCCGACTGTGGCATGCTTGCTATTTCTTTTATTTATAAGCCCTTTATGTGGTGTCGCATAGACGCCCGACTGTGGCATGCTTGTTATTTCTTTTATCTATACGCCCTTTACGTGGTGTCGCTCAGACGCCCGACCGAGGCATGTTTTGTCTTTTATCCTTCCGAGGCGTCGCTTCAGACACTCGATCGGTGCATTCTATTTCTAGTCCCGTATTGCACATTCATATTTTACCCGCACGCGTGCCTCATGGATTTCGTTTATTTTGTGACAGACGTTATGATCATAGAATATGTCGGGGCATGATTATCCCTTGTTATATTATACCCATGTTCATAATGTTTGCGAGTACATTCAAAAGTACTCACTGGCTTGTCCCTGGCTATTGGCTTGGCCAGATTTCTCGCATGGAGAGGAGCGTTGCGACGACAGCCCCGGAACCTACGCAACGATGATAGCAGCCTCGTGAAGATAGGAGTTATCCTGGTCAGCTGTTCTTGTGGGAAATGGAGTCCCATAGACGCAGATGAACCACAAACCGCTTCCGCCATCAACCACTAGAAACCAAGTGTTGTACTCATAGGTCACAATGGTCTTGTACTACATATTTTGTTCTTTGCTTGGAATTTCTGTATCAAGTTGGTGCCTCATCAGCTAACAGTAATCCTGGGGCTGGTGAGCACAAGGGCCATTTTTTGGAAAATTAATATCCCGAAAAACCGGTCCTGACAAACTTGGTATCAGAGCCAGGCTGACCATTGGCTAATCCTATCTTAGCCAGGTCAATAAACCTAGGTTAACCAACCCACCAGACCTTAACCCAACCCCGGCCAAGCTTCTCGTGTAAGATAGCCACACAGTGACCCCGACGCTTTTGGCAGTCGGTGCCCAACCTATCAGCCTAGCCTGTCGATCACGCGCCAGTGACCGACACCTAACATGTCTCATTCGCAAGCGTGCGAAGGAAGACTCCGTCCCATTTTCTATAAAAAGGGCACGCTAGCCTCAACCCAGCACAGCACAGCCTCTACCCCCAAACCAAGCCATAATGCCTGGCCCCATTGTTCACAATGAGACCACAGCAACCAACCTTGGAGGTTTTGTGACCGTGCTCGCAAACCTCACCCGCCGTGCCTATGCATTAGAAGAGCCCCCAGAATATGTTGTGTACCAAGGACCCATGAGCGGTGAGAGCCGTCAATTCTGGGCCACTGTACACATCTATGGTAGGGGTCTATCACCAGAACGCCCCTACAGGTTCACTGGAAGGACAACTTCCTTTGAGCCACAAGCCATCCAACTGGCAGCTCGAGAAGCTATAGTTCAACTCCGGCACTTGTCGCCCAGAGTTAACTGTTGCTCGTTCTACTACTACCCCAGTCGTGACGGGTATGGTAGGCCGCCCTAGGTTGCCAACGGAGATCACGAGACGGATCCTGCACTATTGCATCTGGTGCGCTATGTAAGTGCACCAGAGGAACTGTTCGATCAAATCACCCTTGATCTGATCGCAGCTCGTGGTGAACTGATTCGCCGAGCCCCGGCGAGAGGAGAAGAGGAGCCCGACGCCGACAACCCAGTCGTGCTGTTCGGACACCCGATCGAGTCCTTGAGGTCTGCCCCAGCCATTGACCAGAATACTTTGGTGTCCCCAGAAGTGCTTCGTCGCCTTTTGGGAACACACTCCAACGGGATTGTGGCCAACAACCCCCGCGATGGTCATCGTCGCTACCCCGACCCTGCAGCCCCTCAACCTCATCCGGCTAATCCCGACGGTGAAACCCGGGGAGAAGCCTCGACGTCCGCAAGGCAAGCCCGCTTAGATATTAACGAAGTAGACTAAGTCGCTCGAGTAGTACCGAGCCTTAGTATTCCTATGCCTTGTAATTGTGTGAGCTTGTATCACCATTATTAAATGATGTCTGCTTGTGCGCCCCTATTTTGGAGTAGTAGCCATGCATTTTTATGTTAGCGTACAGTTACATTTTTAAATTTCGGGCGCAGCTACCAAAACCACCCCGACGACACCCACAGTATTGCGTCACTTTGTGGGATATGTGTATCTATGGCATTGACCCCGACCCCAAGAGCAGAACCAACAACTAGTTACCCTTCACCACGGTAAATAACCCAGCCCTCAATGCTATATAAAAGGCCACCTCGTGACCTTGCCGAGTGCCCCTCACCTTGTGCGCAACACTCACAGCCATTTCTTTGCCATGCCTACCCCCAGTATTTATCTGAGAACTCCAGACGCAACCCCGGGTAATTTTGTTAAATTATTGTGGGACTTTACCTGCAGTACCATGAGTGCCATCCATCCACCCCAGTACGAGTTGCTCAAATCGAGGATCACCCCATCCACCTCGAAATATTGGGCAGTGGTGCACATCCCTCCCGCAAACCCAAACCAAGACCCAACGGAAGTCTCCTTCGTGGGGAAATCCATGCCGACTCCGCATATGGCCATAGAAGCTGCTGCGTACGAAGCGCTTGCTCGTCTTCGATTCGCGGTACCCTATGCCAGCGAACGAGGGTATTATTATTTTCCGAGTCGTGCAGCACCCGGAGAAGTAGCATCTTTTCCCGGTGGACGAATTGAGAGAGATCCAGTACTGGCCAACCTTGCCCAGTATGTTATCGCTCAAGAGCGTTTGACTCAGCGGGTAATGGGTTATCTCCAGAGCCTCGCTGATTTAAATCCTCAGATCGCTATTGGCAGACCACTGAGGCCTGACCAGGAGAGACGCATTCATCGGCTAGTCAACCCGCTTCCCCCGATAGAAGAGGAGTGTGCCCCAGTACCAGAGACGTTTTCTCAGGACCCTGTCCTTTTGCCTTTTTTATTGTAGACGTCACCGCTATGTTTATTATCCCAGTATTTATTTATGTGTTGTAACTTGTACGTGGTATCCAAAATTTGTGCGACGGATCAAATATTTGGTTTCAATTATGTGAGCAGTTTTACTGCTGTTAATTTTGATTTAACTAATTTTCACTCACGATAAATTTTGTAGTGAGATTTCTTTCCCTGAGTTGCTGCAGCATATGCCTCTTCACGACGTAGATTTTTATTCACGCAGCGGCAGACTCACAACCACAACCACTCGACCTCGTGCGCTAATTACAAATCCTCGTACACATTTTGCACCTAACTGATCACACCCGAGGACACCACAGTCTCAGTAAGAGAGATTTGTGAGTAATCATTCGGGCGCAAGTTGCCCCAGCACACCGACAGCAGTTAGCACTCGATGCCGCACCTAATCCTCGTGATCGCCGCCACCGCGAAGAGCTAACACTCGAGCGGCAGCATCACGACGATCATCAAGGATCATCGCGCACAGGAGCACGGAGAACCCCAGCAACGTCGCCAAACCTCCACACACCAGGACCACGTACCAGTCCGGCATCACCTCCGCCATTAGAGCCTCGTCTCGAGCTCCTGCAAACAGCAATGGAGGAGAAGGAAGGAGAAGTAGAAGCGAGGCCAGGTGTGAGGAAGAAGAAAGGAGCACCGCGGTCATTTTATAGCTCGAGATCGGTGTACGGTGGGCGAGGTCCACCAGCGCCGCTCGTCGCTCGATCGCCGGTGTTCGGAGGCGAATCCGCGAGCAGTGCCGACAGTGCACTGGCCCGCGAGGTGAGTGCACGCTGCACCGGCAGCTAGCACGCCGCGCACTACCGCAGTACGGCCTAGATGCCCTACGCGCTAGACGTCGCCGGTGGAGAAAGCGCGGGAAAGCCCGCGAGAGAGAGCAAGAAGAGAGAGCCAGAGGTAGAAGAAGAGGCCGACAGTGGGCCCCGGGTCCACCTGTCAGCCAGAGAGAGCACTGTGCTCTCGGGTACGACCAGCGTATTTTAGTAATTTATAATTTATTCTAAATTTACTGTATCCAACGTAGAAATATCCCGTTTTCCCCCTAACCATGGAGTTTTCCACGCAACGCCAGTATACCACACTGTAGTTTTACACCACTTATTGCCCTCTCACTGTAGCCACATTTTATTGCATAGTAGAATGATTTCTTTTGGTAAGAGCGATGTTTGTTCAAAACAGCTTTTAACAAATCTCGAGGACGAGATTTTTCTTAAGGGGGGTAGTGTTGTGACACCCCAAAATTTTGACCTTGTTTTATTAATTAAAATTTTGCCAGGAAATTAAACTTTCCATTTGTCTGGATTTATCTTTTGATTTCAGAACCCCTCTTCTCTTTAATATTGTGGGTTTTTACCTCAAGTGGAAACTTTCCAAAAGTATTATTGGACTTGTATGCTCTCTCAATAAAACAATTCTTTATCAGTGGATTTAATTGCATAATTGCTTTTCCTGAGCTTTATTCTTTTAAAATGATTTCTCATGAATTTGGAGCCTCTGTTGCACTGCAACCATTTGAATAATGCATTTAAATTTTCACCAAAAATTTGGGGATGTCATGTGATGTTTCCACATCACTTTTATGCAATAATATCTTTTGGTCATTGGAGATTTTGAGCTCTACCTCAACTTTTCAAATCTGGTCCAGTAGGTATTTTTGCACTACAACCTATTTAAATATTCCTCTAAAAATTCTTCCAAGTGTTTGGAGATGTCAGTAGATGCATATAATTCAACTTTATGCAAAAACCCATTGGTGTTCTTTGAAAAAGTTGAGAAGATCATCCTCATCTTCATTCTGGTCCAGTTTGGTGGTTTGGTCTGCAACCCTAATTTATTTTGCTCTGGTGCCCATGAGCTTTTTCCTGCTTGTAGTCCTCCCTACAAAACCCTTAGACCAGGAGAGTGGACCCATTGGAGGATTTTTAGTGCATGCAATAAGACCTTCTTCTTTCTGTCCAAAACTGAAAGTTTGCAAAACTTGCACTAACAAGTTTCTGGTTTTGCCCAAATGATCTTGCCATCATCACCTACATCTAGGGAGACCCTGATCTGGAGTTTTTGGCCACTCCAAGAGTTGCCTATATGCACTTAGCAATCTGTCGAGCACCTTGTGTGCATGGTCAGTTTTGACATGGTTTTTGCCTTTGCACTGTGACCTTGCACCTCTGGACAAAATAGCATGTCCACTGAGCTCCTAGAAGACGCTAACCTAAAACTGCTGCTTGCCAGCCCCACCCAAGCCCTGTGGCATGCATTGGCATTCTGTCAAGCACGTAGCGTGCGTGCTCTGGGCGCGCCCAGAGCGCACGTTTTGCACGCGCGCGCACCGGGTCGCCGCGTCGCACTGCCGCCCTCCCCGCGCCCGTTCTGGCCCTTGGCCACCCGCAGCCAGCACGCCCGCCCCTTCCCTCGCCGTAGAGCCGCCCCTGGAGCCCCACAGAGCCGTCGTCAGGTCGGCCATGGCGGCTAGCGGCCGGCCACAGCAGGCTCTGCCATGGACGGCGCCGCCCAAGCCACCCGCGCGCGCCAGCTGCCCCCTGGAACAGCCCGAGCTCATCCACAAGCTCGTCGGCACGCGCTCGTCGCCGCCACGTCGCCCTGCAGCTACAGAACGGTGGTCGCCGGCGTTCTTATCCACGGCCGCCGCGGGAACCAACCTCGACCCCTATAAATAGGAGCCCCCAAGCCCGTCCCTGCACTGAGGCAACCTCCTTGCACCCCAGCAGTGCCCCCTCGGCCAGCAAGCGACGGTGGGGAGCTTTCTTCCCCGTCTCCGGCCAGTTCAGCCGCCGCCGCCCCCCGGTCCCACTCGTCGCAAACCAAGCTTCCCCCACCCTTCCAGCGCCACCGTTCGACTCCCCATGATCTTGCGGAGCTGGCCAGCACCTCAGCCTCGATCGGAAACCACCGGAGCCCAAACCCCCAATCACTCCCGAATAGCCGTCCGCCGCGAAGCTCACCGCCGGCGGCTCCCTCCGTCCCCACCTGCCTAGCGACCACCGGGAGGACCGCCCTGGAACCATGGATCCATCCCTGCCCTCTGGAGCCCGCGAAGAGCCGTCGTTCGCCGGCGGTGATCGCCGGAGTCCCGCCTCCGCTCGGGCAGAGGAAGAGTAGGGAGAAGCGACTAGTCAAACCTAACCAGTGGGCCCGCTGGACCCAGTGTCAGTGACCCAGCCCCGCCACCACGTGTTTAAGTGGTCGCATAAACCCCTGAGTACGTCTCCTCTGCTTCAAAAACGTACTTTTCCCCCCGAAATGTTTTCTTTTTCTGATTTTATTAAAAAACAAAACTTTGACTGGCTATATCTTTTAAAATAAAACTCCAAATGAGTTGATTCTTTTTCCTACCTCCCTCAAATTTCATCTAGTTTATTTTAAGATTTATTTCAAAAATATTTAGGACAATGTTTTGTACTGTTTTGAAATATATGTTATTTGAATATTTTTCAAAATAGGAAATGGAGAGAGAAGAAAACTTTCGAAAAGTTTTGGAATGCACACTTCCTCTCCACAACCTGAAGGCAAGCATTCTGAACTCTGGCATGATATTTTTGTGTGTTGTTGATACGGTTACAACACCACCTTGACTTGGAGCATACGTTATTTTATGTGACGATAAAATCATACGCATGAGTGCATAATGGAGATGCTCTGCTGTTAGAAATGGATATGCTGGTGATGGTAATCATCCTCGTAAGCTTCTCATGCATACCGGAAGGAAGCCGGGAAATTCGCGGTCTTGGGTAGACACGAGCTTGTCCCTAGTTCCTTGTCGAGACGAGTGTGTCCGGTATGGCATGATGAGGTATGATGAGCGGTGATTCTGTGTGTTAGTTGAAATATAATTGTTATGATAATCATACAGGGAATACTTGAACCTCCTGAGTCGGCCGTAGATCAAGTCTTGTTCCAGTAACCCCCATACTTGTTTTGTACTACCACTTGTCCCTGCCGCAGGTAGGGTACGGTTCAGTAGGTTGTCAACCCCTTCCTAGCACACACCGTACAGAGAGGCCATGGTGGAAGATACCGGATGCATCCGGTAGGCATGCCACCTGGTCCGGGGGCATGGGTGTTTCCGGTTGGGACCGAGAGGGGGGCACCCCTTAGAGCGCGCGATATAAATTTGATCCCATGCTAAGTCAAGGTTGTAGCCTCCCCACTTAGAGTTTTGCTTGACAGGTGTCGTGGGTGATTCAAGACACCGGTAAGTTAAGCTGGTGTGTGCGGGTCAGGTGTGTTTTCAATTAAAAGACCGTAGGCAGAATTAGTCCCGATGGACTAAATAAATCCGTTACTCGTGGGTATAGAGTACACCCTCTGGAGAGGTTAAATCTATTCGGATAGCCATGTCCATGGGTAAGGACTACAGTCTGAGATGGGTCTAGTGATGGTTTTCGGAGGAGAAACGGCTAAACCAGAATATTGATTATGACCTGTGACATATGAGGATTATGATTATTATTATTGTGGACTAACCATTTACATTATTTGAATTATTGAGTATCCCTGGGACGGTTCTACCTCCTGGATACTCACTGCGACTATTCTCTTATAAGCCCTTTATGTGGCGTCGCATAGACGCCCGACTGTGGCATGCTTGCTATTTCTTTTATTTATAAGCCCTTTATGTGGTGTCGCATAGACGCCCGACTGTGGCATGCTTGTTATTTCTTTTATCTATACGCCCTTTACGTGGTGTCGCTCAGACGCCCGACCGAGGCATGTTTTGTCTTTTATCCTTCCGAGGCGTCGCTTCAGACACTCGATCGGTGCATTCTATTTCTAGTCCCGTATTGCACATTCATATTTTACCCGCACGCGTGCCATGGATTTCCATTATTTCGTGACAGACGTTATGATCATAGAATATGTCGGGGCATGATTATCCCTTGTTATATTATACCCGTGTTCATAATGTTTGCGAGTACATTCAAAAGTACTCACTGGCTTGTCCCTGGCTATTGGCTTGGCCAGATTTCTCGCATGGAGAGGAGCGTTGCGATGACAGCCTCGGAACCTACGCAACGATGATAGCAGCCTCGTGAAGATAGGAGTTATCCTGGTCAGCTGTTCTTGTGGGAAATGGAGTCCCATAGACGCAGATGAACCACAAACCGCTTCCGCCATCAACCACTAGAAACCAAGTGTTGTACTCATAGGTCACAATGGTCTTGTACTACATATTTTGTTCTTTGCTTGGAATTTCTGTATCAAGTTGGTGCCTCATCAGCTAACAGTAATCCTGGGGATGGTGAGCACAAGGGTCATTTTTTTGGAAAATTAATATCCCGAAAATCCGGTCCTGACAAACTTGGTATCAGAGCCAGGCTGGCCATTGGCTAATCCTATCTTAGCCAGGTCAATAAACCTAGGTTAACCAACCCACCAGACCTTAACCCAACCCCGGCCAAGCTTCTCGTGTAAGATAGCCACACAGTGACCCCGACGCTTTTGGCAGTCGGTGCCCAACCTATCCGCCTAGCCTGTCGATCACGCGCCAGTGACCGACACCTAACATGCCTCATTCGCAAGCGTGCGAAGGAAGACTCCGCCCCCTTTTCTATAAAAAGGGCACGCTAGCCTCAACCCAGCACAGCACAACCTCTACCCCCAAACCAAGCCATAATGCATGGCCCCATTGTTCACAATGAGACCACAACAACCAACCTTGGAGGTTTTGTGACCGTGCTCGCAAACCTCACCCGCCGTGCCTATGCATGAGAAGAGCCCCCAGAATATGTTGTGTACCAAGGACCCATGGGCGGTGAGAGCCGTCAATTCTGGGCCACTTTACACATCTATGGTAGGGGTCTATCACCAGAACGCCCCTATAGATTCACCGGGAGGACAACTTCCTTTGAGCCACAAGCCATCCAACTGGCAGCTTGAGAAGCTATAGTTCAACTCCGGCACTTGTCACCCAGAGTTAACTGTTGCTCGTTCTACTACTACCCCAGTCATGACGGGTATGGTAGGCCGCCCCAGGTTGCCAACGGAGATCACGAGACGGATCCTGCACTATTGCATCTTGTGCGCTATGTAAGTGCACTAGAGGAACTGTTCGATCAAATCACCCTTGATCTGATCGCATCTTGTGGTGAACTAATTCGCCGAGCCCCGGCAAGAGGAGAAGAGGAGCCCGACGCCGACAACCCAGTCGTGCTGTTCGGACACCCGATCGAGTCCTTGAGGTCTGCCCCAGCCATCGACCAGAATACTTTGGTGTCCCCAGAAGTGCTTCGTCGCCTTTTGGGAACACACTCCAACGGGATTGTGGCCTACAACCCCCGCGATGGTCATCATCGCTACCCCGACCCTGCAGCCCCTCAACCTCATCCGGCTAATCCCGACGGTGAAACCCGGGGAGAAGCCTCGACGTCCGCAAGGCAAGCCCGCTTAGATATTAACGAAGTAGACTAAGTCGCTCGAGTAGTACCGAGCCTTAGTATTCCTACGCCTTGTAATTGTGTGAGCTTGTATCACCATTATTAAATGCTGTCTGCTTGTGCACCCCTATTTTGGAATAGTAGCCATGCATTTGTATGTTAGCGTACAGTTACATTTTTAAATTTCGGGCGCAGCTACCAAAACCACCCCGACGACACCCACAGTATTGCGTCACTTTGTGGGATATGTGTATCTGTGGCATTGACCCCGACCCCAAGAGCAGAACCAACAACTAGTTACCCTTCACCACGGTAAATAACCCAGCCCCCAATGCTATATAAAAGGCCACCTCGTGACCTTGCCGAGTGCCCCTCACCTTGTGCGCAACACTCATAGCCATTTCTTTGCCATGCCGACCCCCAGTATTTATCTGAGAACTCCAGACGCAACCCTGGGTAGTTTTCTTAAATTATTGTGGGACTTTACCTGCAGTACCATGAGTGCCATCCATCCACCCCAGTACGAGTTGCTCAAATCGAGGATCACTCCATCCACCTCGAAATATTGGGCAGTGGTGCACATCCCTCCCGCAAACCCAAACCAAGACCCAACGGAAGTCTCCTTCGTGGGGAAATCCATGCCGACTCCGCATATGGCCATAGAAGCTGCTGCGTACGAAGCGCTTGCTCGTCTTCGATTCGCGGTACCCTATGCCAGCGAACGAGGGTATTATTATTTTCCGAGTCGTGCAGCACCCGGAGAAGTGGCATCTTTTCCCGGTGGGCGAATCGAAAGAGACCCAGTACTGGCCAACCTTGCCCAGTATGTTATCGCTCAAGAGCGTTTGACTCAGCGGGTAATGGGTTATCTCCAGAGCCTCGCTGATTTAAATCCTCAGATCGCTATTGGCAGACCACTGAGGCCTGACCAGGACAGACGCATTCATCGGCTAGTCAACCCGCTTCCCCCGATAGAAGAGGACTGTGCCCCAGTACCAGAGACGTTTTCTCAGGACCCTGTCCTTCTGCCGTTTTTATTGTAGACGTCTCCGCTATGTTTATTATCCCAGTATTTATTTATGTGTTGTAACTTGTACGTGGTATCCCAAAATTTGTGCGACGGATCAAATTTTTTGGTTTCAATTATGTGAGCAGTTTTACTGCTGTTAATTTTGATTTAGCTAATTTTCACTCACGATAAACTTTGTAGTGAGATTTCTTTCCCTGAGATGCTGCAGCGTATGCCTCTTCACGACGTAGATTTTTATTCACGCAGCGGCAGACTCACAACCAAAACCACTCGTCCTCGTGCACTGACTGTTGCTGAAAGCGGCCAAGCCGAGACTCGCCAACCGGCCACTCCACCAGCCGGCGCCCCCGACTCCACCAACCTGTCGGACTCGCCTGCTACTCCTTTGGTCTAGGCCGCCAATTTATCGTAGCTTTTCCTACTTAGTAGTGTTCTCAACAAACTTTTGTTAAATTTGCACAATTCCACCCGCGGGGTGTATTCAAACTATGTTGAATGTTGGCCGAGGGCCTTTTGGTCTGTAAATTATTTCCCGTACAAGCTGTGCTTTTGCCGAGTTCCAACTTTTCTTGCTTTTCTGTTCCTTGGCTTTTTCCTTTGCCGCCCTCCCTTGGTTACCTACTTGCCAGCCGGACAGCCACTCTGCGGACTGCGGCCTGGACAAGTACTTCACCATTTTGGGAGGACAAGTACTTTGGCCGATTAGAATGTTGCAAGCTAAGTGGGAAGCCGGTCGGCCGGCTGTTCATCAGCCGGTCAGTGAGGCGAGGGGTCGGCTTGTCCTATGTCAATGTTTTGGTCCTTAGCCATTTTCATGTGAGCACTTGTTTCTTGCCTCTAACTCTTGCCAAGCGAACAGTCGCTCTACGAGATGCGGCTTGTGGCAAGAGAGGGCTTAGGTGCCAGTACATTAGTTGTCCGACTGCAGGAAACATTGACATATTACAAGGCGGCAAGCCCCCGGGCCAACTGATCGAACCCGGTTTCAGGCGGAGGAATGAAATAACACATTCATAGGCATAATAGTTATCAGATAGATAAAAAAGGGGTAGCCCTCGAGTGCTCCTCGAGGGACCCGAAGTCTTCGTACTTAATATAAAAGGTAGCGTGGTACATACTGCATCAACTGTAAAATTTTCGAAGAAGATTTGCATTCCATGGGCGCTCTGTTTCCTTGCCGGAGTCGTCTCTCTTGCGCGCCCTGGGCTTCTGGGCATTGATCAGGTAGTAGGAGTTGTTTCCCAAGGCTTTGCTGATGATGAAAGGGCCTTCCCAAGGGGCCGAGAGCTTGTGATGGCCGGCTGTTCGCTGGATCAGCCGGAGCACAAGGTCTCCCTCTTGGAAGGATCTTGGCTTGACCTTCCGGCTGTGATAGCGGCGTAGACTCTGCTGGTAGATGGCAGACCGGCTGAGTGCCAACAGCCGGCCCTCTTCCAGCAGATCGACGATGTCTTCTCGTGCTTCCTTTGCCTCCGCCTTGGTGTACTTGGTGACGCGAGGTGAGTCGAACTCGATGTCAGTTGAGATGACGGCCTCGGCACCATACACGAGGAAAAAGGGTGTGAAGCCGGTTGACTTGTTCGGAGTGGTGCGCAGACTCCAGAGGGCGGCCGGCAGCTCGTCGAGCCAGCAGCCGGCCGATCGCTCCAGAGGCTCCACTAGTCGGGGCTTGATTCCGGACAAAATGAGGTCGTTTGCTCACTCGACTTGGCTGTTTGACTGTGGGTGGGCAATGGACGCTAAGTACAGTCGGATGCCTTGCATCGCACAGAAATGGGCCAAGGTGCCTTTGGCAAAATTTGTGCCATTGTCAGTGATGATGCTGTGAGGTACGCCGTACCGAGTGGCGATGTCTGCGATGAAAGTCACAGCAGTCGGACCGTTCAACTTCTTGATTGGCTTCGCTTCAATCCACTTGGTGAATTTGTCCATAGCAACAAGCAGATGAGTCATGCCACCGCGTGCTATCTTGAACGGTCCCACCATGTCCAGTCCCCAGACGGCAAAAGGCCAGGCAAGGGGAATGGTCTTGAGTGCAGAAGTCGGCAAATGCTGTTTGGAGCTGAATTTCTGGCATCCCTTACATTTCTTGACCAAGTCTTTGGCGTCATGTAGAGCAGTCGGCCAGAAGAAACATGGCGAAAAGCTTTGGCAACAAGTGATCTTGAGGCCGCGTGATGGCCACACTCGCCTTGATGGATATCTTTGAGGATTGCTTGGCCCTTCTCCGGCTCCACGCAGCGCTGGTACACTCCAGTGACGCTGCGCCTGACGAGTTCCCTGTTGATGATGGTGTATGCTGCTGCCCGACGTTGCACCTGTCGAGCCGAGATCTCATCGGTTGGCAGCTCTTTGTTCACCAAAAAGTTGAGGATGGGCTGAGCCCATGATGGTGCTATGATTTCGTCCACTGTTAGTACTGCCACTTGTATCGCGGTGGTTGGGTTGGGCGGTGGCGGGTTGGAGTCGGCCGCCGCTTGTTGTGCCGTTGAAGTCCCCGAGCTGACTGCTGCAGTTCCCCAGCCGGGATCTGAAGTCCTCGGGCCGGGTGCAACTGCTGTAGTCCCCGGGCCAGGATCTAAAGTCCCCGGGCCGGGTGTGACTGCTGCAGTCCTCGAGCCACCTACCGAAGTCCCCGAGCCGACTGCCGCGGCCTTTGAGTCGGATCCGACTGTTTGAGGAGTAGCCGGCACGAAGATAGAATCTGATTCTAGAGAAGGCTTGATTGACGGCTTGCGGGGGCATTGGAGTGAAACGTCGGCTGGTATTGCTTGATGGGTGGAGTTGATCCGTGTCAGGGTATCAGCTGGCTCGTTTTCATTCCGTGGCACGTGAAGGAACTCGCACCCCTCAAAATATCTGCTGAGTTGCTGTACGAGAAAGTGGTAGCTTGCCATGTTTTCATCCTTGGCGTCCCAGTCGCCAGACGACTGTTGGACCACCAAGTCGGAGTCACCATAGCACAGAATCCGGCGAATGCCGAGCTCTTTGGCAAGCCGGAGTCCGTGTACTAGTGCCTCATACTCGGCCACTTGTTGGAGGCGGCAAAATGGATTTGCAGTGTGTATCTGAGCTTGTCGCCTTTGGGAGAGGTGAGGACGATGCCGGCTCCCAAACCAGTGCGCATCTTCTAACCATCGAAGTGCATCCGCCAATGGGTGGAGTATGGCACTGGTGGCAAGTACTGGGTCTCGGCCCAGTCGACGAGGAAGTCGGCCAGCGCTTGGGACTTGATGGTGGTGCGAGGCTGGTAGAAGATGGTGTGGGGAGCCAACTCGATGGCCCTTTTGGCCACTCGGCCTGAAGCATCTCGGTTGCCTATGATCTCAGCAAGCGGAGCAGTGCAAACAACCGTGATGGGGTGCTCTTGAAAATAGGGCTTTAACTTCTTGGCGGTAAAATGCACGCCGTATCACATCTTCTGGTAGTGGGGGTAGTTCTGCTTGGAGGCCGACAGCACTTCACTCAAGTAATACACCGGTCTCTGGACCGGCAGAACCTTGTCGTCTTCCTTGCGCTCAACTACTATGACTGTGCTGACCACCCGGCTGGTGGCGGTGATGTAGAGGAGCATGGGCTCCTTAGCAGCCGGCACGACCAAGACAGGCGGCGTGGTCAACATCTTCTTGAGCTGGAGGAAAGCCTCATTCGCCTTGTCATTCCACTCAAAGTGAGTGGTTTTCTTCAGGAGTTGGTACAGGGGAAGGGCCTTCTCGCCCACCCGACTTATGAAACGGCTGATGGATGCTAAGCAGCCGGTGAATTTTTGGACGTCTCGTAGTCGGGTTGGCTTCTCCATTCTCTCAATTGCTTTGATCTTCACAGGGTTGCACTCAATGCCGTGTTCTGAGACCAGGAAGCCAAGGAGTTGGACGACTGGTACTCCGAACACGCACTTCTCTGGGTTGAGCTTGATCTGAAATCGGCGCAGATTTTCAAAAGTCTCCTTGAGATCTTCTAGGAGGGTCCCACGCTTCTCCGTCTTCACCACTACATCGTCCACATAGACGTGGGCGTTTCTGCCGAGCTGCTTGAGGAGGCACTTCTGCATGCAGCGCTGAAACGTGGCGCCGGCATTCCTCAAGCCGAACGTTATCGTTAGGTAGCAGAAGGCTCCGAATGGTGTGATGAAAGAGGTCTTCAGCCTATCAGCCGGGTTCAACTTGATTTGGTGGTGTCGGCGTTCTGGGAACGAGGGTCCCCAGACTTGCCTGCCTACGGCCCACGGCGTGGCTACGCTAGCAGGCCTGTACGGCCCATCTTCATCAACAAGGCATTCAAGACCCTCGCGAGGGGCCAAGCCTCGCGAGGCGGATGACGCAAGACCTCCTCAGGAGCGGCCTCGCCAGGAAGGCTCATGAGGAGTGGAGAGATCAAGGTAAGGCAAACCTCGCGAGGCTCTCGTGACGTGAGCCATGACGATCGACACCAGGCGAGCGCCAGGCGGGCGCCAGCGCGCACAGCGTCCTTGTTTCCTCTTTGGTGCTAAGGAGGTAGGCGCAGGCGCGGAGTACCGAGGCATCAAGAAAAGGTTTCCATATCGGTGCAACGAGACCAGGACCCGAAGGACGGCAAGACGGATGTCACCGTGGAGCCCAAGGCGGCGTCACCACCAGAGCCTTTTGTAGGTGAAGACCACTTTTGTCAAGATAAGCTGTACTAGCTGTCCCCTTTCAAATTGGCCATTGTTGGCTCCCTTCCCGCTCAATATTTGGGGAGAGGACCAGGGCCTATATAAGTAGAGCTAGCCACCACCGTAGAAAAAAACTCAATCAGAGGCATCTCACCCACACAAGCTCTCCAAGCACAAGAACACCTCAACCTTAGGAGGTTGTTCTTCCCCTTGTACTGTTCTTCATCGGCCCAAGAGGCAATCCCCCACCACCACACTAGAGTAGGGTATTACACCATGAAGGTGGCCCGAACCAGTATAAATATTGTGTCTTTGTGTTGCGAGTTCGTCGAGTTCGTCCGCGAGATCTTAGAGAGTTAGGGCGTGGATCAGTAGGGAGGAAATCTTCGCGCGCACCCCGGAGTTCGAACCTTAAGGGTTTTGCCGGAACCCGTGATCCGACATTTGGCGCGCCAGGTAGGGGTGCGCCGAAACTTCCTTCCGTCGCTCTGCGCCCCGTTGCTCCGTCATCTCCATGGCGGACGCTCGTTGTGCTCGTGTCGAGCGCCGGGCTGCCCTCGCCGCCCGCGTTGCTCAGACGGCTCCCGTCGGCGGGCCACCCCGTCATTCCCCATCACCTGCCGCCAACGCCGCCACCGACCCAGCGGGGAACGAGCGGCAAGCATCCTCGCGGCACCCCTCGGTGCGGTGGGACGACCGCACCGCCACCCCACCGCTGACCCCGGCCGGTTCTTCGTCCCATGCACATCGTGCTCCCATGGACGCGCGGGCTGCGCTCCTCATGGCGCACGAGCTCCTGCGCTACCGCCCGGTCGACGACCTCTACGAGGACTGGCTCGACCGCATCACCGAGCTCGTCCGCGCCGCAGGGGGCTCCCCCGCGCCGTCCCTCTCTCTGCCTCACCATCCGCCAGCCACGGGCGACGTGGCTCACGGAGCACCTCCACGACCTCTGCCCCAAGACGGCGCCCTGGTGCCAAGGCGCGCGGCTCCACGGCGTGACCCACCGCGTCCGGCGCCCGCGCATGAAAAAAGAAGCTGCCAAGAAGTCCCTCCGCCGCAAGAAAACGCTGAGCTGCTCCTCGCACCACCGCGCCAGGACCGGCTGCTGCGGCAAGACCGCGCGCCACCTGTAGCAGCAGGGCGCGGACCCCATCAAGACCAAGTTCCACCTCCAAGCGGGCCCCAGTGACCACAGCCAGCTGCCGCGCTTTCACCCCCGAGCTGCGTAGCGTCGCCTGGTCGGGCAAGTTCAAGTCAGATCTGCCTCCTCTCTACGACGGCACCCCCGACCCCGCGGAGTTCCTACAGCTCTACGAGCTGAGCATCGAAGCGACCAACGGTGACGAGAATGTCATGGCGAACTAGTTTCCCATGGCTCTCAAGGATGGTGCCTGCTCCTGGCTCCTGAACCTGCCACCGAGCTCAATCTCCTCCTGGGATGAGATGCGCAACCGCTTCGTCGCCAACTTCCAGGGCTCTCGCGACCGCCGGCCGGCCGCGGGTGACCTGCGCCGCGTAAAGCAGCAACCAAGAGAGACCCTCCAAAAGTACATCTAGCGCTTCAACAACGTCCGCCTCAAGATCCCCAAGGTGACGGACGAGGCCATCATCTCTGCGTTCTCTGATGGCGTCCGCGACGTCAAGATGAAGGAAGAGCTCGCTATCCACGAGGAGTTGTGCACGTCCCTGGAGTTGTTCAACTTGGCGACCAAGTGCGCAAGAGCTGAGGAAGGGCACCCCTCCCTCCTCGAGCTCCCAGCCGCAGATCCGGAGGAGAAGAAAGCCAAGGCCAAGGTGATACGTCTCCAACGTATCTATAATTTTTGATTGCTCCATGCTATTATATTATCCATCTTGGATGTTTTATGGGCTTTACTATGCACTTTTATATTATTTTTGGGACTAACCTATTGACCCAGAGCCCAGTGCCAGTTCCTGTTTTTTCCCTTGTTTCAGTGTTTCGAAGAAAAGGAATATCAAATGGAGTCGAAACGGAATGAAACCTTCTGGAGAAGTTATTTTTGGAAGGAAAGCAACCCGAGAGACTTGGAGTCCACATCAAGAAAGCAATGAGGAAGGCACGAGGCAGGGGGCACGCCCACCCCCTGGGCGCGCCCTCCACCCTCGTGGGCCCCTCGTGGCTCCCCTGACGTACTTCTTTCACCTATATATATATATCCATATACCCTAAAACGATCGGGGGACAGAATAGATCGGGAGTTCCGCCGCTGCAAGCCTCTGTAGCCACCAAAAACCAATCGGGACCCTGTTCCGGCACCCTGCCGGAGGGGGGAACCCTCACCGGTGGCCATCTTCATCATCCCGGCGCTCTCCATGACAAGGAGGGAGTAGTTCACCCTCGGTGCTGAGGGTATGTACCAGTAGCTATGTGTTTGATCTCTCTCTCTCTCTCTCATGTTCTTGATTTGGCACGATCTTGATGTATCGCGAGCTTTGCTATTATAGTTGGAACTTATGTTGCTTCTCCCCCTCTACCATCTTGTAATGGATTGAGTTTTCCCTTTGAAGTTATCTTATCGGATTGAGTCTTTAATGATTTGAGAACACTTGATGTATGTCTTGCCGTGCGTATCTGTGGTGACAATGGGATATCACGTGATTCACTTGATGTATGTTTTGGTGATCAACTAGCGGGTTCTGCCCATGAACCTATGCATTGGGGTTGGCACACGTTTTCGTCTTGATTCTCCGGTAGAAACTTTGGGGCACTCTTTGAGGTTCTATGTGTTGGTTGAATAGATGAATCTGAGATTGTGTGACGCATATCGTATAATCATACCCACGGATACTTGAGGTGACATTGGAGTATCTAGGTGACATTAGGGTGTTGGTTGATTTGTGTCTTAAGGTGTTATTCTAGTACGACCTCTAGGGCTGTTTGTGACACTTATAGGAATAGCCCAACGGATTGATTGGAAAGAATAACTTTGAGGTGGTTTCGTACCCTACCATAATCTCTTCGTTTGTTCTCCGCTATTAGTGACTTTGGAGTGACTCTTTGTTGCATGTTGAGGGATAGTCATGTGATCCAATTATGTTATTATTGTTGAGAGAACTTGCACTACTGAAAGTATGAACCCTAGGCCTTGTTTCCTAGCATTGCAATACCGTTTACGCTCGCTTTTACCACTTGTTACCTTGCTGTTTTTATATTTTTAGATTACAAAAACCTATATCTACTATCTATATTGCACTTGTATCACCATCTCTTCGCCGAACTAGTGCACCTATACAATTTACCATTGTATTGGGTGTGTTGGGGACACAAGAGACTCTTTGTTATTTGGGTTCAGGGTTGTTTGAGAGAGACCATCTTCATCCTATGCCTCCCATGGATTGATAAACCTTAGGTCATCCACTTGAGAGAAATTTGCTACTGTCCTACAAACCTCTGCACTTGGAGGCCCAACAACGTCTACAAGAAGAAGGTTGTGTAGTAGACATCAAGCTCTTTTCTAGCGCCGTTGCCGGGGAGGTGAGTGCTTGAAGCTATATCTTTAGATCTTGCAATCGAATCTTTTAGTTTCTGGTTTTATCACTAGTTTAGTCTATAAAAGAAAACTACAAAAAAATGGAATTGAGTTTGCCTCATACGCTTCATCTTTTTAATATCTTTCGTGAGTATGATGGAAAGGAAAATTGTGCCAAAGTATTAGAAGAAGAATGCATTAAAATGTTTAGCACTAAATCTTTGAATGATGAGCATGATTGCAATGTTGTTAGTATGAATTCCTTGAATATCCATGATGCTAATGATATGCAAAGCCACAAGCTTGGGGAAGCTATGTTTGATGAAGATGATATTTTTTGTCCCCCAAGCTTTGATGAGCAAATTTACTATGATGAAAGCATGCCTCCTATCTATGATGATTATTGTGATGACATGTATGCTTTAAAGAATAATGATAACCATGAAACTTGTCATCTTGATCTTAATTTTCAATCACATGATAGTCATTTTGTTGAGTTTGCTCCCACTACTATTGTTGAGAAGAAATTTGCTAATGTGGAGCTTTAGGTGCTGGTTATATTGTTGAATTCATTCATGATGCTACTGAAAATTATTATGAGGGAGGAATATATGCTTGTAGGAATTGCAATAATATCAAGTTTCCTCTCTATGTGCTTAAAGTTTTGAAGTTATGCTTGTTTTGCATTCCTATGCTAGTTGATTATTGTTCCCATAAGTTGTTTGCTCACAAAATACCTATGCATAGGAATTGAGTTAGACTTAAATGTGCTAGTCATATTCTTCATGATGCTCTGTTTATGTTTCAATTCTTATCTTTTATGTGAGCATCATTGAAATCGTCATGCCTAGCTAGGGGCGTTAAACGATAGCGCTTGTTGGGAGGCAACCCAATTTTATTTTAGTTTCTTGCTTTTTGGTTCTGTTTAGTAATAAATAAATCATCTAGCCTCTGGTTATATGTGGTTTTATGTTTTAATTAGTGTTTGTGCCAAGTAGAACCTTTGGGAAGACTTGGGTGAAGTCTTTATGATCAGGCTGTAAAAAACAGAAACTTTAGCGCTCACGAAATTAGCTTCAACTTTTTACTGGAGAGTAATATTTAGTTGATTCCTTTTTCATATGATTACTAGACAAATTCCTCAGGTCCACCAATTTATTTTAGAATTTTTGGAGTTCCAGAAGTTTGCGTTAGTTACAGATTACTACAGACTGTTCTGTTTTTGACAGATTCTGTTTTTCGTGTGTTGTTTGCTTATTTTGATGACTCTATGGCTAGTAAAATAGTTTATAAACCATAGATAAGTTGGAATGCAGTAGGTTTAACACCAATATAAATAAATAATGAGTTCATTACAGTACCTTGAAGTGGTGTTTTGTTTTCTTTCGCTAACGGAGCTTACGAGTTTCCTGTTAAGTTTTGTGTTGTGAAGTTTTCAAGTTTTGGGTAAAGATTCGATGGACTATGGAATAAGGAGTGGCAAGAGCCTAAGCTTGGGGATGCCCAAGGCACCCCAAGGTAATATTCAAGGACAACCAAGAGCCTAAGCTTGGGGATGCTCCGGATGGCATCCCCTCTTTCGTCTTCGTTCATCGGTAACTTTACTTGGAGCTATATTTTTATTCACCACATGATATGTGTTTTGCTTGGAGCGTCATTTTATTTTCTTTAGCTTTGCTTTCTGTTTGAATAAAATACTAAGATCTGAAATTATTAAATGGGAGAGTCTTCACATAATGGTATAATTATTCGACTACTCATTGATCTTCACTTATATCTTTCGGAGTAGTTTGTCATTTGCTCTAGTGCTTCACTTATATCCTTTTAGAGAACAATGGTGGTTTGATTTTGAAGAAATAGATGAACTCTCATGCTTCACTTATATTATTTTGAGAGTCTTAAACAGCATGGTAATTTTCTTAATCCTAATATGCTAGGTATTCAAGATTAGTAAAATCTTTCTTATGAGTGTGTTGAATACAAAGAGAAGTTTGATGCTTGATGATTGTTTTGAGATATGGAAGTAGTGATATTAAAGTTGTGCTAGTTGAGTAGTTGTGAATTTGAGAAATACTTGTGTTGAAGTTTGCAAGTCCCGTAGCATGCACGTGTGGTAAACGTTATGTAACAAATTTGAAACATGAGGTGTTCTTTGATTGTCCTCCTTATGAGTGGTGGTCGGGGACGAGCGATGGTCTTTTCCTACCAATCTATCCCCCTAGGAGCATGCGCGTAGTGCTTGGTTTTTGATGACTTGCAGATTTTTGCAATAAGTATGTGAGTTCTTTATGACTAATGTTGAGTCCATGGATTATACGCACTCTTACCCTTCCATCATTTGCTAGCCTCTTCGGTACCGTGCATTGCCCTTTCTCACATTGAGAGTTGGTGCAAACTTCGCCGGTGCATCCAAACCCCGTGATATGATACGCTCTTTCACACATAAACCTCCTTATATCTTCCTCAAAACAGCCACCATACCTACCTATTATGGCATTTCCATAGCCATTCCGAGATATATTGCCATGCAACTTTCCACCATCCAGTTTATCATGACACGTTCATCATTGTCATATTGCTTAGCATGATCATGTAGTTGACATAGTATTTGTGGCAAAGCCACCGTTCATAATTCTTTCATACATGTCACTCTTGGTTCATTGCATATCCCGGTACACCGCCGAGGCATTCATATAGAGTCATACTTTGTTCTAGTATCGAGTTGTAATCATTGAGTTGTAAATAAATAGAAGTGTGATGATCATCATTTTCTAGAGCATTGTCCCAAGTGAGGAATTAAAAGAGAGAGAGAGAGAGAGAGAGAGAGAGAGAGAGAGAGAGAGAGAGAGAAAGGCCATAAAAAAAAGAAGGCCCAAAAAAATGAGAGAAAAAGAGAGAAGGGACAATGTTACTATCCTTTTACCACACTTGTGCTTCAAAGTAGCACCGTAATCTTCATGATAGAGAGTCTCTTGTTTTGTCATTTTTATACACTAGTGGGAATTTTTCATTATAGAACTTGGCTTGTATATTCCAACAATGGGCCTCCTCAAGTGCCCTAGGTCTTCGTGAGCAAGCAAGTTGGATGCACACCCACTTAGTTTCTTTTGTTGAGCTTTCATATATTTATAGCTCTAGTGCATCTGTTGCATGGCAATCCCTAGTCCTTGCATTAACATCAATCGATGGGCATCTCCATAGCTCATTGATTAGCCTCGTTGATGTGAGACTTTCTCCTTTTTGTCTTCTCCACATAACCCCCATCATCATATTCTATTCCACCCAAAGTGCTATGTCCATGGCTCGCGCTCATGTATTGCGTGAAGGTTGAAAAAGTTTGAGATTACTATAGTATGAAACAATTGCTTGGCTTGTCATCGGGGTTGTGCATGATGAGAGCATTCTTGTGTGACGAAAATGGAGCATGACTAAACTATATGATTTTGTAGGGATGAACTTTCTTTGGCCATGTTATTTTGAGAGGACATAATTGCTTTGTTAGTATGCTTGAAGTATTATTACTTTTATGTCAATATGAACTTTTATCTTGAATCTTTAGGATCTGAATATTCATACCACAATTAAGAAGAATTACATTGAAATTGTGCCAAGTAGCATTCCACATCAAAAATTCTGTTTTTATCATTTACCTACTCAAATTAAGCTTGGGGATGTTGATACGTCTCCAATGTATCTATAATTTTTGATTGCTCCATGCTATTATATTATCCATCTTGGATGTTTTATGGGCTTTACTATGCACTTTTATATTACTTTTGGGACTAACCTATGACCCAGAGCCCAGTGCCAGTTCCTGTTTTTTCCCTTGTTTCAGTGTTTCAAAGAAAAGGAATATCAAACGCAGTCGAAACGGATTGAAACCTTCTGGAGAAGTTATTTTTGGAAGGAAAGCAACCTGGGAGACTTGGAGTCCACGTCAAGAAAGCAACGAGGAAGGCACGAGGCAGGGGCACGCCCACCCCCTTGGGCGCGCCCTCCACCCTCGTGGGCCCCTCGTGGCTCCCCTGACGTACTTCTTTCACCTATATATATCCATATACCCTAAAATGATAGGGGGACAGAATAGATCGGGAGTTCCGCCGCCGCAAGCCTCTGTAGCCACCAAAAACCAATCAGGACCCTGTTCCGGCACCCTGCCGGAGGGGGGAACCCTCACCGGTGGCCATCTTCATCATCCCGGCGCTCTCCATGATAAGGAGGGAGTAGTTGACCCTCAGGGCTGAGGGTATGTACCAGTAGCTATGTGTTTGATCTCTCTCTCTCTATCTCTTGTGTTCTTGATTTGGCACGATCTTGATGTATCGCGAGCTTTGCTATTATAGTTGGATCTTATGTTGCTTCTCCCCCTCTACTCTCTTGTAATGGATTGAGTTTTCCCTTTGAAGTTATCTTATCGGATTGAGTCTTTAATGATTTGAGAACAGTTGATGTATGTCTTGCCGTGCGTATCTGTGGTGACAATGGGATATCACGTGATTCACTTGATGTATGTTTTGGTGATCAACTTGCGGGCTCCGCCCATGAACCTATGCATAGGGGTTGGCACACATTTTCGTCTTGATTCTCCGGTAGAAACTTTGGGGCACTCTTTGAGGTTCTATGTGTTGGTTGAATAGACGAATCTGAGATTGTGTGATGCATATCGTATAATCATACCCACGGATACTTGAGGTGACATTGGAGTATCTAGGTGACATTAGGGTGTTGGTTGATTTGTGTCT
Source organism: Triticum aestivum (assembly GCF_018294505.1). Lineage (NCBI taxonomy): Eukaryota > Viridiplantae > Streptophyta > Magnoliopsida > Poales > Poaceae > Triticum > Triticum aestivum. Next base: position 291,606,812 of record NC_057808.1, on the reverse strand, counting down.
TAAGGTGTTATTCTAGTACGAACTCTAGGGTTGTTTGTGACACTTATAGGAATATCCCAACGGATTGATTGGAAAGAATAACTTTGAGGTGGTTTCGTACCCTACCATAATCTCTTCATTTGTTCTCCGCTATTAGTGACTTTGGAGTGACTCTTTGTTGCATATTGAGGGATAGTTATGTGATCCAATTATGTTATTATTGTTGAGAGAACTTGCACTAGTGAAAGTATGAACCCTAGGCCTTGTTTCCTAGCATTGCAATACCGTTTACGCTCGCTTTTACCACTTATTACCTTGCTGTTTTTATATTTTTAGATTACAAAAACCTATATCTACTATCTATATTGCACTTGTATCACCATCTCTTCGCCGAACTAGTGCACCTATACAATTTACCATTGTACTGGGTGTGTTGGGGACACAAGAGACTCTTTGTTATTTGGTTGCAGGGTTGTTTGAGAGAGACCATCTTCATCCTACGCCTCCCACAGATTGATAAACCTTAGGTCATCCACTTGAGGGAAATTTGCTACTGTCCTACAAACCTCTGCACTTGGAGGCCCAACAACGTCTACAAGAAGAAGGTTGTGTAGTAGACATCACAAGGACGTGAAGTGAAAGGGAGTAGCCGTGCTCGCAGTGGAACCAGACACCAAGCGCGGCAGAGACCAGCCCGAGTCATCCAAGAGCAGTCGTCCGTTCTGCGCCTTCCACAACCTGAACACCCACAACACCAGCGACTGCCAAGAGCTCAGAGCTATTCGCAACGGACGCTTCGGTCGACGCTCCGAGCGCTGTGACCGGGGCTACGGCCGAGGAGAAGTGAATGCAGTCCTCCCCGAGCTTGAGGCCACGCGCCCCCTTAGGTGGTCCTAGTGTGCCATCACCTTCAACTCGGCAGATCAGCTCAAGTGCGCAGCGATCGCTGGCGCCCTCCCAATGCTTTGCTCCCTAGTCATCAGCAACATGCAAGTTACCAAGACCCTCATCGACGGCGGCGCAGGGCTCAACGTCCTGTCCGTCGACACGTTCGACAGCTTCCAAGTGCCATATGACCAGCTTCAGCCTACCAAGCCTTTCTCAGGAGTGACCGACGGTTCCGCCACACCAATAGGGCAGGTCCGCCTCCCTGTCACCTTTGGAGAACGCAAGAATTATCGCACCAAGCTCATCGACTTCGATGTCGCGCACATCCGTTTGCCATACAATGCCATCCTCGAGTATCCAACCCTGGCCAAGTTCATGGCGGTGACCCACCACGGCTACAACGTCCTCAAGATGCCGGGAAGCGGTGTAATCATCACAGTCCCGTGCGAAGAAAGAGACGCGGTGTGCTCCCTCGAGCGCGCCTTCCAAGCTGCAGCAATCGACGACCCCGAGAGCAAGGGCGAGGGCCCTCCTGATGTCATCCCCAAGAAGAAGAAGAAGCAGTTGCGCCTTGCAGGACCTCGAGAGGGTGGCGTCGCAGTCGGAACCTCGTCAGGATCAGCGCACGCTCCAGGGGCACCTCCCTCCATCGCATAGGAAGGCACGCCCAGTGCCCTCCTCGGGCAGGGCTCGGGGGCTCTCTTCTGGAGTGCCTCCGACCTTGCCAACATCCCGAGGGAGGCGCTCGGGCACCACTTGGAGGCATGCTTCGCGGCACGTTTCCCTCAGGAGGGCAGAGGGCAAGGATCGCCCACCATTCAGGAGTTCATCATCAAGACCACCCAGGAATTACAAGACGCAAGGGCCATGCACGGCGACCGCCGCTCATGAGGCGTAGCTTCCCATCCAGGCGAGGATGTAGGGCTGCGCGTCTGCATCGACGTCCCAGGGCTCAACAGGGTCGCTTCTCAGGAGCTCTTCTGGCCTCCGCGCATGAGATGCTGCGAGGGCCCATCGCACAGCTACATTCGCATGCCCTTTGGCCTGCCGAGCGTGTCGTCCGCCTACCAGCGCAACTTGCGGCGCATCCTAGCGGCTCAGGAGGCCAGGCACCACGCCGTCCTAACGGAGATGGAGACAGTCCTCAAGGAACCACCTGAGCCCCCAGAGCCTCCTGAGGTTCAGGGCCCCGGTGGCTCGTGAGGAGCAACCCCTTCGCCGCGTACCTTCAGCTGCCCCAACTCTCCTTCGTCAACAGAACCAGGTGACATTTTCCTAGTTCATTTAGCTGGGAGCGCCCCTCGGGCTGCATCATTCCCAGGCCGCGTGGGTCTGCCCCTGCGGCATGTATCCCTTTTTATGTCTGTAGCTTACCTTATTGGGAGCGCTGATACGTCTCCAGCGTATCTATAATTTTTTATTGTTCCATGCTATTATATATTTTGTTCTGGATGTTTATGAGCTTTATTATACACTTTTATATTATTTTTGGGACTAACCTATTGACCCAGAGCCCAGTGCCAGTTCCTGGTTTTTTTCCTTGTTTCAGTGTTTCGAAGAAAAGGAATATCAAACGGAGTCGAAACGGAATGAAACCTTCTAGAGAAGTTATTTTTGGAAGGAAAGCAACCCGGGAGACTTGGAGTCCACGTCAAGAAAGCAACGAGGGAGGCACGAGGCAGGGGGGCGCGCCCACCCCCCTGGGCGCGCCCTCCACCCTCATGGGCCCCTTGTGGCTCCCCTAACGTACTTCTTTCACCTATATATATATATCCATATACCCTAAAATGATCGGGGAACAGAATAGATTGGGAGTTTCGCTGCCGCAAGCCTCTGTAGCCACCAAAAACCAATCGGGACCCTAATCCGGCACCCTGCCGGAGGGGGGAACATTCACCGGTGGCCATCTTCATCATCCCGGCGCTCTCCATGACGAGGAGGGAGTAGTTCACCCTCGGGGCTGAGGGTATGTACCAGTAGCTATGTGTTTGACCTCTCTCTCTCGTGTTCTGGATTTGGCACGATCTTGATGTATCGCGAGCTTTGCTATTATAGTTCGATCTTATGTTGCTTCTCCCCCTCTACTCTCTTGTAATGGATTGAGTTTTCCCTTTGAAGTAATCTTATCGAATTGAGTCTTTAATGATTTGAGAACACTATGTATGTCTTGTCGTGCGTATCTGTGGTGATAATGGGATATCACGTGATTCACTTGATGTATGTTTTGGTGATCAACTTGCGGGTTCCGCCCATGAACCTATGCATAGGGGTTGGCACACGTTTTCATCTTGATTCCCCGGTAGAAACTTTGGGGAACTCTTTGAGGTTCTATGTGTTGGTTGAATAGATGAATCTGAGATAGTGTGATGCATATCGTATAATCATACCCACGGATACTTGAGGTGACATTGGAGTATCTAGGTGACATTAGGGTTTTGGTTGATTTGTGTCTTAAGGTGTTATTCTAGTATGAACTCTAGGGTTGATTGTGACACTTATAGGAATAGCCCAACGGATTGATTGGAAAGAATAACTTTGAGGTGGTTTCGTACCCTACCATAATCTCTTCGTTTGTTCTCTGCTGTTAGTGACTTTGGAGTGACTCTTTTTTGCATGTTGAGGGATAGTTATATGATCCAATTATGTTATTATTGTTGAGAGAACTTGCACTAGTGAAAGTATGAACCCTAGGCCTTGTTTCAACGCATTGCAATACCGTTTGTGCTCACTTTTACCACTTGTTACCTTGCTGTTTTTATATTTTCAGTTTACAAAAATCTATATCTACCATCCATATTGCACTTGTATCACCATCTCTTCGCTGAACTAGTGCACCTATACAATTTACCATTGTATTGGGTGTGTTGGGGACACAAGAGACTCTTTGTTATTTGGTTGCAGGGTTGTTTGAGAGAGACCATCTTCATCCTACGCCTCACATGGATTGATAAACCTTAGGTCATCCACTTGAGGGAAATTTGCTACTGTCCTACAAACCTCTACACTTGGAGGCCCAACAACGTCTACAAGGAGAAGGTTGCGTAGTAGACATCAAGCGCCCCTCGGGTTGCATCATCCCCAAGCCGCTCGGGTCTGACCCAGTGGCATGTATCTCTCTTGCATTTACTTAACCTGCCTATGTTCACTACCTGCTCGATCGCCACCCACCACGGGGGCTCTCCTTACGCCTGCACGACACTGGTGCACGGGTCCGTCCCTGCCACGTCGATAAACCTGAGCGGTCGAGCTCTGGCTCGCGGCACGCCCCACGCACGTCACCTCACCAGGCCCTCAGTGCCTTCACTCCCTCGCGGAGCAACCAGCGGCAGGCTGGCAACCATAACGGCAGATCGTGTTCTTCCTTGTGCTGGCTCATAGGAATCTCACGAGAATAACACCAGGCGGCACCGCGAGCTCCCACCTCTTCCAAGTAATCCTCTTGCACGTTAAAAGGGGGGCTCCTGAGCATCGCGACTCAGGAGCTCTTATTGGCTCTCCAGCCCTCACCCCTGGCCTTGACCATGGCACGCGACCTGGCATACCAGCAGCGGCTGAGCTCGCTCGAGGGCCGGGACCTGAGGACGTAGAGCGCAAAGGAGAACACGGGAAGGGGGAAGACTCGTATGGGCCCGACCTAGCTACGCTGCGGATGTTTGCGCACAAGCCTGGCGCATCATGAGGAATCAACCCCGAACCGCCAAGATAAGTCACGAGCTTAGATCAACTAATCGTCGAAACATAGGGGGGCATGCTCGCCGCAGCCCTGTTGCGGCAATGTCACCTCCCTTTCTTATCTTACCACGGCTGCTTGAGCGCTAAAGGGGACCCCCTGAGCATCGCGCCTCAGGAGCTCTTACTGGACCCCGGGCCGCTCACCTCCTGGCCTTGACCACGGCACGCGACCTGGCATACCAGCGACGGCTGAAGCCTGCCTGGGGACCGGGACCTGTCAGCATAGAGCAACAAGATGTCGCGAGGTTGGAAAGGGGAGACCGAGCTTTAACAGGACTTGTGCTCACAGGTTTCCACAACCAAGATAATACCAACAAAAGGCATTACAAACTCTTTACACGCCCCCGCGGGGCATATCTTGATTCCTCGCACGAAACAAAAGACGACAACTTAGTAGAATCCTATCTACACACCCTCGCGGCCGACGCCATCATCAATAGTGGGCCACTGGAGGCCGACGCCAACCCCATCCAGATCAGCGAAGGCAGCGGCCGGACTTCGTGGCCCTGCTCCGGGCACGGCGAGAGCTCGGGGGCACGTAGCTGTCGTCGCTCGTCTCCGGAGTCTCGTAGAGCTCAGGAGAGCTGCTGGACTCCCAAGAGTCGCTGCCGCTGGAGTAGCCACGAGCGGGGCGCGCCTCATCCTGGCGCACTCCTTCGGGGCAGCACTCCAAGCGGCGACCCGCCCCGTCGAAGACCTTGAAGAACAGCGTGGAGACGCCATCGTACTCGAAGTGGATCGCGAGGGCGCCTTCCGCATGGCAAACCCGCGCGACCTCGCCCCAGCCGCGGGTCATGAAGATCTTGCCGGTGGAGACTACTTCAACCTCTGCTCCGGTCGCTGGGGCGTCGCAGTCGGCATGCTGCAACCAGAGCTCAAGAGGCCCCCTCGGCGGCATCACGTCGGACAAGAAACGCGGGAAGCGGATCTAGGAGCTTGGGGCATCGCCGCCCACAGCACAAGCTCGCGTGAGGATCCCGCGGCATGGACTCCAGGAGCGACGGCACCTGTCGCCGCTGCACGTCGGGCCTGGCCACGGTGCTCGCACCGACGCTCGTTGCTCCGTCCCCCGGCTTGGGCGTACAAGGGCAGCGGATACACAGGAGGAGGCCGCTCACACCAAGGCCTCGTCACCACCTGCATCGCCGCAGCGTCGCGGCAGTGGGCCGACCTCCTCTTCGGCGGAAGCAGCGCCGGTGTATCGAGGGGAACCTTTCCTTTCTCGTCAGCCGAGAACCTTTAGATCGGCGCCATTGGAGTTGCTGCAAGCAGTGGAACAGAGGAGGAAGAAGCAGGCGGAGCAGGAAGAAGTGGGGGATGGGGGCTCCGCCCCCTCCCTCATTTCTAGCAGGAGAAGGCCAACCAGCGCCCCCCACGATCACAGGTAATGATGGTTTTCCTTGCATGTCGCAGGGACTTGTCAAGTCGGGCAGTTGCCGAGGCAGCATGGGGAAGCGGTGACGCCCACGTCCAATCAACCGCCATGCGTCAACCGAGGCCGCAGGCTTTTAGGGCCCGCGGCGCTCCGCGCTTGACCTTTGGCTTCGCCTCGAAGCCAAGCCCGAGCGCGCCTTGGGCCCGGGGGCTACTGTCGGCGTTCTGGGAACGGGGGTCCCTAGACTTGCCTGCCTGCGGCCCAGGGCGTGGCTATGCTAGCAGGCCTGTACGGCCCATCTTCACGAACAAGGCATTCAAGACCCTCGCGAGGGGCCAAGCCTCGCGAGGCGGACGACGCAAGACCTCCTCAGGAGCGGCCTCGCCAGGCAGGCTCACGAGGAGTGGAGAGATCATGGCAAGGCAAACATCGCGAGGCTCTCGTGACGTGAGCCATGACGATCGACACTAGGCGGGCACCAGGCGGGCGCCAGCGCGCACAGCATCCTTGTTTCCTCTTTGGTGCTAAGGAGGCAGGCGCAGGCGCGGAGTAACGAGGCATCAAGCAAAGGTTTCCATATCGGTGCAACGAGACTAGGACCCGAAGGACGGCAAGACGGAGGTCATCGTGGAGCCCAAGGCGGCGTCACCACCAGAGCCTTTTGCAGGCGAAGACCACTTTTGTCAGGATAAGTTGTACTAGTTGTCCCCTTTCAAATTGGCCGTTGTTGGCTCCCTTCCCGCTCAATATTTGGGGAGAGGACCAGGGCCTATATTAGTAGAGCTAGCCACCACCGTAGAAAAAAACTCAATCAGAGGCATCTCACCCACACAAGCTCCCCAAGCACAAGAACACCTCAACCTCAGGAGGTTGTTCTTCCCCTTGTACTGTTCTTCATCGGCCCAAGAGGTAATCCACCACCACCACACTGGAGTAGGGTATTACACCACAATGGTGGCCCGAACCAGTGTAAATCTTGTGTCTTTGTGTTGCGAGTTTGTCGAGTTCGTCCGCGAGATCTTAGAGAGCTAGGGCGTGGATCAGTAGGGAGGAAATCTTCGCGCGCACCCCAGAGTTCGAACCTTAAGGGTTTTTCCGAAACCCGTGATCCGACATGTGGTACCCTGAATATGCTTCCAAAAAACTCAACAACTCGCATCTGGCTGTGGAGTCTATCACTTGGTCAATCCATGGCAAGGCAAATGGATCTTTGGGGCAAGCTTTGTTGAGTCTAGTATAATCAATACACATGCGCCACTTGTTGTTCTTCTTCAGTACAAGGACTGGGTTGGCCAGCCAATCCGGATAAAATACTTCCATAATGAAGCCGGCTGCTAGGAGCCGGGCTATCTCTTCACCGACAATTCTTCTCTTCTCTTCCGACAGGCGGCGGAGGGGTTGCTTGACCTGTTTGGCGTCAGGTCGGACGTGTAGTTTGTGCTCGGCGAGATCCGTCGGAACACCCGGCATGTCCTTAGGAGACCATGCAAAGATGTCCCGATTCTCACAGAGGAAATCAACGAGCTCGCTTTCCTATTTGCTATCGAGGTTTGCACCGATGACAGCGTACCTCTCCGGGTGCTCTGGGTCCAATGGTATCTTCTTTATCTCCTTGGCTGGCTTGAAGGAGCCTTCAGCTTCCTTCGCCGGCAGCAATTGGCCGGGCCGCCGGCTGCGGGGGAGGAGGCGGCGGCGGCGGGCCAGCCGATGGTGGAGGCAGCAAGCCTTCGCCCTTGGATATTCGGGTGAGCGAGTGACACTTCCGAGTGGTGTGGTTGGATGGCTTCGCGCCGCTGTGGAACTTGCAGGGTGCATCAAGGGTTTGCTCATAGGAGAAGGCGGGCAACCAATTTGGCTTGCCGCCCCTCTAACGCTTGGGAGCAGGCTGCCCCTCCGGCTGCTGGTCTTCGACTGTCGCCACTTGCCGACTGGTGGAAGCCGGCTGTGGTGCTTTGCGCTTGTTGTCGTTTTGCTGCTGTCGTCGGCTGGTCTCACCAGCCGGAGTTCGAGGGGCCTGAGGAGCCACTTTGCCGGATGCATCAACTAGAATCTCCGTCTTCATGGAGGAGTCGGTTGTGGCGTACTTGTCCGCTATGATTAGCAGCTCGTCGAGGGTTGCCGGCTCGTCGCAGAGAAGTCGGTGCTTGAGCAGGGTGCCTTCTCTACACCTGGCTGTAAAGTAGTCGATAGCCTGCACCTCGTGCACACCTCCGCAAGAGTTGCGTAGCTCGGCCCAATGAGTGAGGTAGTCGCGAGTCAATTCGGTGGGGCCTTGGACGCACAAAGAGAGCTGGCGGGGCTTGGGCGGCCGCTTGTACGTGCTGGTGAAGTTGCGGATGAAGGCTTTAGTGAAATCTACCCAGCTGTTGATGCTGCGGAGCTTCAGGCTGTCCAGCCATGTCCGGGCGGTGCCCTGGAGCATGAGCGGAACGTATTTCATGGCAACACGCTTGTTGCCGTTTGTGTGACACCCCAAAAATTTTATTTGGTTTTATTGATTTCCTTTTCTTGGAAGGAGGCTATTTAAATATTTGGGTTTATTCTCCCCCTTTCAAAAATTATTTCTTGCCATGACCTAAGTTGAAATCTCCCTCCCAGAAGCCATCTTTCCACTTTGTGTCAAGTCAAGCTTCAAATCCAGCAAGTTTAACTCCCCCTTGAATTTATTTCCATTTATTTTAAATCAAAAATCTTTTCTGTCTTCTATTTTGGCCCTTAGTGATTTACAAAGGAACCACTAGAATTCCTTTGAGTTTTGATTCCAAACAAATTTCCCTGGCTAGTCCTTAGAACCCTCAACCAAGATCCATGAAGATCCACTGGTCCACAGTTCAAAATTTTCAAAATTTGGTTGCTGCAAGTTTGGACCAGATTTGTCATTTTTGGTGAAATTCATTATTTTCCTTCTCCAAAAATTCTGAGAAAAATCATGAGGCCTCCAGATGCATCAAGAGACCTTTCCACCAAAGATCAACTCCAGAAACATTTTCCACATGCCAGAAACATTTCGTCGAACAGCTGGCGTGCACTGTTCCTGTCAAGTTCAGAGTTTCAGTGATCAGTTTCAGTCGTCAGTGTCGTTTTCTTCAGAGCTTCACGTCGATCTCGCCAGTAGCTGCAGTGGCGCCTTGCTCCCTGTTCCCCCTTCTTATCCACCGCGCCGCACGGTCGCCTGGACATTTGCGGGCATCGGCGGTGAGCTGGCAGAGGAGCATCGCCCCCGTGAGCGGCGGCAGCAGCACTCACTGCGACTCCCAGAGAGGCGCAGCGAGGGACGGCGCCGTCCAACACCGCCCACACCACCAGGCGCCTCCGCGTCGCCGTCCCCTTCCCTGTATGTGCTGCAGAGCCGTCGTAGTGGCCTGGAGGGCACAGAGCGCGCTCCCTGCCACCGACGTGCCCGTGAGGCCGTTCCGTCGAGAACTTGGAGTATCACCCAAGCCATACCAAATTTAGCCCTTGAACGGAACCCGTGGACCATCACGATGATGCCCAATCACCTAAACCTCCAGCCCGACCCCTGCCTCGCCGTAATCGCCCGCCGGCGTTATCCCGTTCTCGGCAACCGCCTCGGGCCGGCTATAAATAGCGACCCCGAGCTCGCCTTCGACCCAGCACCACCCCTACACCTCACCAGAGCCGCGCCCAGCCACTAGGAGGACCTCGAGGAGGCCTTCTTCCCCGACTCCGGCCGCCCCGATCCGCTTCGGGCTCTGGCACGATTCTCTCTGGTGAGGGCACCCTCGCCTCCCAAACCTTGCCAGTAGCTTCCTAGTGCAACCACTTCTCTAACCTGCGCCCTAATTTGAAGGTTGCAGCTCCCGTCGGAGAGGATCATCCTCGCCCGAACCACCGTCCACCGGAGTTGTGGCCACCGTCGACGTGGTGCTCGCCGACGACCAAGTCCACCACCCACCGACGCGGAAGGACACCGTGAACCCGTAGGTACCCTCCGATCCCCCTGCCTCGCCGTGGATCAACGCCGGCGACAACCGCGAGCCTCGGCGCCGGCGAGCTCTGTTTCAAAGTTTGAACCTGACGGGTAGGACCCCCCTCGTCAGCCTCTCCTCTTCTTATTCGAACCATTTTCTGAAAGCGCCTTTGGGCAAAGTACGTTTTCCTTCTGGGCTGGCGTATTTCCAACCGAAACATTTTCTGTTTTTATAAACTAACCCCTGGAGACTTTCTGTTTCATCACAGATTAGTCCTTGGACCAAAACCTTTATATCTTTTAAACAAAAGATGCTTTTTAGTTGATTCTTTTTCTGCCAGTTTTATTTTTTTGTCTAGTTTTTTATAGTATTTATTTCAAAAATATTTGGAACAACTTTTATGCACACTTGGTATTTACGTTAGTACGCGTTCTCTCTATGCCATAGATACCGGAGGAGGTGACGGAGCCGCGAACTTCGCCGAGCTAGACTCCGACTACTCCGAACCAGGCAAGCATGTTTGAACCTTCGATATGATGAGTGTTTCGCATGTTTGCTTGAATAGTTAGTGCATGGCATGTTTATATGGGCATCAGTGAGTGTTATATTGCATGCAAGGCAACTACCAGTATGCTTCGAAACTTGATGTGATCTTTTGATGGGAGATAACCTGATCATGTGGTGACATGAAAGGTGGTAAGATGGTATTGTTGAAGCATGCCAGTCTTATGTCAACCGTTAAACTCTGGCGTCAACGTGGACCGTGCCACGTTACCGTCCGTCCCCTTTTCGTGCTGCCACATGTTTTCTGCAAAGAATACAGTTTAGTAAGTTGCAAACCTCTTTCCTTGTACACACCAAATAGAGGGGCCGTGATGAGGGTTCCATGGCCCTGGATTAAAGCCAGTCATCCGGTTGGGACCGAGAGGGGGGCACCCCTTAGAGCGCGCGATATAAATTTGATCCCATTCTACGCGAGGTTGTAGCCTCCCCGTCTTAAAGTTTTTCTTGAACGTTGCCTAGGGTGATTCCTAGCAGCGGAATGTGGAATGGGTGTGTACTGGTTAGATGTGTTTCTCCTAAAATACCGTAAACGGAACTAGTCCTTTCTGACAACTGAAATCCGTTGGCTGTGGTTAAAAAGTACAAGCTCTGCAGAGTCAAAACCCATCCGAGTAACCGTGTCCGTGGTCAAGGATCTTGGTCAACATATCCATATCAGTATCAATATCAGTCTCAACGTCCGTCTCAGCGTCAGTCTCTGTGTCAGTCTCAGTGAAAATCCCCGGTGAACAAACATGAGTGGTAAACCAGGTTGAATATTATTCATGTGGATGGACTAACCAGTTTATTATTACGTACATGATTATTTCCTTGAGATGATTTAAATTCATGAGCTACTTGAATTTTGAATAATGAAATATAAGCTCTTTATGTGATGTCGCTCAGACGTCCGACTGTAGCACTCTTGTTATTTACTTTTGATATAAGCCCTTTATGTGATGTCGCTCAGACGTCCGACTGTGGCACTCTTGTTATTTACTTTTGATATAAGCCCTTTATGTGATGTCGCTCAGACGTCCGACTGTGGCACGCACCGCCATTTATATTCCAATAGAAGCCCTTTATGTGGTGTCGCCCTGACGCCCGACTGCGGCATTGTTAATTTATTTTTACCTTTCGAGGCGTCGCTTCAGACACCCGATCGGTCTTCAGTTATTTCATTGGGATTTCGGGAGGACTACCGCCTGACTTCCTTTTTATTTATCATGCAGTGCAATTTTATCATCTGAGTGCGCATTACTAATCTGCCCATGTGCATCATGTTTGCATTTGTTATATCTTATGTCCAAACTGTCTTGCGAGTACTTTCATAGTACTCACCTGGCTTGTTGATTTGGCCAGATGTTGACGAAGGAGATCTTATGGATGAAGAGTTCGATAGCGAGTCCGACGCCTAGAGGAGTCACAGTCAGTCCCGTATGATCCTGGAATTGGTCGCTTGTATTATATATGCTTCCGCTACCCAGAATAAAAGTCCTCGAGCCTCACTCCGACGCTCGATGAGTTGTAAGATTTAGGAGTCATGTCATCCACTTCACTGTGACATATCCACCACCACTTTTATTACGAGTCAGTAGTTATGCCACCATACCCCTTGTGTCATATCCGCCTTTATGTATAATATCGGCGTGCTTGTAATAAATTGTTGAGCAGCCTCAGCTCAACCCTGTAAAATATTTAGTACTTCTGGATTTCTGTATCAAGGATTTGTCTACCAGTAAGAAGGATTCTTCTATACTGGTCCAATAAAAGGGACGGTTTCTCAATAAACGTTTTATTGGAAAACCGGTCCTGACAACCTTGGTATTAGAGCCAGGCTGACTGTAGGAAGCCACTAGGTGCGATCGCTAATCGGTTATTAGCGTCTTCAGTGCTTTTTCAACATTTTGCAATCGTAGCAATTTTCTGTTGGTCATCATAAATTTATGATTTTGACTATCCAGAATTTTTGTCTACTTTTGTAGATGGCTGGCAACGACTGCGAGTCACAGGTGTTCGCCAACGTGCCTGAGGGGTTTATCAAGCTTCTCATCTCCATCACCAAGCCCGCGATTGGGCCATCGACTCGTCCAGAGTTCACACTCTACCAGCACAAGATCAGCGACAACGTGTCTATGCACCAGGCCGCGGTGCAATTCAAGGGAGGACGTTCTACGTCTCGCCACTTCCGTTTTGTGGAAAGGGCCATGCCTACGGAGAGGCATGCCATGCAGATGGCTGCCCGTGAGGCGATAGCTCGTCTTCGGGATGTTCTTCCTACGATGAAGACTCGTCGCTACCGCTACCTCCCATGCCATGTGCCATATACTTGTCACTATGCATTCGCTTGCCCTAGGGGAGAGAGAGATGAGGCTATTGAGATGCTTGTTGAATATCTCAAAGCTCTTGAGGCAGCTTTTGACAACCTCGTGAACGACCTTGTGGCTGCCCGTATGGACTCAGTTCAGGGCTGTTCCGCCAACAGGAGGGAGCTTCTCCACACGGCACCGCCGCTGACTTTCGTCTCGTCCTCAGCATCCTATGCACCTGCCATTTTGGCCACCGCTCGCCGCCTGCCTACCACTGAGGAGTTTGACCAAGTCATAGCTCCTACTCCAATCAGAGCTGCACCACCTGCCGCACCCGCACCAACTCCCCAACGCAGTACTTCGTGCCTGGAGCCTATTAGTGAGGAGGAGGTTGAGTCTCCTGCACCACTGGGTCTTACCCTCGGCAGGCCAAGGGAAGTTTTCACCATCTCCGACTGAGTGCGCCTAGCAGCCGTGCAATGTGCCAGCTTGTATGATATGTTTATATGTACATAGGTTTGGTGAGAAGTAGTTTGTGTGCGCATCATGTAGGAACTCGGAGAACTGCACTAGCCTAAATAACATGTCAGGAATGTGTACGCACATCCTGAGTGATGTATTGTATAATTACGACTCGCGTGTAAGATATGTACTGAGCAGTCCTTCTCCATGCGCAATCAAGTATTTTTCTTGAAAAATCTTGGAGTCTTTAAAAATTCCGCCTTTGCAAAATTATTCATTTTTGCCACTCGGTTTTTCTCATGAGTTTTGCAAAAATACCCCAGAGTGGAAAATGCCTCGTCCCTGGACTCGTTCCATGCCAAGCCCGCCGGAAGAAAATTATGGTACCCAGACAGGCAACAATTTCACACAGGGGCAGTCAAGTCAGCAAGGCAGTGAAGCAGCATTTTCTCAAGTATGCCGCCTTTATGAGCAGAGCCAGCAGCAGCATCAAGAAATGATGAACCATGTTATCAATATGGGAAATCACCGTGAACCATACCGGCAGCATTCCAAATTGTCTGAACTACAAAAGACACGTCCCCCAATGTTCGCTCACACTGATAGGCCACTTGAGGCCGATGATTGGCTTCGAGACATTGAAAGGAAATTAATTATTGCGCAATGTTCGGACCGTGAGAAGGTACTTTATGCACCTCACTACCTCACTGGAACAGCTGCATCATGGTGGGAAAATTTTCTACACATGCACCCCAATGAAAATAACATCACCTGGGAAGAATTTAAAGAAGGTTTTCGTGGGGCGCACATTCCCAGAAGCATTATGAAGATCAAGAAAAGGGAGTTTGATGACCTCAAGCAGAGAAGCATGACAGTAATTGAGTACAATAGTCAGTTTACTCAATTATCTCGTTATGCCAACGAAGAGCATATGACTGAAAATAAAAGGATGGAGAAATTTTTGGACGGTCTGGCGCCAGCACTTAAATGCCAGCTGGTCGTACACACCTTTCCAGATTTCAAAACACTTGTGGACAAGGCTATTACATTGGAAAATGAGCGCCGCAGCTTGGAGGATATTCACAAGCGCAAAAGGGACAAGACTACTCATGCTCGCAACAACCGGAACAAGACTGATTCTCAGAGAAATGGGGCGAACAAATCCACGACCAATGTTCCAAGCCCAACCAAACATTTTCATGCAAGGGACAAGGACTTTACGTATCACCCAAGGGTTACTTGCTATGCTTGTGGAGAGGAAGGACACTATGCCAAACAGTGCCCAAAACCAAGGAACTCGTCCCCCAAGCCGAACAACGGTGGAAATAATCCAGCCCCCAAGCGTAACAACTTCAACCACAATAACAATCACAAGAAGGGTCACTTGAACCATGTGACCAAGGAGGAAGCACAGAATGCCCCAGATATCGTACTCGGTACGTTCCCTGTCAACACAATACCTGCCACGGTTTTGTTTGATTCTGGAGCTTCTCACTCGTTCATTTCAAAGAATTTTGTTTTGCAACATGATTTTCCGATGCTTCCTTTGGAAAAATCCATGATCATCAAGTCCCCCGGGAATAAGCAAATCACTCAGAGTTACTGCCAAGATGTGATTATTGAGTTTGAAGGACTAAAGTTTCAGGCAAATCTCATCGTGTTGGAAAATAAAGGACTGGATGTTATCCTAGGAATGGACTGGTTAACCACCAACAAGGGATTTATCGACTGCTTCAATCGGACTGTAATTCTCACTCATCATCACGGCAAGACAATAAAAGTTGCAGCTCAAGAGAGACCAAGGTCACGACAACCAAAGTTGAACAAGGTGGACATTTCAGAGTTAAGAAAAGTTCCAGTGGTGTGTGAGTTCCCTGACGTATTCCCCGAAGAACTACCAGGCATGCCACCAGACCGGGAAATAGAGTTCAGCATTGAACTAGCACCTGGAACCACCCCCATTTACAAGAAACCTTATAGAATGGCACCCTCCGAGTTGGTAGAATTAAAGAAGCAAATAAAAGAATTACTGGACAAAGGATTTATACGAGCCAGCTCCTCACCTTGGGGTTCACCAGTATTATTTGCAAAGAAAAAGGATGGGACACTGAGATTATGTATAGACTATCGAGCACTCAACATGGTCACCATCAAAAACAAATATCCGATGCCACGGATAAATGATTTATTTGACCAGCTCGCACAAGCCAAGGTTTTCTCAAAAATTGATTTAAGATCGGGTATCATCAATTAAAGGTACGGAACAGAAGATATCCCTAAGACGGCATTTACCTCCAGATATGGATTGTATGAATTTACAGTAATGCCGTTTGGACTGACAAACGCCCCCGCATATTTTGTCCACCTCATGAACAAAGTGTTTATGAAATTTATGGACAAATTTGTTGTGGTGTTCATTGATGATATTCTGGTATACTCAAAGACACCGGAAGAACATGCTGAACATCTCAGGATTGTACTGGGAGAATTAAGGAAACATCAATTATACGCCAAATTCAGCAAATGTGAATTTTGGTTAAGACAGGTTGGTTTTCTAGGCCATGTATTGACCCAAGAAGGTGTTGCCGTAGACCCAGAAAAAGTCAAGGCCGTACTTGGCTGGAAACCACCAGCCAACGTAACAGATGTACGAAGTTTCCTAGGAATGGCTGGATATTACCGAAGGTTTATTGAGGGATTCTCCACCATAGCAAAACCAATGACACAGTTACTCAAGAAGGATAAGAAATTTGTATGGACCGAAGCGTGCGAGAAAAGCTTCCAAGAACTCAAAAGGAAATTAACAACAGCACCGGTATTGGTTGTGCCAGACATACACAAAAGTTTTGAAGTGTATTGTGACGCATCCCGGAAGGGCCTCGGGTGCGTATTGATGCAAGACGGCAAAGTTGTCGCATATGCTTCCAGGCAACTACGAAAGCATGAAGAAAATTATCCTACTCATGACTTGGAGTTGGCAGCAGTCATCCATGCACTCAAGGAGTGGAGGCACTTTTTGCTTGGGAATCGTTGTGAAATATATACGGATCATAAAAGCCTCAAATATATTTTCACACAACCAGAACTCAATTTACGGCAACGACGCTGGTTGGAATTAGTCAAAGATTATGATGTTGGCATTCACTACCATCCAGGAAAAGCGAATGTAGTGGCAGATGCTCTTAGTCGGAACCCCAGCTCGGGCAACGACAGTCTACAAAATCTGACACCTGAATTTCAGCAAGAGTTCACCAAACTCAACTTGGTAATGGTCACTGAGGGCAACGTGTCAAATTTGGAAATACAGCCCACCCTAATGGAACAGATTAAGAAGGCTCAGCATGGACATCCCAGCATCGAAGGTATAAAGAGAAAAGTGAGTCTTGGCAAGGCTTCAGAATTCGTCGTAGACAATGAGGGAGTATTATGGTACCTGGACAGACTTTGCGTACCAAACATTGAGGACCTCAAACAGCAAATTCGAACCGAAGGCCACACCGCCCCATATTCAATCCACCCTTGAGGAACCAAAATGTATAAGGACATTCAGGAAAGATTTTGGTGGCACGGTATGAAAAGGGATAGAGCCACATTCGTTGCATGTTGTGATTCGTGTCAGCGCATTAAAGCCGAGCACGAAAAACCAGCAGGGCTGCTACAGCCAAACAGGATACCTGAGTGGAAATGGGACGAAATTGGGATGGATTTTATCGTCGGACTACCTCGGTCACAACACGGGAATGATGCCATATGGGTCATCACAGACAGATTAACCAAGGTAGCCCATTTCATTCCCGTAAAGACAACCTACACCACTCAGAAGCTTGCCAAACTTTATCTCTCCCGTATAGTTTGCCTGCATGGAGTTCCAAAGACTATAATATCCGACAGAGGCACTCAATTTGTCTCTAGATTTTGGGATCATTTACAACAAGCTCTGGGAACTCAACTAGCATTCAGTACAGCGTACCACCCCCAAACTGATGGACAAACTGAACGCGTGAACCAAATCCTAGAGGACATGCTGAGAGCATGTGTTCTCACCTATGGAACCAGTTGGGAGGAAAGCTTGCCCTATGCCGAGTTCGCATACAACAACAGCTACCAAGCCAGTCTACAAATGGCACCTTTTGAAGCATTGTACGGACGGAGGTTCCGTACCCCATTAAATTGGTCAGAAACAGGTGACAGTCGTATCTTCGGCCCAGGCATGCTCAAGGAAGCCGAGGAGAAAGTTAGACAAATCAGGGACCGACTCAAGACAGCTCAAAGCCGACAAAAGAGCTATTACGATCGAAAACATCGTGAAGTCAGCTTTGAACCCGGTGAATATGTGTACCTACGAGTGTCTCCTATGAGGGGCCTGCAATGGTTCAAAATTAAAGGAAAGCTAGCCCCAAGATTTATTGGACCCTTCTGTGTGGTTGCACGAAGAGGCACAGTAGCCTACCAGCTAGACCTACCCAAAGAGCCGTCAGACGTCCACGACGTGTTCCACGTCTCACAGTTGAGGAAATGTGTAAGCAACCCGGAAAAGCATGTATCTCATGAGAGCATTGACGTGCAACTAGACCTCACCTATAGGGAGCGGCCGATAAAAATATTGGAGGAGTCCGAAAGGAGGACCCGTCAGAAAACAATTAAGTTTTTCAAGGTTCAGTGGAGCAATCACACCGAGGATGAAGCATCATGGGAAAGAGAGGATTTCCTTCAGGCAGAGTACCCACACCTATTTGAGGATCAGCTAAAATCTCGGGGACGAGATTTTTCCTAAGGGGGTAGGTGTTGTGACACCCCAAAAATTTTATTTGGTTTTATTGATTTCCTTTTCTTGGAAGGAGGCTATTTAAATTTTTGGGTTTATTCTCCCCCTTTCAAAAATTATTTCTTGCCATGACCTAAGTTGAAATCTCCCTCCCATAAGCCATCTTTCCACTTTGTGTCAAGTCAAGCTTCAAATCCAGCAAGTTTAACTCCCCCTTGAATTTATTTCCATTTATTTTAAATCAAAAATCTTTTCTGTCTTCTAGTTTGGCCCTTAGTGATTTACAAAGGAACCACTAGAATTCCTTTGAGTTTTGATTCCAAACAAATTTCCCTGGCTAGTCCTTAGAACCCTCAACCAAGATCCATGAATATCCACTGGTCCACAGTTCAAAATTTGCTTGCTGCAAGTTTGGACCAGATTTGTCATTTTTGGTGAAATTCATTATTTTCCTTCTCCAAAAATTCTGAGAAAAATCATGAGGCCTCCAAATGCATCAAGAGACCTTTCCACCAAAGATCAACTCCAGAAACAATTTCCACATGCCAGAAACATTTCGTCGAACAGCTGGCGTGCATTGTTCCTGTCAAGTTCAGAGTTTCAGTGATCAGTTTCAGTCGTCAGTGTCGTTTTCTTCAGAGCTTCACGTCGATCTCGCCAGTAGCTGCAGTGGCGCCTTGCTCCCTGTTCCCCCTTCTTATCCACCGCGTCACACGGTCGCCTGGACAGTTGCGGGCATCGGCGGTGAGCTGGCAGAGGAGCATCACCCCCGTGAGCGGCGGCAGCAGCACTCGCTGCGACTGCCAGAGAGGCGCAGCGAGGGACGGCGCCGTCCAACACCGCCCGCACCACCAAGCACCTCCGCGTGGCCGTCCCCTTCCCTGTACGTGCTGCAGAGCCGTCGTAGTGGCCTGGAGGGCACAGAGCGCGCTCCCTGCTGCCGACATGCCCGTGAGGCCGTTCCGTCGAGAACTTGGAGTATCACCCAAGCCATACCAAATTTAGCCCTTGAACAGAACCCGTGGACCATCACGATGATGCCCAATCACCTAAACCTCCAGCCCGACCCCTGCCTCGCCGTAATCGCCCACCGGCGTTATCCCGTTCTCGGCAACCGCCTCGGGCCGGCTATAAATAGCGACCCCGAGCTCGCCTTCGACCCAGCACCACCCCTACACCTCACCAGAGCCGCGCCCAGCCACTAGGAGGACCTCGAGGAGGCCTTCTTCCCCGACTCCGGCCGCCCCGATCCGCTTCGGGCTCCGGCACGATTCTCTCCGGTGAGGGCACCCTCGCCTCCCAAACCTTGCGAGTAGCCTCCTAGTGCAACCACTTCTCTAACCCGCGCCCTAATTTGAAGGGTTCAGCTCCCGTCGGAGAGTATCATCCTCGCCCGAACCACCGTCCGCCGGAGTTGAGGCCACCGTCGACGTCGTGCTCGCCGACGACCAAGTCCACCACCCACCGACGCGGAAGGACACCGTGAACCCGTAGGTACCCTCCGATCCCCCTGCCTCGCCGTGGATCAACGCCGGCGACCACCGCGAGCCTCGGCGCCGGCGAGCTCTATTTCAAAGTTTGAACCTGACGGGTGGGCCCCCCTCGTCAGCCTCTCCTCTTCTTATTCGAACCGTTTTCTAAAAGCGCCTTCGGGCAAAGTACGTTTTCCTTCTGGGCTGGCGTATTTCCAACCGAAACGTTTTCTGTTTTTATAAACTAACCCCTGGAGACTTTCTGTTTCATCACAGATTAGTCCTTGGACCAAAACCTTTATATCTTTTAAACAAAAGATGCTTTTTAGTTGATTCTTTTTCTGTCAGTTTTATTTTTTTGTCTAGTTTTTATAGTATTTATTTGAAAAATATTTGGAACAACTTTTATGCACACTTGGTATTTACGTTAGTATGCGTTCTCTCTATGCCGTAGATACCGGAGGAGGTGACGGAGCCGCGAACTTCACCGAGCTAGACTCCGACTACTCCGAACCAGGCAAGCATGTTTGAACCTTCGATATGATGAGTGTTTCGCATGTTTGCTTGAATAGTTAGTGCATGGCATGTTTATATGGGCATCAGTGAGTGTTATATTGCATGCAAGGCAACTACCAGTATGCTTCGAAACTTGATGTGATCTTTTGATGGGAGATAACCTGATCATGTGGTGACATGAAAGGTGGTAAGATGGTATTGTTGAAGCATGCCAGTCTTATGTCAACCGTTAAACTCCGGCGTCAACGTGGACCGTGCCACGTTACCGTCCGTCCCCCTTCGTGCTGCCACATGTTTTCTGCAAAGAATACGGTTTAGTAAGTTGCAAACCTCTTTCCTTGTACACACCAAATAGAGGGGCCGTGATGAGGGTTCCATGGCCCTGGATTAAAGCCAGTCATCCGGTTGGGACCGAGAGGGGGGCACCCCTTAGAGCGCGCGATATAAATTTGATCCCATGCTACGCGAGGTTGTAGCCTCCCCGTCTTAAAGTTTTTCTTGAACGTTGCCTAGGGTGATTCCTAGCAGCAGAATATGGAATGGGTGTGTACTAGTTAGATGTGTTTCTCCTAAAATACCGTAAACGGAACTAGTCCTTTCTGACAACTGAAATCCGTTGGCTGTGGTTAAAAAGTACAAGCTCTGCAGAGTCAAAACCCATCCGAGTAACCGTGTCCGTGGTCAAGGATCTTGGTCAACATATCCATATCAGTATCAATATATCAGTCTCAACGTCCGTCTCAGCGTCAGTCTCTGTGTCAGTCTCAGTGAAAATCCCCGGTGAACAAACATGAGTGGTAAACCAGGTTGAATATTATTCTTGTGGATGGACTAACCATATTATTATTATGTACATGATTATTTCCTTGAGATGATTTAAATTCATGAGCTACTTGAATTTTGAATAATGAAATATAAGCTCTTTATGTGATGTCGCTCAGACGTCCGACTGTGGCACTCTTGTTATTTACTTTTGATATAAGCCCTTTATGTGATGTCGCTCAGACGTCCGACTGTGGCACGCACCGCCATTTATATTCCAATATAAGCCCTTTATGTGGTGTCGCCCTGACGCCCGACTGCGGCATTGTTAATTTAGTTTTACCTTTCGAGGCGTCGCTTCAGACACCCGATCGGTCTTCACTTATTTCATTGGGATTTTTGGAGGACTACCGCCTGACTTCCTTTTTATTTATCATGCAGTGCAATTTTATCATCTGAGTGCGCATTACTAATCTGCCCATGTGCATCATGTTTGCATTTGTTATATCTTATGTCCAAACTGTCTTGCGAGTACTTTCATAGTACTCACCTGGCTTGTTGATTTGGCCAGATGTTGACGAAGGCGATCTTATGGATGAAGAGTTCGATAGCGAGTCCGACGCCTAGAGGAGTCCCACTCAGTCCCGTACGATCCTGGAATTGGTCACTTGTATTATATACGCTTCTGCTACCCAGAATAAAAGTCCTCGAGCCTCACTCTGACGCTCGATGAGTTGTAAGATTTAGGAGTCATGTCATCCACTTCACTGTGACATATCCACCACCACTTTTATTACGAGTCAGTAGTTATGCCACCATACCCCTTGTGTCATATCCGCCTTTATGTATAATATCGGCATGCTTGTAATAAATTGTTGAGCAGCCTCAGCTCAACCCTGTAAAATATTTAGTACTTCTGGATTTCCGTATCAAGGATTTGTCTACCAGTAAGAAGGATTCTTCTATATTGGTCCAATAAAAGGGACGGTTTCTCAATAAACGTTTTATTGGAAAACCGGTCCTGACAACCTTGGTATTAGAGCCAGGCTGACTGTAGGAAGCCACTAGGTGCGATCGCTAATCGGTTATTAGCGTCTTCAGTGCTTTTTCAACATTTTGCAATCGTAGCAATTTTCTGTTGGTCATCATAAATTTATGATTTTGACTATCCAGAATTTTTGTCTACTTTTGTAGATGGCTGGCAACGACTGCGAGTCACAGGTGTTCGCCAACGTGCCTGAGGGCTTTATCAAGCTTCTCATCTCCATCACCAAGCTCGCGATTGGGCCATCGACTCATCCAGAGTTCACACTCTACCAGCACAAGATCAGCGACAACGTGTCTATGCACCAGGCCGCGGTGCAATTCAAGGGAGGACGTTCTGCGTCTCGCCACTTCCGTTTTGTGGGAAGGGCCATGCCTACGGAGAGGCATGCCATGCAGATGGCTGCCCGTGAGGCGATACCTCGTCTTCGGGATGTTCTTCCTACGATGAAGACTCGTCGCTACCGCTACCTCCCATGCCGTGTGCCATATACTTGTCACTATGCATTCGCTTGCCCTAGGGGAGAGAGAGATGAGGCTATTGAGATGCTTGTTGAATATCTCAAAGCTCTTGAGGCAGCTTTTGACAACCTCGTGAACGACCTTGTGGCTGCCCGTATGGACTCAGTTCAGGGCTGTTCCGCCAACAGGAGGGAGCTTCTCCACACGGCACCGCCGCTCAGGATGGGAATGGGCCGACCCGGCCCTGGCCTTGGACTCGGCCCTCATGACCCCAAGGCCAATTTGAGAAGCCACGGGTCGACCCATATAAAAAATAGTCAGTGGCCTTGTTGGCCCGATGGGCATTCCGGGTCGACCCAAATTCTTGATTTACATTGTCTTGTGCACAAATGAGATGTTAAAATTAGACACGCTTTAATGGAATCTAACTAGTGTAAGAATTAATAAAATATTTAATACATGGTAATAGGAAAAAATTAAGCCGTCTACTTGTGATTTTGTACATGCGCATTTTGATGAAACATATCAAGACAATTTTGTTGTTCATATACGCGAGCGTTCGCCGAAAATTATACAACTGACTGCATTGTAAAATTGGCTCCTATGACAAAGTCGGCAGGATGAAGACTGCGGCTGTTTTGAGCTATAAGACTATAAGGCGGGCCGGCCCCGCTGACCCAACGGGTCACTCGGTGGCGGCCCTGTTGACCCAAATCTTGTTTGAGGCCGACCCACATGACCCATTGGCCTTGAATTTTTGGGTCGGGTCAGTGACCCGGCGGGCCGACCCGGCCCATTCCCATCCTGAACCGTCGCTGACTTTCGCCTCGTCCTCAGCATCCTATGCACCTGCCATTTTAGCCACCGCTCGCTGCCTGCCATTTTATGATTATTTTTTTTTGAATTTTTTTAATTTTTAATTTTCAAATTTTTGAATTATTTTAACCTCTAATCTCTAATCACCACCCCTCATCACTGCTCAATTTATGCTCTAATCTCTAATCACCCCTCATCATTCCAAATCATCTAACTTCCCAGACGGTCACCCATCCTCTCACTACTCCAGCCTGAGCACGCTTAACTTCCGGGTTCTGTTCTCCCTCGTTTCCAAGTCTGCACTTGTTGTTTTCCTGACAATAGTAAGTTGTCAATCCTATTAACCCTCAGGAATTTAGCTTGAGCATGAAGTGACACATTTCACTGTTTGAGTTTGAAACTATTGTTTTAAAAAACAATAATTATTTAGTAACACTAATATTTCTTGAATAATTAGTTTGACCATTGTTTGACCACAGTTTGATCAGATTTGACCAAAATTCAAAAAAACTGAAATAATTATTTAGTAACACTAATATTATAGAATAATTAGTTTGACCACATTTTTTCCAAAAAAAAATTTGAAACTATATTTTTTTCTGTTACTAATATTCTAGAATATTTAGTAACACTAATATTCTAGTAAGTTTGAAATTTTTTCGTTTTTTCACTCTAGATCTTAAAAGCCCCGTAACTTTTTTCTGATAGGTTTTTGAGGATTTTGAAAATGTTTAACGGGTTCCCCCAGTTAAATTCGGATGTAACTTTTCGAGTAGATGATTTTTCATATAAAAAACTTTTTAATCCGAGTTCGTATGCAAAAGTTATGCCCATTTTACAAATTCCAGAGAGATTTTGCAAATAAAGTCAAAATTCATATTTGTAAATTTTCCCAACAACTAGACCACATATCACATGGGAAACTTATTTTATTTTATTTTATTTTGACATTTTCATCATTTTCTTTTGTTTTTTCTAAAACTGAAAAGGCGGTCCGGGGGGGGGGGGGGGGGGGGGGGTTGGCGGTAGAGTTTGAAAATGGGACCTTTAGTCCCGGTTGGTGCCATGAACCGGTACTAATGGGCATCGCACCCTTTAGTCCCGGTTCGTGGCACCAACCGGGACTAAAGGGCCTAGGTGAACCGGGACTAATGCCTTAGCCGCACGAACCGGGACCAATGCTCACATTAGTCCCGGTTCGTGACTGAACCGGGACTAATGTGAATACTGCCCTGTGACCAAAGCCTTTTTCTACTAGTGTGATTTGAATCACATGCATACATGTGATTGGTCCAGCAACATTTTTTGCCTGTGGCCATGTGCAAGCGTGGGAGAATACCTGGTGCACCGGTGCTTGTGGTGCTACCGGTGTACCGAACTCAAGTTGCACATTTTAAATGTTTGAATTTTTTTTGAAATAAAAGTAGCACATTCAGACAACATTAGTGTAGATTGTCATAAAGTTTCAAGTTAATATTTGAAACATGGCTCCTAAAACAAAAATGCAAATTCAACACTAAATAGTACGTAACATAAGTTGGGCTTTAGATTCGGCCCATTATCACACTAATGTCAATTTTTTCATTTTTATATCTAAAAAATATTTTAAATTTTGATACGAAATTTTTTCATGACATACATTGATGTTGTGTCAATGTGTTAGATTTTTTCTAGATTTTTAAAAATATTGTACAGCATCCAGTGCACCGGTAGCACCACAAGTATGGGTGCACAGGATACGTTCCCGTGCAGGTGTTGTATGTTAGGTAAGATACAACATCCATCTCTCTTCATTAACTACTACGGCACATCAGCAAAATACCTATGAAATCATGCTAAAAATGTGGGAGAGCAAATAGAAACAGTCAAGTCAAGCGCCAATTAGGAGCTCTCATTTGGTCCAACTCTATCGGTTTGCTGCCAAAACCGCTAACGGTGGACTGTGACCGATCTTTATACCCAAAGCTTAAATGCAGTTTTTCCCCAACACAAAAAAAGAGGTGCAGTTTTTTTTTCGAAACCATCGCGTCAAGCGCCAATTATGAGCTCTCATTTGGGCCAACTCTATCGGTTTGCTGCCAAAAAACCGCTAAAGGTGGACTGTGACCGATCTTTATACCCAACGCTTAAGTTTTGTTTTTTCCCAACTCAAAAAAGAAGGTGCCATTTTTTTCCAAAACAAGTGGTCACACATATACATGTGTCAAATTTTGGGATGCCATTGCAAATTTATACAGCCAAGCAAATGTAGTAAGAAATCTCTCAACATATACAAATATCTGAACATCGGCCACGCCCGCTTCTTGAACAGCGCACAATACAAGCACGAAGGGCAGGTAGCCATGGAAGCTCACACGGATAAGCCACACATGCAGAAGAATGCGCCTTGTATGTGCATTTCGCCACCTCCATGGTCTCAAAGTCAATGGAGAATAGCCATGTCTCCTCTGCCAGAGAAAACACAATAAAGCTCATGCTAGTTGAGACGATCTTGGTAGACCCACAGAAGTACTCATCCTTGTGCCCTGCCAGTCCACGAGTAGCCTCCATTAATTGGAGGCTTTTCTGAAGCTCCCAGTCGGTGCTATCGTATGTCCTTGCCGCAAAGATGCGAAGGTTGTCGCCCTGCAAGCAAACAACATGCACCGAGCTGCTGTTGTTGATATCAATGGCTCGCCAAGCCGATCCTCGGACGTGGTCCGGAAGTGGGACGATCACAAACTCGTTTGACCACCGAAAATTATAAGCCAGCAAGGAGGAAGAGTCATCTTCCATGGCCCAGAAAAGAGAGAATGCTGCACGGCCAATGAAATGCAGAGATTCCACGCCATGGAGGTGGATTTGAGGTTTGTGCTGCTGCCTGACGGACCAGCCACGCTTTCTCCTCCAGCCCTCTTCGAACACGACGGCCTTGGCTGTCCCAATGTTACCAGATACCCCTGTGAATTCATGGTAGAGCACGCAAACCACTCTGAAACTTGACATTGTATCGATGGCGCGTCCATCCCACGTGATAGCTCCTCTGCGACCATGCATATCAAGGAATACACCAATACATGGGTGGTATTTCATTTTCTCCACACGTGGGATTAGTTGGCAGCGCCGTGTGATGGGCTCGCAGACTAGGAGGTCGGGGAAGCAGCGGTGACTCCTCCCAGTCTTCTTCTTGACGAGGAGGAGGAGCGTGTGGTGGCTATCTACGATCTCCCATGACCTGCTGCCACCTCCAGGGAGGAAGTCAAGGGAGAAGTGGTGGCTATTGACAGCAAGCACTGGGGAGGAAGGAACAAAGATGAGGCGGCGGCCATTGACAGGGGATGCGTGGTTATGGTAATGGCCTGCAACAAGAGATGAGGGATTGGTGGCGGGAATGTTACACATGAAGAAGTGTCTTTCAACGACGATGCGGCGCCATCGCTTACAGGTGGCCGCTGCGCGAACAAGCCAGTGGGGCGAGGTGAGGAGATACAGGAGGATGATCTTGAGGAGCTTGTCGGGGATGTCGTGCAGCGTCGTCGGCCGGGCCGGTGACGCTTTTCGCACCAGCGCCATGCTGTGGTTTAGGGCACCACTATCTTTCTCTTTGGCCATGGGATGGGAGTTAGTCGATCAAGAGCTTGGCTTCCTCTGTATGATCTTGGACGCGAGAAATGGGAATAGTAATGGTGTTGTAGGTCGAGATGACGGTGGTGTGCTTGTACGGTGTGATGCTTGATTATTTATTAGGAATAAAGTAGTAGCTTTGTCACATGCTGGCTTTGCCGTGGTGCGCCCGCCAAGTCGTTGCTGCAGTTGGATTAGCATATATTTTGCTCGTCAACGGGTTTCGGTATGCACGTTACTCTGCCCAATTCGAAGAAGATTACAAAGTTCAAACAAACAAAGCCATGTGACTACCGTAATTCATGTCTGATCTCGGGCTCATCTGTAGTCAATCAACAGAAATTAATCCCAAAATATCGTTTTTCTTAGTTTTTATGGCACATCGTACCGTAACTAAAGTACCTTTGAAAATCAAAATGTTTATGTGATTTATGCATAAACAAGTTATTTTAACTAAGGATAATTTGGCAAAACGCAATTGGACAGGATCTACAAGATGTAGCTTCTGCGACCAACATGAATCAATGAAACACCTCTTTCTTAATTGTCCTTTGGCAAAAATTATGTGGTGATCGGTTCACATAGCTTTTAACATTACTCCTCCAAATTCTATCAACACGTTATTTGGGACGTGGCTTGATGAGATAGATTCCGATACAGCGAGACATATTCGTGTAGGAGTATGTGCTTTATTATGGGCAGTCTGGAACTGCAGAAATGATTTGGTCTTTAACAGAACATCAAATATTCATTTTTTTGCAGGCTATCTTCAGAGCCACTGCGTTGATCCGTATGTGGTCGCTCTCACTCCGACGGAGACCAGGGAGCGTTTGGTTACTGGGTCTATCCGATGGGAGATGGTAGCACGGGATATTTTCAACCGGTTTGGATGACGGTCATGTAATAGGATAGGCATTTAGTGTTCCTACCTTTTTATGCCAGTCGGTTGTGGCTTTTCTACTACTGTTTAGCTCTTCGTGAGCCTTTTTTCTTCTTTGTTCGAGGCATGGAGACTTATGTTGAACCTTTAGCTTTTTAATAATATTGGCTGTATGCATCGTTCTGATGCAGAGGCTGGGGCGAACCCCCCTTTTCGGAAAAAAACATCGTACCGTAACTGAGACTGTTTAGTATGAATCATCTCAGTTTTTTTTTGCGAGGGTAAAAGAGTTTTATTTCATAGGTGGCTCAGCGATACAAAGGTTGGCAATTATGTATCCAATATGCAGCTGGGTAATTTTGTAATTTGTGTTCCGTAATTTATAGGATTCCTCGTTGTTTGCCCGGCCCCCTTCTCCTTCCCGCACTCCCCTCCGCCGCCGCCGGTGGTCGGCGCCGGGCTAAGCCCGCGCGTGCAATGGCGGCGGCGGAGGCATCGCCCTCTCACTCCAGGCTAGGGATGCGCGCGATCCCCGATCTCGAGGATGAGGCCCCGATCTATGGCAGCGGCGCCGATCTGGCCCACGACGGTCTCCATGAACGCGGCGGTGTAGCGGCCGGCCTGTTCCTAGGGGTGACCGTGGCGGCAGCCTGGCTTTGCTCTGCCTGATTTGGGGCGGAGCCTGCTGGATCCGGGGCGACGGCTCCGAGGCTGGCCTCCTCGTTCGGGCGCGGCGGGGCAGGTGGACTGCCGGGGATCGGCACGGGCGGCCAGTGATCCTTCGACGGTTTGGTCTCGCAGCGTCAGATCTTGTGGTTTCCCTTCCTCCTGCTGCCTCTCTCGTCGTCCCGGTGGTTTGCGGCTGCAGGCTCCGGTGATGGTGAGCCCTGGTGGTGTACCCTTGGGTCCGGGGGATACCTTGGCCGGTCTGGCCGGCCCAGCGGCATCGTCGTGTCGCTTTCCTTCATTAAGGCGCAGCTGATGGCCCAATCTACCCACCCCGATCTCATGCCGGATGAAAACCTACAATCCTCTTCGGATTTGGCGGCAGTGGCGCTTCACGTCTTGACCTTCCTGGAGGTGTCGTCAGGGGTCTTGGGGCTCGGTTGGGAGTGCAGAGGAACTGCAGGTGGAAGGGATGGGACAAGTGGCAGCAGGTGGTGTTCGCGAAGGAGGTGCGACGTTGCATCTGACACGTCGACAACGGCGGTTCCCAGCGGCATGGAGCAGCGGGGTCTCACTGCCGGGCGTGTGTTGATGGACGAGCGCAAGATGTCGGCGTTGTCTGACGTCGACGGCAGCTAGACTGGGCAAGGTTGATACGTCAGTACAGCTCTGAAGATGGATTGGTGGCAGTTTGCGGCGGCGGCCTCTAAGTGTGCGTCGGACCGGTGGGTGCCCCATACCCGGCAGGTGGCTTGGTTGGGGCCTCAGGTCTTAAATGTTAGGTTTGGCTGCGAGGTCTGTTTGGTATTTGGCCCAGACTATCAGCATTCCTTCATCAACTAGATAGGAGTACCGACAGATGTTGCCTAGATGGTGGCTTCAGTCATACTGCTGTATTAATTTATAAGGTCTTCGTGAATAATTAATAAAGTGGTTGCATGCATCATCCAGATGCAGAGGCCGGGGGACTTCCTCCTTTTCCGACAAAAAGTAAAGAAACTCAAATTTTTGGCAATGAAGATGCTTGGGTGCGCAAGGATCACGCAAATTGTCATAGTGTTCGAACATTCAAAGAGCTCTAAGAAACAAAACAAAACTGGATCCAAATATTGTTTTCTTTAGTTTCTTTCACGGCCAGATTTTGCTTTTTTGCCGCGACCTCCTTGAATGTCCAAACAACATTTTGCACGCACATCGCACCCCATACCTCTTCCTAAATTCACGAGTTGTGCATATCACCCTGAACCTGACCAACTCATCTCTGCGTCGCGTGTGGATTTGCCTTGATTTGACGGCAGCAAGCCGCGTCTCTAGCAAACAAGGTGTGAGGACTATTTTGCTCTATGATTTGACGGCAGTAAGCATCAGCTTAGTTTGAAGGTGTGCCGCCTGTTGGCTTGAGTCGGTTCAGAGAAGAGCCCTCCGTGCTACTTGGGTTGAATTTTTTTGGTTGTTGCAGGGGCGTTTTGGGAGGAATCTCTGTCAGATTTTAATCCTTCGTCTGCTCCATATAGCACACAGTACTAAAGTGGAGGATTATGTGCAGAGATTTCCTGAATATATGATCAACTTCAGAATATGAAATAGCTCCCGATCCATTGCATTATGTGATTAATTTCCAGGATGGTTTAGAACCTTCAGTTTGAATGTCTGTTGCAATGCAGAAACCTCAGAACTTAGACTCTACTTAGGAGCTTTGTTGCATGTGGAAATTGGAGAAATGTGTTCCGATACAACCCAACATGTTCAGAGGAGATATGTTCCACTTCCTCTACCACGACCTCCTAGAACCCAAATAGTTGAAGATAAACGTGCATCTGAAGTTATTCGGCCTCTAACTACTGAAGACGAGTGAACTTCTCTCAGAGCATATAAGAAATCCAAGGAATTTTGTTTTATTTGTGGTGTGAAGTGGTCCGGAGATCATTAGTGCAAAAACTATGTTCAATTGCATTTTGTGCACGAGCTAGTAGAGCAATTGGATTCTAGCAGTGTTTCAAAATGTCCAAATACTGAACAAGTGCAGGATCATGTTATGTCCACTTCTGCCGGTGCTTTGGGTACTGAAATTCTGTTCATACCGAGCAGTTGGAAGTTAAGTTACAGAGCAAAAAATTGTTGTTTCTCATTGATTCATGCAGTACACATTCATTTCTGGACGAAGTATTTCAGAAATCATTGGCTGGAGTTTTGCAAGTGAAACCCACCACAGTTCAAGTAGCTGGTGGTCCTAGACTTTTCTGTCAGTACTATTAACTGTCTTGTCTATAAATGGCTTTGTTCCAACTGTGAGTTCTGCAGTAATTTCAGGTTTCTGCCTCTAGGAGTTTATGATGGGATTTTAGGTCTGGATTAGCTTTGTTTGAACAGTTCTATGCAGGTGGACTGGACTCAAAAGTGACTTTCCTTTCTACATCAAGGGTAATTGTTTTACAAGGATTACTACCTCAGGAAACAACTTACTCCCTCTGATCCATATTAATTGACGCTGCTTTAATTAGTACAACTTTGTACTAAAGCAGCATCAATTAATTTGGATCGGAGGGGGTAAGCTGTCTTCTCCTTTCTGCTATATTACCAACTGAACTAGAAGATATATAAATCACCTGAAGTACAAAGAGTTTTGGATGAGTTAGTTGTGTCTGTTTTTTTAGAAAAGGAGGATGACCCCCGGCCTCTGCATTTGGGAGATGCATACGGCCACTTTATTGATTATTCTCGAGGACCTTACAAAGTATTACAACAATATGCCTGAATCCACCATCTTGACAACATATACCACTACTCCTATCCATATGATGAAGGGGTGCTACCTGGGCCAAATACCCGGACCACTCACCTAAGCCTATCATCAAAAGCCAGAAGCCCCAGCCGAGCCACATACCGGGTCTGGGGCATAAACTGGTCTGACGCACTCACATGTGTCGTCGCCGCCATCTTCCATGGGTCCGTCTTCAGAGCAGATATTGAGGCTTCTACCTTGTCAGGCCACTCTGCAATCGACGTCACCATGACGCCAGACAACTGCCTCCACCTGCGTGAGTCCATCACCGCGCATCGGGCGCCGAGTCTTCACTGCACCACGCCGCCGAGATCCGCCGTCATCAATGTGTAGGATGAAGCACCGCTCCACCAAAAAGGGCGCCCACTGGTCCCTCGATCCCGTCGGCTGCTGTCACCAACCCCATACTGAGCCCGCCACCACACTGCCCTCAAGGCGACGCCTTCAAGAATTGACGCCGCCGCCGCCCACCGGAGTTAGGTTTTCACCCGAGAAGCAAGGTGGTGGGGGGTGGAAGGGCAGACCTTGACTGACGGCTCCATGAAGAAATCGGCGCCCGCGGACGTCGTCGTCGTCGCGGCCGGCTGGAGCCGACCAGGGGTATCCCCCAATCTGGATCCCGACCACCAGAATCACCCGCAACCCAGAGGCAGGCCAGCCACGCCGGCACAGCCAGGGACCGTCGAGGGTGAAGCGCATCGAGCAGGGGAAGATGGCCAGCAGCCAGATCTGACGCCGCAAGCCACCAGGGCAGCCACGCGAGGTCCCAGCCCACCGGAGATCCGCCGGCCACCCGACCAGATCGCTGGCACCACGCCCACCCCACTGCTCACCGCAGGTGACAAGGGGCCTCGCCGGGGGCCGCCGCCCAGATCCAAGACCCTCCGATGTGAACCAGAGCAGCGCATGCCCCGCCGCCGCAGTCCCCGGCTGCGCCATGGGCCTTGCCCGGCGGCAGCCTCGTGCGGCGGCGAGGGGGAGAGGAGAGGGAGAGGGGCTTCTCCGGCGAGGGGGGAGTTGCCCCTGAGACGCCCACTAGGGGCGGCGCGGGGGAGGGGAGGAGCCTATCTGTTCTGCTATGTTTAGATCTAGAATTGGCCTATGTGAATGTTTTTCCCCTTCTAAACACAAAGAAGAATGAAGTAGTCGGTATTTTGTGATATAAGCAACAAACAAATAAGTACAGTAATACATTTTCAAAATGGAACAACAAAATCACTCATTCGCAAAAAACTTTTAAAAAAATCACTCAACATCTACAAATGTGAGTACACGCGAAGCTGCCCCCTCTTCTACAACGCACCATACAAGCATGGATAGCAGGTAGCCATGGAAGCTCACATGGATAAGCCACACTTGGAGAACCATGAGTCTTGTTTTTGTATCTCGTCACCTCCATTGTCTCGAGATCGACTGAGAATTGCCATGTCTGATCTGCCGGTGAAAGCACGATAGACATCGTGCTGGCCGTGACAATCTTCATAGGCACCCGGAAATACTCATCCTTGTACCCTTCCAGCCCACAAGTGGCCTCCATTAATTCGAGGCTCTCCTCAAGGTCCCAGTCGCCATCGTTATAAGCAAAGACGTGAAGGCTGCTGCCCTGCAAACAAACAAGGCACGCCTCGCCGTCATCGTTGCGGAAGACTCGGGAAGGCATCCCTTGGATGTGGTCCGGCAATGGGAGGACTTCAAACGCGTTTTTCCAATGGAAATTATAGGCTAGCAAGGATGAGAAGTCGTCTTGCAGGGCCCAAAATAGAGATCTGGTGGCCCGACCAAGGAAATGCAGGGGCTCCGTGGTGCCATCTTGGCGGATTAGAGGCTCGTCCATGGGTCGGTGCCTGACGTACCAGCCAGGCTTCCCCCTATAGTTCCGCTCGAACACAAAGGCTCTCATCACGCCAATGTCATCAGATATTCTGGTGTATTCACGGTGGAGCACGCAGATCACCTTGAACTTCAACATGACATCAATGGTGTGGCCTCTCCTCGTGGTGGCTCCTCTGCTGTGGCAGCCATGGAGGAACACAGTGAGGCAGCGCTCGTATTTCATGTGCTCCATGCGCGGGATTAGCCTGTAGCGCTGCGTGACCGGCTCGCAGACGAGGAGGTCCGGCAAGCAGTGGCGTCTCCACCCGGTCTTCTTCTTGGCGAGGAGGAGGAGGCTGTGGCAGCTGTCGATGATCTCCCATGAGGTGCCGCCACCCGCAGGGAGGAAGTCGAGAGAGAAGTGGCGGCTACCGACAGCGAGCGCCGGCGAAGAGGGAACAAAGACGTGGCGACGGCCGTCGACGGGGGATGCGTGGTTATGGTAGTCGCCTGCGACAACGGATGAGGGGTCGCGGTTGGAAATGTTGCAGAGGAACCTTCTGTCGACGATGATGCGGCGCCATCGCTTGCATGTGGCCGCGGCGTGGATGAGCCAGAGCGGCGAGCTCAAGTGAAGGAGGATGAGCTCGAGGAGCTTGTCGGGGACCTCGTGCAG
Source organism: Triticum aestivum (assembly GCF_018294505.1). Classification (NCBI taxonomy): domain Eukaryota; kingdom Viridiplantae; phylum Streptophyta; class Magnoliopsida; order Poales; family Poaceae; genus Triticum; species Triticum aestivum. Next base: position 291,573,336 of record NC_057808.1, on the reverse strand, counting down.
TGTTGTTGGCCTCGGCGGCGACCTCTTGCGCACCATGGCCGTGCTATCACTGAACCTCTTATCTTTCTTGTTCGCCATGACACTCGATCGAGATCAGGAGCTTCTTCTGTTGGAAGAGAGGTGGGTCTTGCGTGTGCTAATGGTGCTGTACTTGTATATGGTGGTGAGCTTAGTTTAGTAGGTTTATTATGGCATGCTGGCTGATGTGGCGTGCCCTCCAAGTAGTGTAGTTGCACAACTGCTCGACTAGTTTATTCTAGTCAACGCGTTTGATGCCTAAGATATGTGAGTTATACGCGTAATTATGCTTAATAGTTTTAGGTCGTCAAACAAACAACACGAATGACACGGTGCAACTATGTATTTATACGAATTTGATAATGGCCGTGCTACGCATTGGCCATTAGATCTGGCACAATCTAGCGGCCCAACTGATTCTCTACTTTTGCAAGAAAAGTCATATGGCAGAAACATTTGTAACAGAGGTTGTGTTGCGAAAAACCATTGCAACATATGACATGTTGCGAAATTGATGTTCACTTTTTGCAACATATGCCATGTTGCGGAAAATATTGATCTTCACTTTTTGCAACATAAGTGATGTTGCGGAAAAACTTTGGCAACATATGTAATGTTGCAGATTTTTTTTATCTTCACTTCATTTGCAACATAAGTGATGTTGTGGAAAAAGTTTTGCAGCATAGGTATTGTTGTAGAAACTTTGGCAATGAAGATAGTGTGCAGAAACATCGTGGTCGTCGGCAATGCATGTCGTAGGAGCATGTTGTCTTTCGTCGTCGTCATTTGCAACTCCGACATTGCAATTGCAATAGGGAGGCGTCCAGTGATGCTCGAGAACGCCGCAGAAGAGGTCGGCGGAGGCACGACTGCCCAGCAGGCGCTGATCGGTGGCGGCAGCGGCGCCCTCGCCCGACCTCATCTATGGCTGCCCAAGAGACACCGATCGGCGAAGGCGGCGGCGCCACGTCCGATAAGGCATCGGCTTGGCGGGGAGCTCAGACAAAGCACACGTGACGACTGCTCTCAAAGGGATCCAGATCTTATCCCGCAACACACTAGTTGTTGGGGTGGATGTGATACGTGGCAGGAAGATGCTATGTGGTCCAAACAACGGTGTGTGCTCTTCATGCCACACGATCATACGGATCAGACGACGTAGAAGGCGTTCTATGCGTGAGAGTTATCCACCAACTAAACCAAAGCTTTTCCCATTTGATGAAGGGAAACACTTACCATAGATGGCAGCGGCCGCGTCCGCCACCTCCCCTACATGACACGCGTTAAGTCAGGTCTCGCATATCATTCTTCGAACGCGCTTCTGCAATGGCGCTATGCTTCTGAAGCATGTACGGTGTTGTAATGGTCTACGACGGGTCTATGTTTTGCAACAAAATCTCTATTGCGGAATTTTTATGCAACTAGACCTCAGTTACAAAAAATGCAACAAAACAGCTGTTGCAAAAAATTTTTGCAACAAGACCTATGTTGTAGAAATAATTCGCAATAAGGTGTTACAGTGGTGGAGGCGTGCTCCGCTCGCTCGATGCGGTAAATCTGACGGCTCATGATCCGATTGATCTTTTAAAAAATCCGGCGAACGCGTAGCACGTCCCTTTTGTAAAGGTCATTCTCATCTTCTCAGGTTATGACAAGTGGTGCACTGCATGTGCGTCACTTGTCGCAGTCGGGGAAGTTTTTTCTTTTTTCGTAGATTTGCTTATTCAAAACGTTTTTCTCGTTAACCGTATGTCTAAATCCCAAACCGTTTCGACCGTTCGATCCCTCATGTCGAGATCTTCGAGACAAAATCTCATGTTGATATGCCTCCGGTGGAAGCAAATTTGTGACTCTCGCAAAAGCAAAAAAAATATTTCCTTTTTCGAAAGGCACAACTATGTCTCTCCCGGAAGCAAATCTGTGTCTTTATGAGAAGTAAATCCGTGCCTCTCACAAAAAAAAGAAAAACATCTTTTTTGCGCAAAGAAAGATTTTTTTTATCTAAAAACCTAGGGAAAACCTCGCAAAAATCGAAAAGCCAAAAAGTATCATCTAAAACCCAAAAACGCGTACATAAAATAAAAAATTAAAATGCCGACGGAGCACCCACTACGCAACATGCGGCGATCCCATAAAAAATGACCCTTGCGGAAGCCACCCAGTGAGTACTCCTCGGCTATTTGCTCCCTTTTCGCATGTGCGGTTTTTTGTGGACCAGGTTATGTGTGTGCACCCGTGGGCTATTGTTGTTTAGAATGGGGAGGCGAGGTTCTTTTTTACATACTCATTCCGTGAGTTCTTTACCCTCCCGTTATATATAAAAGATAGAATCTTGTCTCAGAAATGAAAATAAAAGAGGGAATCTGGCAAGTTCAAAAAAAAAGATAATCCGGAAAGTTCAGAAAAAAAAATAGAGAGAAGCTAGCCCATGTAAAAATGCGGAGTTTTTGTAAGTTGTCAATTGCCTTTTCTTTTCTGGCTAATTTTATGTCGCTGTAGATGTGTTTTTTTATTTGTGGCTATTTGTTGGTTTTCTGAACACAGTAAAATTAAAGTCGCTTACGCACGCACACACATTCTACCCCTACAAGCATCTCTGAGAGACTGAGCCGACATAGCATATTGAGATTTTATGAAGTCACGACGCGCGTCCCGCAGTCGACGTAGTCGACGTGAACATCTCCTCTCATTGAATGAGCATCGCTGGAAGCCTGAAATAAATCCAGAAATAGTGCGAGCACCAATGTCAAGTCTAGGACTTAAATCCTAGTGGGCTGCGGATACCACTGTTCTCCTAACCATCCAACCACAGGTTAAACCTGGTGTGTCTGTTTGTTGTTATATGGACATGTTTTTGTGTTTCCTTTTTATTTTTTCTTTATTTTTTTATTTAAATTCGTGTTTTTTAAAAGTTGCATGTCCATTGTCAAGCATGGCTTCATCCCGACTCCTTCGGGGTGGAAGCGTTTTGTCGAGAGGACAGTTACATGTCTACTACTAGACACATAACTCGTAAGCATCATATCTTGACTGCAAATGCATGTCTTTAACATGGTTGTAACTAGGCAGAGTGGGGTTCTAGAAGCGGCATTGTCGTTGTAGTTGTCTCATGATTCTGAGCCGGTCGTTATCATTGTCTCGTCAAGTAGAGAGGCCCAATATGACTTTTTTTAGTTAGCCATTTTATTCTTTGGCAATGTGTCTTCGACTCCCTCGTTTTTCTTTGTTTTGGTTCGACTGTGTGGCTAGGGAAGATAGTGTAATTGATTTTTTTTTGCAAAAGAACACCATCAATTTTGCGGTCTAGGTTGTTTGGCAAACATTCTTCAAATTTGTCAACAATTATTTAAATTTATGAATATTTTTAGAATTTTATGAAGAGCTTTAATTCTTGGGCATTTATTAAAAAAATATTTACCAAATATTTTTTGCCTAGTTGCAACTTGACCCTCAACTTGCAACTGAGACCAACCATTATTTTTTTGACCTCACTTACAAGTCCATTGTTAACTTGCAACTAGGTCCAACCTTTTTATGGATCTAGCTGCAAGTTTACCCATGACTCGCAAGGTGGTCTCAATGTTTTTTTAACGCAACTGGGCCCAACTGTTTTTTGGCATTACTTGCAAGTTCATCCTCGACTTGCAACTCAGCCCGGCTTTTTTTTGCCTCACTTGCAAGCCTATCATGCATGCATAAGCTAGGGCTGACTTTTACTTTATCCCGTTTGAAGATCGACCATTGACTCGCAAATGGGTCCACCTTTTTTATCCTAGTTGCAAGACAGACGTGTAACTGAGCCCTTAATCTTTTTTTCGCCGCAGTTACAAGTTAATCACAAACTTGCAATTGGGCCCGACCCAACCTTTTTTTATCATAGTTGTAAATCCATCATCGGCTCGCAATGGGGTCGCCCTGTTTTTGCCCCAGTTTTCACATCCACCCTTTGACTCACAACTAGGCCCAACTTATGCATGAGTTGGATGCACCATCAACACATAATAGGGTTGACTTTTTTCTCAGTTGCAAGTCAACCAACGACTCGCGATAGGGCATATCTCTTTTCATCCCAGTTTTAAGTCAAGCATCTACTCGCAACTAGGCCCTTGATCCTTTTTTTACCGTACTTGCAAATTAACCATCGACTCGCAAATCGGCCCGACCCTTTTCGTTCTAGTTGCAAGTCCAGCATTAACATGCAACTAGGACCTTGATAATTTGTGTGCCCCAGTTGCAAGTCCACTCTTGACTCGCAACTGGGCTTGACGTTTTTTTACCCACTTGCAGGTCCACCACCGAATTGTGACTGGGCTTGATCCCTTTTTTTATCCTAGTTGTAAATCCACCATCAGCTCGTAACTGGGCCGATCTTTTTTGCCCCAGTTTGCAAGTCCGTCCTTTGACTCATAATTGGGCCTGACATTTGTTTGTCACCTCACTTGCAAGTCCACCATTGACTCACAAATAGGTCTAACTTTTTCCAAATTGCAATTCAACAATCGACTCACAACTCGGCCCGGCTACTTTTATTTGTCCCAGATGCAAGTCCATCATGGACATGCAACTGGGCCATTGATCATTTTTCTGCCAACCTCCACCTTTGACTCGCAATTAGGTTTGACTTTTTATCCACCTCTGTTACAAGTTCACCATCGACTCACAATCATTTTTTTTAAATTTCGTGAAGAATTATTGAACTTATGAACATTTTTTCATATTCTTGACCATTATTTTTATCCTCGAATTTTTTTTAGTCGATGAATACTTTTGGAACCCCCAAACATGTTTTGAACTCATGGTTTTTTTCATATTTGCCAATATTATTTTAACTTGTAAACATTTTTTTAACTCGTGGACATTTTTTGAATCCATGGTCTGTTTTTTTTCTAGCTCATGATTTCTTTTATATAAGTGGACATTTTTTGAATTCGTGAATATTTTTGGAACTCGTGAAAACAATTCATATTCACGAGCACTTTTTAAATTCGTGAACAATTATTGAATTCATGGACATTTTTCAATATTGTTGACCATTTTCTTAATCCACGGACACATTTTTACTCTCAAACATTTGGGGAACCCACGAGATTTTTTTTAACACGTCAACATTTTTTATATTAGCTAATGTTTTTTGACCGTGAGAATTTTTCCACATTCGCTAACATTTTTTGAACCTGTGAATGTTTTTCATATTATCGACCATTTTTTTATCCGTGAACACTTTTTGAACTTGTGAATTTTTTTCTTATTTGCCAATACTTCTTTATTTCATAAAAAAAATTGGATGTAGCGGACATTTTTTGAACTCGTGATTTTTTTTTTCAAATTCACGTCCATTTTTTTTGTGAACTCGTGATTTTCTTTGGAATCACAAATATTTTTGGAACTCGTGAATACTTTTTTCAAAATTCTTCTTTTAAAAAATTGTGAGCATTTCTAAAACTCGTGAACATTTTTCAAATTAGTGCATAACTTTGAAATCATCAAACTTTGTTAAAAATATTTACTTGAAAAATGTTAACTTTTTAGCCCAAATGCACTTTCATGATTTGGAAAGAAAAAAATTTAGTGGCCGTTTAGATGCTTTTTGGGGGCCGTACACGCTTCTGTGTTTTTTTGGTGAGGTTAGTTTGATACAACCGATCATTATTTTTCATTAGACGCGACACAAGCACGGTAGGTAGACATGGGCCTACCGCGGGCTTGATGCAGGAAGGATCAGGCCCCCAATCCATTGTCCCTGGAAAGGCCTGGTAGATGCGCTCGTCTGCCATGGATCTAGAGCTTGTTCGGGTTCACTCCGCCCACTCCGAATGCTGCAGCACCTCGGAGTAGGAAGAGTGGAGCAGAGCCCGATTTAGTTCAATCTGGCGGACTGGCTAATTCCTAGCTCCGCGGGCGACTCCTGTGACCATTGAACCCACTAACACTGTTCCTTGCACCCTTCCGGCTAGAACCACCCACTAGCGCCATTCCCTGCACCCTTCTAGAGTGGAGTCAGTTGTCGAATGTGTTGTCAACTCCCCATTTGGTTGGAGGAGCCATGAATTCAGGAGCGGGGAGTGGAGTCAAGGATATGAAGGAGTGGAAGGGATCCCAACACGCTCCTAGTTACTGCTCATGTGGAAGATTGAGAAGAGGGGAAGGGGTTGAGATGTGCGTAGGAGGCAGAAAAATGAACGGGCTAGTTTGGCATCGCCGGTTTTGAACCACGGGTCGACAGCTTGCAATTCCAGTGAGGTCAAGTATGATAGTAGTAGTAGTATGGAGGACCGTCTATCATGAATCTTGGCAAGTGAATGTTTGATTCAATGTTTGTAGTTTAGAGCGATGGCAGCCGATGAGCTTCGTCGTGTTTTGAGTTTTGATTCAATATTGTAGTTGAGAGTGATGGCCGCGCAGGTGGCCTTGTCTTGTTTTATCAGAGAGTGAATAAAGTTGATTTGAACTATGTGTCAAATAATTTCATTGATGTTCTTTTTATGAATGGGAATACTGTACTGTGGCGTTTTATCAGTTTTTATGGCCATCCGAACTGGAGTGGCCGTGCTTTGTCATGGGATGATATTCGAAACTTGTATAATAAGGGCGATCACCCCTGGGTAGTTTTAGGAGATTTTAATGAAATTTTGCTCTCGTCGGAGAAAGAAGGAGGGAATGCGAGACCAAATGCGATGATGAGAGATTTTCGTAATTGTTTGGGAGATTGTGGACTAGCAGATATGGGATGTATGGGTGACTTATTTACATGGAGGAGGGGCGAAATCAAGGAAAGACTGGATCGAGCGGTCTGTAATGTGGATTGGGCGAATAAATTCCCTCGAGCGGCGGTTATAAACGAAGAACATGTACACTCAGACCATCGCCCTATTATTTTAGACATGGAATATTTTGACGATAATATTTTTTACCGCTCAAAAAGTCGAAGGAAACAATTTGAAGCTCGATGATTGAAAGAAGAGACAGTTACGGAAGTTGTACGTACATCTTGGGAAAAAGCGAAGATGTTGGGCATAGGGCTGTCTCTCCCTGATCGTACAAGAGCGGTACATGCAGATTTGCATACTTGGGATCCTGATATCCCCAAGGGTCCGGAAAAAAAAAAGAATTAATAAACTAAAAAAGATTTATAAAAACTACGGAGGGGGCCTGTGAATGCTAACTCTCTTGCACGTCAAAAGGAGACTATTGTAGTGATTGAAAATTTATTGGAACAAGAGGAGATACACTGGCTACAATGGGGTCGAGCAAACTGGTTATTGCATGGTGACCGCAATACTTCTTTTTTTTCATAATGCCGCAATAGCTGGAAAGAAGAGAAATCAGATAAAAAAATTGCTTGGTGATAATGGGGTTTGGGTAAAAGACACGGAGATGAAGAATCATATTCCGGGGTATTTTTCTAACCTGTTTACTTTAGAAGTTAATCAACCGAACCAGGAGGTTCTCTCCCTTGTAAAAAGGAAAGTAACAAATGAGACGAATAGGGCTCTCCTTGCCCCCTACACGGCAGAAGAGGTTCAGAAGTCCCTCTTTGACATTGGTGATTTAAAGGCGCCGGGGCTAGATGGCTTTCACGCCATTTTTATAAGAGATTTTGGGCTATGCTAGGGGATGATTTGACTGAAGAGGTTCTCCAAGAGGTGAATACATGTACTATACCTGATGGTTGGAACGATACTACAATAGTAATGATCCCAAAAGTTAACTCCCCAGAAAAGGTAACTCAATTTAGACCAATCAGTTTATGCAATGTGGTGTATAAGGTCATTTCAAAGATGATTGCTGCTCGTCTGAAGACAATCCTCCCAGATATTATTAGCCCTACCCAAAGTGCTTTTGTGCCTGGAAGAACGATTACAGATAACATCTTTGTGGCTTATGAATGTTTCCATAAAATAAAAAATAAAAGGACCGGTAAAGAGGGCTTGTGCGTAATCAAACTGGACATGCACAAAGCATATGACCGAGTGGAGTGGCCCTTTTTAAAGGAAATCATGTTGAGACTAGGTTTTCAGCAGGATTGGGTGAATTTAATTATGCAATGTGTGTCCTCGGTGGAATACCGAGTTCGTTTTAACACGGAAGAAACAGAGAGCTTCAAATCATCTAGAGGATTGAGGCAGGGACACCCTCTCTCCCCGTATTTATTTTTGTTATGTACGGAAGGCCTGACTGCACTCTTAGCTAATGCGGAGGAGAATGGAAGTATTTCCGGAATTAAAGTTAGCACAGATGCATATTACAAATCTGCTCTTCACGGACGATTCATTAATCCTGATGCAAGCTAATTCGATGAATGTGGAGGCGCTGAAATCAGTTTTGGATGCTTATTGTGCTGCATCGGGGCAAACGGTGAGTGTTAAAAAATCTAGTATATATTTTAGTCCCAACGGGAAAGTGGAAGATAAGGCGCATATATGTACTATTCTGAATATTATGACTGAAGCTCTCAATGACAAATATTTGGGTCTGCCTTCAAATATGGGTATGGACAAAAGTGATTCTTTGTACAAGCTATCCCAACTTATGCAATATCCGTCTTTAAAATTCCTAAAAGAATATGTAGAGGAATCACTGACGCGATGTCGCATTTTTGGTGGGGTGACGAAGACAATCATAAGAGAATGCATTGGATGGCATGGTGGAAGATGTGTGTACCAAAAGACCAAGGAGGAATGGGTTTTCGAGACATACATTGCTTCAATTTGGCCTTGTTAGCCAAACAAGCGTGGCGCCTGCTTGATAATCCTGATTCCTTATGTGCCACCATTTTGAGAGCTAAATATGGAGATTTAATGAATGCGAGTCTTAAAAAAGGATCTTCTTTCACTTGGCAAAGCATTATGGCGGGTGTGGATTCTCTCAAAAATGATTATATTTGTAGAGTTGGAAATGGACAAAATATTGATATTTGGAGAGATGCATGGATCCCGAATGGGGCCAATAGGAAAACTATCACTCCTAGAAGAGGGCGGCTTCTAACAAAATTTGTCGATCTTATAGATCCAATCAACAATTGCTGGGATGAAGATTCGGTAAGACAAACGTTGTGGCCAATTGATATCCAGAGGGTGCTTGCGATCTCCCTCCCCACGTATAACATGTCGGATTTCATAGCTTGGAGTTTTACAAAGAATGGACTGTTCACTGTTCGTTCTGCTTATCTGGAGGAATGGAAAAAAGAAACATGGGAGGAAATTGCAACACTCAAATGGCATGGGAGGAATAAATGCTAATACTATTTGGAGCAAGATTAGGAAATTATCTTGTCCAGCAAAAGTGAAGATTTTTATTTGGCGTACCTTACAAGGAACCCTCCTGTGTCGTGTTACACTTGCTAATGGACATATGAAAGTTTCATCCACCTGCCCATCATGTTGTACGGGCTTAAAGATACTAAACACTTATTATTTTTGTGTCAAAAGGCAAAAGAGGTGTGGGAGAAGCTGGGATTGCATGAAGCCATTAAAAAATCTTGTGCGGTCGATCATGCGGGAGAGGTAGTACTCGAATTTCTACTTCTTATGCCAGAACACGGGCTATTGACAGTGGGCACACAGAATGTTCGCTTGGTCGCTATAACAGCTTGGTATTTATGGTGGGAAAGACGTTCACTAGTCCATCAGGGGAAGACCCAAGATGCATACCAAATTTCGATGGGATCCCGTGCTATAATGACAAACTATGTTATTGCCCAATCCTCCAGGGCAACAAATAGAATAGAAGGATGGACGAGACCCCCCTCCAGGTTTTGTGAAATTAAATGTCGATGGTTCTTTCGATCAAGACATGCTTAGAGGCACAACATGAGCTGTACTTAGAGATGATAAAGGAAGATTTATTGTTGGAGGGAATTGGAAGATGGATTGGTGTGCAGATGTTTTAACAGTGGAGGCCATGGCAGTACGTTTTGACATATTACTTGAACAAAAGGCGGGAAGCAACCGACTTGTTGTTAACTGATGCGTCTCCATTGTATCTACTTTTTCAAACTCTTTTACCCTTGTTTTGGACTCTAACTTGCATGATTTGATTGGAACTAACCCCCACTGATGCCGTTTTCAGTAGAATTTCCATGGTGTTATTTTTGTGCAGAAATAAAAGTTCTTACATTGACCTAAAAATTTACGGAGAATATTTTTAAAATCAATAAAAAATACTGGCGAAAGAATCAACCAGAGGGGACCCACCAGCTGACCACAAGGGTTGGGGCACACCCTACCCCCCTAAGCGCGGCCCCTGCCTTGTGGGTCCCCTGGAGACCCCCCAACCCTAACTCCAACTCTATATAGTCACGTTCGGGGAGAAAAAAATCAAGGAGAAGGATTCATCATATTTAACGATACGGAGCCGCCGCCGCCTCCTGTTCTTCATCGGGAGGGCTGGTCTGGAGTCTGTTTGAGGCTCTGGAGAGGGGGATTCGTCGCCATCATCATCACCAACATTCCTCCATCACCAATTTCATGATGCTCACCGCCGTGCGTGAGTAATTCCATCGTAGGCTTGCTGGAAGGTGATGGGTTGGATGAGATTTATCATGTAATCGAGTTAGTTTTGTTAGGATTGGATCCCTAGTATCCACTATGTTCTAAGATTGATGTTCCTATGACTTTGCTATGCTTAATGCTTTTCACTAGGGCCCGAGTGCCATGATTTCAGATTTGAACCTATTATGTTTTCATGAATATATTTGTGTTCTTGATCCTATCTTGCAAGTTGTAGACACCTATTACAAGTTATGATCCGCATACCCCAAGGTGACAATAATTGGGATTCTTTCAAGTGATTACCGTAGTTTGAGGAGTTCATGTATTCACTAAGTGCTAATGCTTTGGTCCGGTTCTCTATTAAAAGGAGGCTTTAATATCCCTTAGTTTCCATTAGGACCCCACTGCCACGGGAGGGTAGGACAAAAGATGTCATGCAAGTACATGCCTACATTATATTGATGAATTGGAGCTAGTTCTGTGTCGCCCTAGGTTATAACTGTTGCATGCACTACAAAAAAAAACACTCCCGTGACATTTTGGGCCGAACAATTTTTTTTTTGTCATGCTTATGACACTTCTATGATGATAATTGTGACAAAACCCGGTATCATCATATATGTGGTGGGCTCCTACTTCTATGACAAAAAATCATGACAGAAAATGGGCTTTTCGTCCTGGGCGGGCCGGAGACGCAGCTGCATGACATTCTTTGGGCCGTCCATGACGGAAAAAACCATGGTAGAAGCGAGGGCGAGGAAAATATCGGGGAGTTCCCGGTTACGGTGGGTGGTCGGGCCCGAGCGATGCATTGAGGGATTGCGCGTTTCTCTCGTACACGTACGCGCGTGGGTGCTACCAGACCAAGCGATTCCTTCACTACTGCTGCTAATTAGGTCGAAGAGAACTCCATTTCCTCCGTTTTATGGTACGCCAGACCCCTCCCAGTGAACAGGATCCCGTTTCGACCATAGGCGGTCAAACATAAGGCCGTTTCCTCTGTTTTGCGGTACGCCAGGCCTCGTTTCGGCTGTTCCGTCCAAGCCGGTTGGCTCCCGATGAACAGGACGCATTCTGTTGCCTCCCGATGAACACGACCTAGTTTCTCCGTTCTGACCCAGCCGGTTGGCTGCCGATGAATAGGATGTCATCGCTGCTCTCCACTGCCTCTCCATGTACACGAGCCCTCACTGTACGTATACACGAGTAGGCGTTCGAGACCCCGCCCGTATGTACGTACGTGGCTGTAAGTGCATCTAGTGCCCCTTAGTGATTTTGGTGTATTGAAGACTTATAGGTTAAGGGAAAAATGTGTTTGTGAGTGTACACAGGTCTATAAAACTATGAGGAGTTTGATATTTACAGAGAAAGTCGGCCCCTAAAAATGAATGTCTTCAACTGAAGACTTTGGCTTTCTGAAGACTTTGAAAGTGAAGAAATTGGTGTGACCGTGAAGACTTGATATTCATGCGAGGAACATGAGGCATGAAGACTTTTGTTTTCGTAGTTTCATTTTCTCTTTCTTGAGTCATAGGTAACATCGTACTGTTAAAGGGAGTCGAGGAAAAACTAAGGAAAAGATTCCAAGTGATGCTCATCTCAATATCCTACACCTACCAATCCTTTCGAGTGAAGCCATTGGAAATCTCATATAGTTTAGTCAATTTCTTCAGTGACAGAGACAAAGATCTTCTGGTCTCTGAGGAATTTGTCCTGACTGGGGAGTTAGGAATTCGCCAGTGCGGATTGCCTACAAGTGAGGAACATGATAGCCCTGAGGAATTTGAACCTCAAATTTCCGACCGTTGCTGTGCTATGCGCGAGCTGTCCCAAAATATCTTACCCACCTAACAGTCATATCATTGAAGGGCATTTATGTCTTATCATGTCGGGCTGCTCCCTAGGCTATAAATAGCCGCCCCCTACAACCACTCGCTGGTTGGCTGCTCCGAGAGAAACTGCCACTTGTCATTAAGAGCATCCCATCCTCCGAGGACTTTGAGCGAAAATCATCAAGTGAGGAAAACCCAAACCCAAACACCTACAAACCCAAAGTGATTGAGCATCACTGAAGAAATTGTTCCTGTGTGGATCCGACGCTTGTTACCTTTGAAGACTGTGCATCTTCCAGACAGTTAGGCGTCATGGTCTAGAGCATCCAAGAGGAAATTGTGGATCACCGAGTGGCCGAGTTTGTGAAGGTTTGGAAGTCACCTGAAGACTTACCACGAGTGATTGGGTGAGGTCTGTGTGACCTTAGCTCAAGGAGAATACGGTGAGAACTATGTGTCCTCAGGTTTAAATACCTAGCCGCTCCAACGAGACATACGACTATCACAACAGTTGGAACTGGTCTACGAAATCACTGTCTTCACTGAGCTAACTGGTTCTATTTCCTCAACCCTTTCATTTCCTCATTGCTGTGTTGTTGTACCTGATCGTTACTGTTTGAAGACTTTGACTGAAGACTTTCTCTAATTCCTCAGTTCAATTTCTTCAGTTAGTTTGTCTTCAACTTGCTTATCCTATGTTTACGCTTTCTGTACTCTGTGCTTGTTTTCATTTCATCATGATGACTGTGCTTCTGTTCTGTTATGCTTGCATCTAAGTACTTATTCCGCTGCTAGTCATTCGTGACTTAGGAATTTCCTCACCCTGAAATTCCTCAGTGACGAATTTGTAAAAATCGCCTATTCACCCCCCTCTAGTCGACTTAACGCACTTTCAATTGGTATCAGAGCAAGGTACTCCCTTATTCTGTGTAATTTTGGTTTAACTGCCTGGAGTTTTAGTTATGTCGACCGCAGGTATGATCAAGGTCTCGGCTGGGTGTCCTACCTTCGATGGGACGGACTACCCCTACTGGAAGAATAAGATGCGGATGCATCTTGAGGCAATTGACAACGATCTTTGGTACGTTGTGGAAAATGGCGTCCCCTCCATCACTCCTTCCGTGAACGCTGCTGATGTGAAGAGATTCAAGCAACTCGACTCTCAAGCGAAGAATATCATATGTGGCCATCTGAGCAAAGGGCGGTATGGCAGAGTGAGTGCTTTGGAGACAGCCAAGCTTATCTGGGATAGGCTGTCCAAGGTCAACGAAGGAGTCTCAACACAGCATGACTCTCGAGTTGACGTTCTTCGCAATCTCTTCAACCGCTTCAAAAGACTCGACAATGCAAATGTTCAGCAAACCTTCGATCGCCTCACTAACATGTCAAATGAGCTTCAAGCACTTGGTGCCACTGATATCACCGACCATGAGGTGGTGAAGAAATTGCTGAGATCGCTTGATTCCTCATTTGACTCCCTTGCACTGATGATACAAGAACATGGAGACTACAAGTCACTTGATCCCGCTGATATCCTTGAGAGGCTAAACCCTCATGAGTTCCAACTTGCTGAGAAGAGAGATCTCTATGGACTGAGCTATGGCAGATCGCGTGCTCTGAAGGCCAAGGCAGTATCTGAATCTGAAGGTGAAGATTCTTGTAGCAGCCTTGGTGATCCTGAAGAAATAAGCCAGGAGCTAGCAATGCTCGTGAGGAAATTCCAGAAGTTCTCAAGGCGTGGTCACGTTGGAAGATCCTCAAGAAGTGATGATGTAAGATCAGATTCCTCATCCCGTGACTAGAAGAAGAGAACTTGCCACAAATGCAAGAAACCTGGTCACTACATTCAAGATTGTCCGCTATGGGAAAAGGAATCAAAGAAGAAGAAATACAAGGACTACAGTTCTGATGACTCAAAGAAGAAGAATAAATCTTCAAAGTCCTCATCATCAAAATCCTCGAAGTCTCCATCTCACAAGAAGAGCAGCTCCAAAAAGGCTCGGGCATTCATTGGCAAGGAAATGGACTCTGAAGCTGAATCTAAGGAAAATGAGGAAGAGGGGGCATCTAAGGAGTCGGAATCTGGTGTGGCGAGCCTAGCCCTCGCTACCGCGTTCGTCAGCAAGTCCATCTTCAACTCTGAGGAGAATGGCCTCCCCAACAAGGCTGACGACGACGATGATGACTATGCTCCCACCTATTGCTTCATGGCAAAGGGTGCCAAGGTACTCAAATATCCCTCCTCTGAATCAAGTGAGGATGAATCTGATGAAAACCTCAAGCCTAGCTACTCTAAACTTGCTAAGATTGCTGTGAAACAACAAAAGGCTTTTGAAAAGGTTCAAAATATGCTTGACAAGAGCGATGATATGTTGGGTGAAGAAATGGTCGCACTAAAACTTTGACGGAAAATCTTCAGAGACTTCAGTCCAAGTTTGATAACCTTCAGAGTCATCATAACACTCTCTTATCTGATCATGAGAAGCTTTCTTATGAATTTCTTCAAAGAAAGCAAGATCTTGAGAAGCTAAGGGTGAGTTATGAAGATCTTCAGAAGGAGCGTGATTCATTGCTTGCTCAACAGATCAGTGCCTCTCAGGAAGAATTCATTCCACCATGTTTGAAGTGCATTGAACGTGAATCTGCTAATTCTTCACCTGAAAGTTCAAATGCTTCTATTGCTACAAATTCTTCACCTGTCTCTGCTATCACTAATTCCTCATCTGAGGATGCTGCAAGTATCACTGATAATGCAGGGCTGAAGGAATTGTATGTGACAGGCATGTACAAAATCCTTAAAGGGCATCAGGCACTTTGTGATGTGCTTAAAAAGAAGATCCTCAACAGGAACCCTAGGAAAGAGGGTATTGCCTTTAAGAGGAAACTCAATGCTGATGGAAGATACTGGAAGCCTGAGCAGTATCCCAAAACCTAATGGGTTGCTGCAATGGGACCTCTAGTAGATCCATCTACTTTATCTAGCTTTACATGTGAATCTTCATATTCTTCTGATGAGTCATTTGACTCCAACTATAAGCTGTTCAAAAATCAGAATGGTGAAGTATTTGCTAGATATGTTGGCACTAATTGCAGGAACGACCCCCCTATGAAGAAAATGTGGGTTCCCAAAAGGTGCCTTGAAAGTCTTCAGGTGAATGTCATCATGACACCACCTGTGAAGAATAGGAACCCCAGATCAAATTCTTCATATGGACTAAAGTCTTCATATGGATCCAAGTCCTCACATGGACCAAATTCCTCATATGGATCAAAGTCCTCATATGAATATCATCGTGCTAACGCTTCTGTTTCGCAGGGAAAGACTAAGGGTTATCAATATGTGCATTATTCCTCAAATCATTATGTTCATAAGTCCTCGAAGAATTTCTCTGCTTATTCATATGCTTACCCTAACCCCTCTTATCTGAAACAAAGTGGATTGGCATCTATGCCACCTTTCTCTTATGGAGCTCACAGAATGATGAACTCTTTGCCACCCCTCCAGATGTGGGTGGTGAAGAAAAGGAACTAATCTCTTATGCAGGGTCAGGTCTCCAGACGAACTTAAACATCTGAAGAATTTGCTGGAGACCTGAATATGCTTGAAAGGACGCAAGCTAATCATGAAGAAATGTTTTTTTCATTTCTCACGCCCTCATACTTCTATATCTATTCTATTGCTTGATGAAATTGATCTGATGAATTTGATGTCATATTCTTCACTGATGAAGTATATGAGTTCGTAAGTTACACTAATTCATCTGCAGGATGATCAACCCAAAGCCACTGAGTGGGTCCTCGATGGTGGATGTACAAATCACATGACTGGTGACAAGAACTTATCGACGGACACTGCTTTATCTCCATCGCATCTGAAGCATATCACCTACGCTGACAAAGGCAAAAGCAAGGTATTGGGTCTAGGTAAGGTTGCAATCTCAAAGGATCGACACATGGACAAAGTCATGCTTGTCGAGTCTTTAGGATTCAACCACATGTCAGTCTCAATGCTTTGTGATCTTGATACGGTTGTTATCTTTGGCAAATATCGTTGTGCTGTGATCATGGAAGCTGACCGTTCCAAAGTCTTCGAAGGCTTTAGGAGAGGAGATCTGTATATTGTTGATTTCTCTAAAGGACCAAAACCTGCTACTTGCCTACTTGCAAAAGCTTTAGAAAGCTGGGTATGGCATCGACGACTTGGTCATGCTGGCATGAGGAACTTGCACACTCTCGCGAAGAATAAGCATGTCATTGGCATCGAGGATGTAAAATTCCTCAAGGATCACCTATGCGGAGCTTGTGAAGATGGAAAGATGACCAAGGCCAAGCATCCCTCAAAGACTATCATGACTACCACTCGTCCATTTGAATTGCTTCACATGGATCTCTTTGGCCCTAATCATTATTCCTCATTCACCAATGAAGCATCTTTATATGTCTTTGCTATTGTTGATGACTATTCTCGTTATACATGGGTGCATATCGTCACTTACAAACGGGAAGTGTGGGAAGTCTTCAAACGATTTTCCTCAAGGGCTTCAACCAACTTTGGTGTGAAGATCAAGAACATCAGAAGTGACAATGGGACCGAGTTCAAGAATACTGGTCTTGATGACTATCTTGATGAACTTGGTATTACTCATGAGTTATCTTCTCCTTACACTCCTCAGCAGAATGGCGTCGTGGAGCGCAAGAACAGGACTCTTGTTGAGATGGCTCGCACTATGCTTGATGAATACAAGACGCCTCGTCACTTCTGGATTGAGGCAATTGATACTGCGTGCCACATCATCAACAGGGTATATCTTCACAAATTCTTCAAAAAGACCTCATATGAACTCCTCACTGACAAGAAACCCAATGTGAGTTATTTCAAAGTCTTCGGTGCTAAATGTTGGATTAGGGATCCTCATCACAATTCTAAATTTGCACCGAAAGCACATGAAGGTTTTATGCTTGGTGACGGAAAGGACTCGCACACCTACAGAGTCTTCAACTCCTTTCACCACAAGTTTGTTGAAACTGTAGATGTGCGGTTCGATGAAACTAATGGCTCGCAAAGAGAGCACCTACCTCCTGTGCTAGATGAAAAGTAACGTGAGGAAACCATCAAGTTCAAGGCTACTGAGGATGTCCTTCCTACTGAAGAATCTGCTGAAGAAGTCATTCCAGAACGTGAAGAACAGCAAGCTGGCGGACCTGAAGAAAATGCTGAGCCAACTCAACGTCGCCAACCCGCTCATCCTCGCGTTGCAAATGAAGTGCAGATCGAGAAAATCATCAGCGACATCAATGCACCAGGTCCCCTCACACGCTCAAAGGCTTCAAATTTTTCTAACTTTTGTGGGCACTTTGCTTTCGTCTATATTACAGAGCCCACTAAGGTAGATGAGGCATTTCTGGAGCCTGAGTGGATTCAAGTAATGCAAGAGGCATCAGTTTGAGCTCAACAATGTGTGGGAACTTGTCAAGCGACCAGACCCACGCAAGCACAATATCATCGGCACCAAATGGATCTACCGCAACAAGCAAGATGAAAATGGACTTGTGGTGAGGAATAAGGCACGACTTGTAGCTCAAGGCTACACATAGGTTGAAGGAATTGATTTTGATGAAACTTTTGCACCTGTTGCTAGACTTGAGGCTATTCGCATATTACTTGCTTATGCTAACCATCATAATATCATCTTATATCAAATGGATGTGAAAAGTGCATTCCTCAATGGTAAGCTTGAGGAAGAAGTATATGTTGCTCAACCCCCAGGTTTTGAAGATCCAAAGCATCCTGACAAAGTCTTCAGACTCAATAAGGCCCTCTATGGCCTCAAGAAGGCCCCTCGTGTGTGGTATGATACTTTGAAGGAATTCCTCATGAAGAAAGGCTTCAAACCCGGTTCACTTGACCCAACTCTTTTCACCAAAACCTATGATGATGAATTATTCGTGTGCCAAATGTATGTTGATGATATCATCTTTGGCTGTACTGACCAACGTTACAGTGATGAATTTTCCTATATGATGAGTGAAGAACATCAAATGTCTGTGATGGGAGAATTGAAATTATACTTAGGTCTTCAAATATGTCAACAGCGCAACGGCATCTTCATATCTCAGGAGAAATACCTCAAGGATGTACTGAGGAAATTCGTCATGCAAGATTGCAAAGGCGTCAAAATCCCTATGCCCACAAATGACCATCTATGCACTGATGAAAATGGTATTGACTTCGATCAAAAGGTATACCGCTCCATGATTGGCTCTTTATTGTATTTATGTGCATCTAGGCCAGATATTATAGTGTTTGCATGTGTGTCCGTTTTCAAGCTACACCGAAGGAATCACACCATAAGGCTGTGAAGCATATTCTTTGATATCTAGCTCACACTCCAACACTTGGATTATGGTATCCCAAGGGCTCGACTTTTGATCTCGTTGGAAATTCAGACTCTAACTATGCTGGTGATCGTGTGGACCACAAGTCAACATCAAACACATGCCATTTCCTCGGACGATCCTTGGTATGTTGGTCCTCGAAGAAACAAAACTGCGTATCACTTTCTACTGCTGAAGCTGAGTACATTGCTGTTGGTTCGTGTTGTGCTCAATTGCTATGGATGAAGCAAACCCTCAAGGACTACGACATCAATGTGAAGAATGTGCCTCTCTACTGTGACAATGAGAGTGCCATCAAGATTGCTCATAACCCAGTTCAGCACTCGAAGACAAAGCACATTCAGATTCGTCATCATTTTCTTCGTGATCATGTGTTGAAGGGGGACATCTCTATCGAGCACGTGAAGACTGAAGAACAGCTAGCCGATATCTTCACAAAGCCCTTGGATGAGAAGAGATTTAGCAAATTGCGGTGTGAGCTAAATATCTTAGAATCTTCGAATGTCCTTTGAAAAGGACACACATCCTAACACTTATGCAAAATTGATGACTTAGATGTGCAACACACGAAGTAACGTTTTTCTTCAATCAATGAAGACTAACCCTCTTAGTGTGAAGAAATTAATGAAGAATTTGATTCTCGGTGCCCTACGACAATTGTACGTGGCGTCTGAAATCATCATTCTTATAAGGTGGGTCACGGCACCAACAATAGTTGAAATTCTTCAATTTGAGTTCTTCTTCTGTTTTTGAATTTCCTCAGTTGTTCAATTTCTTCAACTTTACAATGTCTTCACTCTTTCCGTCGTTTTTCTTCATTGACTATATATATATATATATATTTGAGTTTTAGTTCTCTACAACATTCACTTATTGCTAATTCTTCAAGCTGCCTTTTCTGCTAAGTGAATGTGATCGAACCCTTCCCCATCTATGCTAAACTCAACCTAATCTGTTCACAAATTCTTCATGTGCGTTCTGTTTGAAACCCGTTCAAAATCTTCACTGTGTCCTTGTCAGCTGAAGAATTTGCGAACGAAACGTTAAAATATTCTTATCTAAATTTTCGGCTTTTGCCGCTCAAACCGTTCCACATCCCACGATAGGATTTATCTATTCACCCACGATCTGACATGATCGCCACCGCTCTTTACGTGGGTGACACATGTCGCTAGGATGAGAAGAGTCAGGGGCACGTTCATCCATTTTCCTCGGGCGAGCGGTTTTTCACCTCGGCTATATATACCCCTCACCTCCTCAGACTACATTTACCCCGCTCGTTCTCACTTCCCTCGCTCGAGCTCTCAAGACCTAGTGCCGCTGCTACTTCCATCATCGCCGGTGAGGAAGAGCTTCACTGCCTCGACCTTGTCACCGTCGTAGTCGCGCCGGCCACGGATTTCTTCACTCCACGGCCACCGTAGCTGTCTTCCTCTGCCAACTTAGGGCGTGGAAGATCTGGGCTGACGAACTTCCAATCTACAACTCCCAGTTCGTCGTGTTCTTTGTCAAGGGTAATTAAAAGTTACTTTTACTACCCTTGTTGATTCTGATGATTTCCACAAATCTTCAAAAGGTGTTCATTCTTCAACTTCCAAACTTTAAACACCTCACACAAGCATCTGTTCTTGATCACTTTCTCTAAGCAACATTTTTCTTCAAGATTCCTCAATTGTGTGGATTTTCAATCTATACAACTCTGGAACCTAAGTCAAATAACGCTTAGTGAAATTCCTCAAGACACCTGTGCTCAAATTCCTCAAACTTGTTCATTTTGCAAAAACTTCTGAGAATGCATATGACCTCTCCAAATTCTTCGCACCTATACTCTGTTCACTGGTACACATGTCCACTGCTGAATCACTAGGTTCTCATCAACTTAAGTCATTTGCAGCATTCCTCGAAGATAGATTGCATACCTCTTCACAGAACTCAATTGTTCAAAATCCTCAGTTGAAGAAAATGGCAGATGGCAAGAAACCTCAGAAGGGAGGCAAGAAACTGGAAGTAAACACAGCGTTTGAGATCCCTGATGACATTTATGCAGAATATTGCACTCCTGATGAATCCAAACATGGTAAGGAGAACAAGAATCAGCGCAAGGTGCGGATATAGAGGATTGAGAGGAGATGGGCACGGGAATGGAGGGAGTACAAATATGTTACTCCTAAGTACATGAAGAAATTCGCTCTACATCCTCATTGCCCAAGACCTCCATTGGCACCTGGCCAAATTGCTGATCCCACCAGCCTCAAGCGCGGTGAGGACTATCCTGATGAATGGGCCAAGCGGCAAGTGAAACTAGACAAAATGGCTAAGGAAGCAGTGAGGAAATTCAACAAAGACTCTGCTGCTGCCGCTGCTGAGGCCTCTGCTAGCAAGCCTAAGAAGGCTATGCCCAAGAAGCCGCTCGCAAGCCCAGTTCCTCAGATATGCCCTCACGGCCAAGCTCATCTATGCCCTCACGGCAAATTCCTCAAGCTGCTCCAGTTCCTTCGGTTGCAAAGCCGTCAGCTCCTCCGACAAAGTCCTCGGCACCTGTGCATCTCGCCACTTGCCAAAGGACCACAGGCATCTCAACTGCCTCAGGAGCCTTTGCAAGTTCTTCAGCTCCGACTGGTACGCGTCGGTCCTAAACAAACGGTTTTTAACCCCTTTCTGTGACAGCATTTGGAACCGTCACCAAGTGAGTGTGGGCGATAGGGGTCCTTCCCACACGACCCAAAAATCGTCGGGGATAGGCCCTCCTGGGACCCAGGCTGGGGTCGTGTGCGATCGGGCGAGGCATCGAAACCCAATCATTTCCATAGGTATGTACATCCCACACGGTAATCCGAGAAAATCATTTCCGTAGGTATGTACATCCCACACGGTGAATCCCAGAAAAACATTTCCGTTCTTATGTATATCACACACAGTCAATCCAAGGAATACGTTTCCGTTCTTATGTACATCCCACACAGTCAATCCAGGGAAAACGTTTCCGTTCGGACGTACATCCCACACAGTTTTATGTGTAGGCTCATGTGTGAAAGGTGTAACTATCGCACACGGTCTGCCTTGGTTAAGTGTTTGCTTTTAGCAACTATATCACACACGATTTGGTGAAGAAAACTATGTGGCATTGGGCTATCTATCAGAAGCGCTTTTACTGCTAGAACCGTTTGCAAAGGTCCATCACAGATTTAGCAAGTTTATTAGTTTAGAATTAATAATTCCAGTATTACGCAAATTCACATTTCATATCGAACAGCTGTTTGCCAATTTCATATCAGGCACATAAATATATTATAACATCACAGTACGGTAGCTACATGAAAACAGCACAGTACAACATATAGCTAGTTCAACTTCATAAGAACAATATATTCATTTCCCTAATTGAGATCA
The DNA here is from genome assembly GCF_018294505.1 of Triticum aestivum. Classification (NCBI taxonomy): domain Eukaryota; kingdom Viridiplantae; phylum Streptophyta; class Magnoliopsida; order Poales; family Poaceae; genus Triticum; species Triticum aestivum. Next base: position 291,551,210 of record NC_057808.1, on the reverse strand, counting down.
TCCAGGCTCGTCTTATCCACCTCTGCTTTCAGTTCAGTAAGAACCCGTTTTGCACGGGCCAACTGGGAAAGTGCCTCCTCCTTCGCCAACACCATCTTAGCAAAGTCTGATTTAAAAAATCTGAGCTCATTCTCCAGCTTCAACTTTTTATCCCGCATCTTGAAATATGCTTCAGCGTAGACAAGACATTCTCTAAGCCTACGTGTGTTCTCTTCCTCATGCATGCTCCAGAGCTTCGCTAGGCACATCTTCAAAGACTGTGGCCACTCTTGATCAACCCACTCTAAGTAAGAACACTTCCGTTCATCCTATAATATTTAAAACTAGATCAGTAACAATTGTAGGGGAAATGGGTTTATAGCAATATAGAAAATCACCAATGCTTATTTTGAAAAACTGAATAAACATGTTAATTATGACATATCTTCTCAAAAAGATCAATGTGCAAATGAAATAATTGGTACTGAGACAACAACCAAATTCTGGAACATCAGAAGCTATAATTAACTACAACGACGCTACAAGTTCTTACTCATGTACAATAAATAACAAATTGAACATTTTATAAAGAAGGTAAATATAACTACAACAACATAGCGACAGTGTTTGGATGATAGCAAATTGATACTAACAGGTGTGTACATGCACAAATTTAGTAACATAGAACTAATAGCACTAAGGCCGTCCACTATGTATGCCAAAACTAGGGTAAAGACAACTGTTGCGATATCTCGCAACGGTGCCCTGCACTGGCGAGCCGATGCAGCGGAAAAAAATCAGGGACCCGAACTCTGGAGCATGTAGTTGCTCAGATGCCCAGTTCGTTCGTGCCATAAAGATTTAGTATTTTACTGCTTGGCTGCTCGGATGTGTGGACAAAAGTTGGCTGCACAAACTGCTGAAGCGGTGCCAAATAATTTTCTAATGGCACTGCTGATGAGATGGCAAAAATTTAAGATACTAGGTACAAACTATGGCACTGTCTTAGGATGCGTGTGGTTGAAGGCGTGGTATGAATGGGTTCGGACCGTGAAAGTGTTTGAATCACATCTAACAAATGATTTGTAACAACGAAAGAGGGTCTAACCTTCTCTGCACATGCCAGAAACTTCCTCCCACTGTCCACAGAATCAAACGCAATTAGCCTCACGCATGGAGATTGATGGTGACAACGAGCAGATTGATCTTCAGCCACCCCGCTCCATTCGTTGCCACTTATGGTCCTAGGGAGCTACAAGAGGAAGAAATGACTCAAATCGACCACCGGGTAAAAATCCTTCATTCCAAGTCATAGCCCGAGAGAGAGAAGAGAGGCATACCCGGGTGGTGAAGGAGTAGTCGCCGGAGGAGGAACCGCTGGAGAGGTCTTTGAAGAAGACCATGGCGACCCCGGCGGTAGGATGCGAGACGGCGAGAGCAAGGAAGCGGCTATATCTTAGCAAGGAATGAAGGAAGGAGGAAACAAGGGAAATGTGACTTGTGGTCGGGGAGAAAAGGGGGTGGGAAGGGGGGCGGGGTAGATATTTTGGCGGTAGGCCAAAATTTTGGAAATGTGGAGGGAAACTTTGCGTGCGGTGCCGCTGGACCATTCACTTTGAACGATTGTGTGCATCGCAAATGATTCTTCTACTTTACGCACATGGGATGAGTTTGATAATTCAAATTTTGGTGGAAATTTCCCCGGGTACGTCATTGCATAATTTAACATCACTTGCTAATTTGGGCATACAAAAGAGCGTACAACAGACAGACCACACTTACTGAATCGAGCAATTTTAGTAATTAAATAGAGCCAGTTGACCTAAACATTGCTCTAACAAAAGACCAGCATTAAAAACAAAGCCTAAGACCAGCATTAAAAACAAAGCCTATGCATCGCCAGTGTGAGATGAGACGTCGTTGACTTGTCCTGGCGACATGCCGCCATTGGTGGACTCCGCGTCCCCCTTGCTGAAGTCGACCGTGTCCTCGTCCTCGTCCTCGGCGCCGCCCTCAAGGTTGTAGTACTCATAGTAGTGGCTGCGCCAGAGCTCGCGTTGGTACTCCACCGCCGATTCCTCGACGGACAGACTCTTCTCTACCTCGACCTCGGCCACGTGCAACTCCTCCTCCTGGTGCTCCTCGATCTCCGCCGCCTCCCGCTCGGTGACCTCATGAGGAAGCACGTGCTCCATGGCCACCGCCGCCTTTTCAGACGTGGGTTGCATGCTGGAGTCCGAGGTGGCCTGGAATATCTTGGCGTGTGCATCCTCGATCTTGGCGTGGATGGCCTCGACCCGGGCCAGGGCGACATCAGTGGCACGGACGGCAGCTCGAGCGCTCTCGGTGTTTGCAGCCGCCGTCGCAGCAATAGCTGCAGCTGTCTCGGCTGCTACAGCTGCCCTGTCGGCAGCTGGAGACACCCTCTCGGTGGAAGCGGCCGCGCTCAATGCGGATGCGGCGGCACTCTCGGCGTAGGCGGTCGTGCTCTCGGCGCAGGCGGTGGCGCTCGGGGGTGACGCGGCCATCGTATGGGCCTTCACGAAGCGTTTCCATGGCGTCATCTTTGCAAGAAGAGGGTGTAGGAATTGGGATCGGGATTCATGGATTCGAGGGTTGCCGGCACTAGAGCAGATGAGCCGGCGAAGCTGAAGGAGGGAGACTTATATAGACCCAGATATTTTCATCGCAAACGGTTCCTAGAAAACAACTGTGTGTGATGTTGTAGATATTTTTTATTACTTGTGAAAGACGAATTTGGATTAAAGTGCCAACGGATGGTGTTTTACATGAATGAGAAATTTTGTAGTACTAATACAACTATCATGTCAAATTTTGGAAAATTTCAAGGGTCATTTAACCTTTTAAGATATTTATGTGATTTTCTAGCCATTTAATGACCGTAATTGAAATTTGAACTACATGTACATGCAGCAGCTAAGCATAACGGTTTGAAAACTCATATTCTGTGTACTTGTGTGCGATTTAATTCCATGTGCAGTAAATTGGAAGGACTTTTCAAACATATTGGTCTAACGGCTATGACACAATTAAGCATGGAGTCGCATGGCATTTTAATTCCAAAAAATAAAAAAAAATCAGAAACACATGAAACCTTGGTTGATGTAATGTCATGCCACCAAGATGATGTGGTAAAAAATTGGCATGTTTGACGAAAGTTTGGACACACACCCCTCACAAACCGGAGCAACTCACTAGAAGGCTCATGGTTCTGAGAGGGAAAATGCATGTTTGATGACGAACGGGAGATAGCTTCCTCTTACGGCCTTCAATTTTTTTTCTACGTCTAACATGCACTACTACAACTGTAACGTGGAATTTTTGAAAATTCTAGGGGTCATTTGACCTTTTAAAGACATTTAACTGATTTTCTAGCCATTTAATGACCGTAATTCAAATTTGAACTACATCTACATGCAACGCCTAACCAAAACGGTATGAAATATCATATTTGTGTACTTGTGTGCGAGCTAATTCCATGTGCAGTAAACTAGAAGGAATTTTCAGACATATTTGTCTCACGACATGGACACATGCATGCATACGTATGTTGGAAATATGCCATAGAGGCAATAATAAATGGTTATTATTATATTTCTTTGTTCATGGTAATTGTCTATTATTCATGCTATAATTGTATTGTCCGGAAATCGTAATACATGTGTGAATACATAGACCACAACGTGTCCCTAGTAAGCCTCTAGTTGACTAGCTCGTTGATCAACAGATAGTCATGGTTTCCTGACTATGGACATTGGATGTCATTGATAACGGGATCACATCATTAGGAGAATGATGTGATGGACAAGACCCAATCCTAAGCATAGCATAAAAGATCGTGTAGTTTCGTTTGCTAGAGCTTTTCCAATGTGAAGTATCTTTTCCTTAGACCATGAGATCGTGCAACTCCTGGATACCGTAGGAGTGCTTTGGGTGTGCCAAACGTCACAACGTAACTGGGTGACTATAAAGGTGCATTACGGGTATCTCCGAAAGTGTCTGTTGGGTTGGCACGGATCGAGACTGGGATTTGTCACTCCGTGTGACGGAGAGGTATCTCTGGGCCCACTCGGTAATGCATCATCATAATGAGCTCAATGTGACTAAGGCGTTAGTCACGGGATCATGCATTGCGGTACGAGTAAGGAGACTTGCCGGTAAGGAGATTAAACAAGGTATTGGGATACCGACGATCGAATCTCGGGCAAGTAACATACCGATTGACAAAGGGAATTGCATACGGATTGATTGAATCCTTGACACCGTGGTTCATCCGATGAGATCATCATGGAGCATGTGGGAGCCAACATGGGTATCCAGATCCCGCTGTTGGTTATTGACCGGAGAGGCGTCTCGGTCATGTCTGCATGTCTCCCGAACCCGTAGGGTCTACACACTTAAGGTCCGGTGACGCTAGGGTTGTAGAGATATATGTATGCGGAAACCCGAAAGTTGTTCAGAGTCCCAGATGAGATCCCGGACGTCACGAGAGGTTCCGGAATGGTCTGGAGGTGAAGAATTATATATAGGAAGTCAAGTTTCGGCCACAGGGAAAGTTTCGGGGGTTACCGGTATTGTACTGGGACCACCGGAAGGGTCCCGGGGGTCCACCGGGTGGGGCCACCTATCCCGGAGGGCCCCGTGGGCTGAAAGTGGAAGGGAACCAGCCCTTAGTGGGCTGGGGCGCCCCCCTTGGGCCTCCCCCCATGCGCCTAGGGTTGGGAACCCTAGGGGGGGGAGCTTCCCCCTTGCCTTGGGGGGGCAAGGCACCCCTTCCCCCCCTTTGGCCGCCGCCCCCCCTTGGAGATCCCATCTCCCTGGGCCGGCGCCCCCCAGGGGGCCTATATAAAGGGGGGGGAGGGAGGGCAGCAACCTACAGCCTTGGGCGCCTCCCTCCTCCCCTGCAACACCTCTCTCTCTCTCGCAGAAGCTCGGCGAAGCCCTGCCGGAGAACCGCTACATCCACCACCACGCCGTCGTGCTGTTGGATCTCCATCAACCTCTCCTTCCCCCTTGCTGGATCAAGAAGAAGGAGACGTCACTGCACCGTACGTGTGTTGAACGCGGAGGTGCCGTCCGTTCGGCACTCGGTCATCGGTGATTTGGATCACGGCGAGTACGACTCCGTCATCCACGTTCATTGGAACGCTTCCGCTCGTGATCTACAAGGGTATGTAGATGCACTCCTTTCCCCTCGTTGCTAGTAGACTCCATAGATGCATCTTGGTGAGCGTAGGAAAATTTTAAATTATGCTACGATTCCCAACAGTGGCATCATGAGCCAGGTCTATGCGTAGTTACTATGCACGAGTAGAACACAAAGAAGTTGTGGGCGTTGACTTTGCCAATTCTTCTTGCTGCTACTAGTCTTTTCTTGTTTCGGCGGTATTGTAGGATGAAGCGGCCCAGACCGACCTTACACGTACACTTACATGAGACAGGTTCCACCGATTGACATGCACTAGTTGCATAAGGTGTCTAGCGGGTGTCTGTCTCTCCTACTTTAGTCGGAACGGATTCAATGAAAAGGGTCCTTATGAAGGGTAAATAGAAATTGGAAAATCATGTTGTGGTCATACGTAGGTAAGAAACGTTCTTGCTAGAAACCTACAAACCATGTAAAAACTTGCAACAACAATTAGAAGATGTCTAACTTGTTTTTGCAGCAAGTGATATATGTGATATGATATGGCCAGAAGATGTGATGAATGATATATGTGATGTATGAGATTGATCATATTCTTGTAATAGGAATCACGACTTCCATGTCGATGAGTATGACAACCGGCAGGAGCCATAGGAGTTGTCTTTATTATTTTGTATGACCTGCGTGTCATTGAATAACGCCATGTAAATTACTTTACTTTGTTGCTAAACGCGTTAGCCATAGAAGTAGAAGTAATCGTTGGCATGACGACTTCATGAAGACACAATGATGGAGATCATGATGATGGAGATCATGGTGTCATGCCGGTGACAAAGATGATCATGGTGCCCCGAAGACGGAGATCAAAGGAGCATGATGATATTGGCCATATCATGTCACTATTTGATTGCATGTGATGTTTATCATGTTTTTGCATCTTATTTGCTTAGAATGACGGTAGCAAGTAGGATGATCCCTTATAATAATTTCAAGAAAGTGTTCACCCTAACTGTGCACCGTTGTGAAGGTTCGTTGTTTCGAAGCACCACGTGATGATCGGGTGTGATAGATTCTAACGTTTGAATACAACGGGTGTTGACGAGCCTAGCATGTACAGACATGGCCTCGGAACACACGCAATACACTTAGGTTGACTTGACGAGCCTAGCATGTACAGACATGGCCTCGGAACACGGAGGACCGAAAGGTCGAGCATGAGTCGTATAGAAGATACGATCAACATGAAGATGTTCACCGATCTTGACTAGTCCGTCTCACATGATGATCGGACATGGCCTAGTTAAACTCAGATCATGTTTCACTTAGATGACTAGAGGGATGTCTATCTGAGTGGGAGTTCATTAAATAATTTGATTAGATGAACTCAATTATCATGAACTTAGTCTAAAATCTTACACTATGTCTTGTAGATCAAATGGCCAACGTTGTCCTCAATTTCAACGCGTTCCTAGAGAAAACCAAGCTGAAAGATGATGGCAGCAACTATACGGACTGGGTCCGGAACCTGAGGCTCATCCTTATAGTAGCCAAGAAAGATTATGTCTTAGAAGCACCGCTAGGTGATGCACCAATCCCACAGAACCAAGATGTTATGAACGCTTGGCAATCACGTGCTGATGATTACTCCCTCGTTCAGTGCGGCATGCTTTACAGCTTAGAGCCGGGTCTCCAAAAGCGTTTTGAGAAACATGGAGCATATGAGATGTTCGAGGAGCTGAAACTGGTTTTTCAAGCTCATGCCCGGGTCGAGAGATATGATGTCTCCGACAAGTTCTTCAGCTGTAAAATGGAGGAGAACAGTTCTGTTAGTGAGCACATACTCAGAATGTCTGGGTTGCACAACCGCTTGTCTCAGCTGGGAGTTAATCTCCCGGATGACGCGGTCATTGACAGAATCCTCCAGTCGCTTCCACCAAGCTACAAGAGCTTTGTGATGAACTACAATATGCAGGGGATGGAAAAGACCATTCCCGAGGTATATTCAATGCTGAAATCAGCTGAAGGGGAGATCAGAAAAGAACATCAAGTGTTGATGGTGAATAAAACCACCAAGTTCAAGAAGGGCAAGGGTAAGAGAACTTCAAGAAGGACGGCAAGGGAGTTGCCGCGCCCGGTAAACCAGTTACTGGGAAGAAGTCAAAGAATGGACCCAAGCCCGGGACTGAGTGCTTTTATTGCAAGGGAAGTGGTCACTGGAAGCGGAAGTGCCCCAAATATTTAGCGGACAAGAAGAAGGCCGGCAACACCCAAGGTATATGTGATATACAAGTAATTGATGTGTACCTTACCAGTACTCGTAGTAGCTCCTGGGTATTTGATACCGGTGCGGTTGCTCATATTTGTAAGTCAAAACAGGAACTACGGAATAAACGGAGACTGGCGAAGGACGAGGTGACGATGCGCATCGGGAATGGTTCCAAGGTCGATGTGATCGCGGTCGGCACGCTACCTCTGCATCTACCCACGGGATTAGTTTTAAACCTCAATAATTGTTATTTAGTGCCAGCTTTGAGCATGAACATTGTGTCTGGATCTCGTTTAATTCGAGATGGCTACTCATTTAAATCCGAGAATAATGGTTGTTCCATTTATTTGAGAGATATGTTTTATGGTCATGCCCCGCTGGTCAATGGTTTATTTTTGATGAATCTCGAGAGTGATGTTACACATGTTCATAGTGTGAATACCAAAAGATGTAAAGTTGATAACGATAGTCCCACATACTTGTGGCACTGCCGCCTTGGTCACATTGGTGTCAAGCGCATAAAGAAACTCCATGCAGATGGACTTTTGGAGTCTCTTGATTATGAATCATTTGACACGTGCGAACCATGCCTCATGGGTAAGATGACCAAGACTCCGTTCTCCGGAACAATGGAGCGAGCAACCAACCTATTGGAAATCATACATACCGATGTGTGCGGTCCAATGAGTGTTGAGGCTCGCGGAGGATATCGTTATGTTCTCACTCTCACTGATGATTTAAGTAGATATGGGTATGTCTACCTAATGACACACAAGTCTGAAACCTTTGAAAAGTTCAAAGAATTTCAGAGTGAGGTTGAGAATCAACGTGACAGGAGAATAAAATTCCTACGATCAGAGCGTGGTGGAGAGTATTTAAGTCACGAGTTTGGTGCACACTTAAGGAAATGTGGAATAGTTTCACAACTCACGCCGCCTGGAACACCTCAGAGAAATGGTGTGTCCGAACATCGTAATCGCACTCTATTGGATATGGTGCGATCTATGATGTCTCTTACCGATTTACCGCTCTCATTTTGGGGTTATGCTTTAGAGACTGCCGCATTCACTTTAAATAGGGCTCCGTCGAAATCCGTTGAGACGACACCATATGAATTATGGTTTGGGAAGAAACCTAAGCTGTCGTTTCTAAAAGTTTGGGGATGCGATGCTTATGTCAAGAAACTTCAACCTGAAAAGCTCGAACCCAAATCGGAAAAATGCGTCTTCATAGGATACCCTAAGGAAACTATTGGGTACACCTTCTACCTCAGATCCGAAGGCAAGATCTTCGTTGCCAAGAACGGGTCCTTTCTAGAGAAGGAGTTTCTCGCGAAAGAATTGAGTGGGAGGAAAGTGGAACTTGATGAGGTGATAGTCACCCCTTCCGAACCGGAAAGTAGCACAGCGCGGGAAAGTGTTCCTGTGGTGCCTACACCGACTGGGGAGGAAGTTAATGATGATGATCATGAAGCTTCGGATCAAGTTACTGAACTTCGTAGGTCCACAAGGACACGTTCCGCACCAGAGTGGTACGGCAACCCTGTCCTGGAAATCATGTTGTTAGACAACGGTGAACCTTCGAACTATGAAGAAGCGATGGCGGGCCCGGATTCCGACAAATGGCTAGAAGCCATGAAATCCGAGATAGAATCCATGTATGAAAACAAAGTATGGACTTTGAGTGACTTGCCCAATGAGCGGCGAGCCATAGAAAACAAATGGATCTTTAAGAAGAAGACGGACGCGGATGGTAATGTGACCATCTACAAAGCTCGACTTGTCGCTAAGGGTTATCGACAAGTTCAAGGGGTTGACTACGATGAGACTTTCTCACCCGTAGCGAAGCTGAAGTCCGTCCGAATCATGTTAGCAATTGCCGCATACTATGATTATGAGATATGGCAGATGGACGTCAAAACGGCATTCCTTAACGGCTTCCTTAAGGAAGAGTTGTATATGATGCAGCCGGAAGGTTTTGTCGATCCTAAGAATGCTAACAAAGTATGCAAGCTCCAGCGCTCAATCTATGGGCTGGTGCAAGCATCTCGGAGTTGGAACATTCGCTTTGATGAGATGATCAAAGCGTTTGGGTTTACACAGACTTATGGAGAAGCCTGTGTTTACAAGAAAGTGAGTGGGAGCTCTGTAGCATTTCTCATATTATATGTGGATGACATACTATTGATGGGAAATGATATAGAATTCTTGGAAAGTATAAAGGCCTATTTGAATAAGTGTTTTTCAATGAAGGACCTTGGAGAAGCTGCTTATATATTAGGCATCAAGATCTATAGAGATAGATCAAGACGCCTCATTGGTCTTTCACAGAGTACATACCTTGACAAGATATTGAAGAAGTTCAGTATGGATCAGTCCAAGAAGGGGTTCTTGCCTGTATTGCAAGGTGTGCAATTGAGCACGGCTCAATGCCCGACCACGGCAGAAGATATAGAAGAGATGAGTGTCATCCCCTATGCCTCGGCCATAGGGTCTATTATGTATGCCATGCTGTGTACCAGACCTGATGTAAACCTTGCCGTAAGTTTGGTAGGAAGGTACCAAAGTAATCCCGGCAAGGAACACTGGACAGCGGTCAAGAATATCCTGAAGTACCTGAAGAGGACTAAGGATATGTTTCTCGTTTATGGAGGTGACGAAGAGCTCGTCGTAAAGGGTTACGTCGACGCTAGCTTCGACACAGATCTGGATGACTCCAAGTCACAGACCGGATACGTGTATATTTTGAATGGAGGAGCAGTAAGCTGGTGCAGTTGCAAGCAAAGCGTCGTGGCGGGATCTACATGTGAAGCGGAGTACATGGCAGCCTCGGAGGCAGCACAGGAAGCAGTCTGGATGAAGGAGTTCATTACCGACCTAGGGGTGATTCCCAATGCATCGGGCCCAATGACTCTCTTCTGTGACAACACTGGAGCTATTGCCCTTGCGAAGGAGCCCAGGTTTCACAGGAAGACCAGGCATATCAAGCGTCGCTTCAACTCCATTCGTGAAAGTGTTCAAAATGGAGACATAGATATTTGTAAAGTACACACGGACCTGAATGTAGCAGATCCGTTGACTAAACCTCTCCCTAGGGCAAAACATGATCAACACCAGGACGCAATGGGTGTTCGATTCATCACAATGTAACTAGATTATTGACTCTAGTGCAAGTGGGAGACTGTTGGAAATATGCCCTAGAGGCAATAATAAATGGTTATTATTATATTTCTTTGTTCATGGTAATTGTCTATTATTCATGCTATAATTGTATTGTCCGGAAATCGTAATACATGTGTGAATACATAGACCACAACGTGTCCCTAGTAAGCCTCTAGTTGACTAGCTCGTTGATCAACAGATAGTCATGGTTTCCTGACTATGGACATTGGATGTCATTGATAACGGGATCACATCATTAGGAGAATGATGTGATGGACAAGACCCAATCCTAAGCATAGCATAAAAGATCGTGTAGTTTCGTTTGCTAGAGCTTTTCCAATGTCAAGTATCTTTTCCTTAGACCATGAGATCGTGCAACTCCCGGATACCGTAGGAGTGCTTTGGGTGTGCCAAACGTCACAACGTAACTGGGTGACTATAAAGGTGCATTACGGGTATCTCCGAAAGTGTCTGTTGGGTTGGCACGGATCGAGACTGGGATTTGTCACTCCGTGTGACGGAGAGGTATCTCTGGGCCCACTCGGTAATGCATCATCATAATGAGCTCAATGTGACTAAGGCGTTAGTCACGGGATCATGCATTGCGGTACGAGTAAAGAGACTTGCCGGTAACGAGATTGAACAAGGTATTGGGATACCGACGATCGAATCTCGGGCAAGTAACATACCGATTGACAAAGGGAATTGCATACGGATTGATTGAATCCTCGACACCGTGGTTCATCCGATGAGATCATCGTGGAACATGTGGGAGCCAACATGGGTATCCAGATCCCGCTGTTGGTTATTGACCGGAGAGGCGTCTCGGTCATGTCTGCATGTCTCCCGAACCCGTAGGGTCTACACACTTAAGGTTCGGTGACGCTAGGGTTGTAGAGATATATGTATGCGGAAACCCGAAAGTTGTTCGGAGTCCCGGATGAGATCCCGGACGTCACGAGAGGTTCCGGAATGGTCCGGAGGTGAAGAATTATATATAGGAAGTCAAGTTTCGGCCACCGGGAAAGTTTCGGGGGTTACCGGTATTGTACCGGGACCACCGGAAGGGTCCCGGGGGTCCACCGGGTGGGGCCACCTATCCCGGAGGGCCCCGTGGGCTGAAAGTGGAAGGGAACCAGCCCTTAGTGGGCTGGGGCGCCCCCCTTGGGCCTCCCCCCATGCGCCTAGGGTTGGGAACCCTAGGGGGGAGCTTCCCCCTTGCCTTGGGGGGCAAGGCACCCCTTCCCCCCTTTGGCCGCCGCCCCCCCTTGGAGATCCCATCTCCCTGGGCCGGCGCCCCCCCAGGGGGCCTATATAAAGGGGGGGAGGGAGGGCAGCAACCTACAGCCTTGGGCGCCTCCCTCCTCCCCTGCAACACCTCTCTCTCTCTCGCAGAAGCTCGGCGAAGCCCTGCCGGAGAACCGCTACATCCACCACCACGCCGTCGTGCTGTTGGATCTCCATCAACCTCTCCTTCCCCCTTGCTGGATCAAGAAGGAGGAGACGTCGCTGCACCGTACGTGTGTTGAACGCGGAGGTGCCGTCCGTTCGGCACTCGGTCATCGGTGATTTGGATCACGGCGAGTACGACTCCGTCATCCACGTTCATTGGAACGCTTCCGCTCGCGATCTACAAGGGTATGTAGATGCACTCCTTTCCCCTCGTTGCTAGTAGACTCCATAGATGCATCTTGGTGAGCGTAGGAAAATTTTAAAATTATGCTACGATTCCCAACAACGTATGCATGGAGTGACATGGCATTTTAATTCCAAAAAATAAAAAAATGATCAGAAAAACATGAAACCTTGGTTGATGTAATGTCATGCCACCAAGATAATGTGGTAAAGAAATTGGCATGTTTGACGAACGTTTGGACACACATCCCTCACAAACCGGAGCAACTCGCTAGAAGGTTCGTGGTTCCGAGAGGGAACAATGCACGTTTGATGACGAACGCGAGATAGCTTCCTCTTACGGCCTTCAAATTTTTTCCTACGTTTAACGTGCACTAATACAACTTTCATGTGAAAATATGGAAAATTTCAGGGGTCATTTGACCTTTTAAAGACATTTAAGTGATTTTCTAACCATTTAATGACCGTAATTCAAATTTGAAATACATCTACATGCAACGCCTAACCATAACGGTTTGAAAAATCATATTTTTGTGTACTTGTGTGTGAGTTAATTCCATGTGCAGTAAATTAGAAGGAATTTTTAAACATATTGGTCTCAAGGCATGGGCACATGCATGGAGTGCCATGGCATTTTAATTCAAAAAATAAAAATGATCAGAAAAACATGAAACGTTGGTTGATGTAATGTCATGCCACCAAGATGATGTGGTAAAGAAATTGACATGTTTGACGAACGTTTGGACACACACCCCTCACAAATCGGACCAACTCGCTAGAAGGTTCGTGGTTCCGAGAGGGAACAATGCATGTTTGATGACGAACGGGAGATAGCTTCCTCTTACGGCCTTAAAATATTCCTACGTTTAACGTGCACTAATACAACTGTCATGTGAAAATTTGGAAAATTTCATGGGTCATTTGACCTTTTAAAGGCATTTAAGTGATTTTCTAACCATTTAATGACCATAATTCAAGTTTGAACTACATCTACATGCAACGCCTAGCCATAACGGTTTGAAAAATCATGTTTTGTGTACTTGTGTGCGAGTTAATTCCATGTGCAGTAAATTAGAAGGAAATTTTCAAATATAGTGGTCTCAAGGCATGGGCACATGCCATGGCATTTTAATTCCAAAAAATTAAAAAAATATCAGAAAAACATGAAACCTTGCTTGATTTAATGTCATGCCACCAAGATGATGTGGTAAAAAAATTGGCCTATTTGACGAAAGTTTGGACACACGCCCCTCACAACCGGAGCAACTCACTAGAAGGTTCGTAGTTCCGAGAGGGAACAATGCATGTTTGATGATGGACGGGAGATAACTTCTCTTACGGCCTTCAAATTTTTTCCTACGTTTAACGTGCACTAATACAATGTCATGTGAAAATTTGGAAAATTTCAGGGGTCATTTGACCTTTCAAAGACATTTAAGTGATTTTCTAACCATTTAATGACCATAATTCAAAGTTGAACTACATCTACATGCAACGCCTAACCAAAATGGTTTGAAAATCATATTTTTGTGTACTTGTGTGCGAGTTAAAAAATCATCAAACGATGTAAATATCTGGTGTTCAAAAAAGAAAATGTAAAGATCTGGCAAGACAACCGGCCCCCACACGATTGGCACTCTATCTCGCGGCTCGACGTTTGGTAGGTGATTGGCGGGGATCATTTATCAGACACGGTTCTGTATTGGAAACCGTCAGCTATTATGTTCACACACGGATTTTGCTGCGGGAATCGTGTGTAATTCAAACTACAGTACTCGTAAATTCTGGCGACCGGCGTGTGTACTGTCCCCGTCGATCTAGATTTCGGCCGCCAATAAATACTACCTTGCTCACGTCATCCCGCCTACATTCTCATCTACATCCTCCCCTCTCTCTCTCTCTCTCAAATCTCTGCCATGGGCGCCGCTGGTCTGTCCACACGCCGACGAGGAGTCGCCCCCCCCCCCCGAGGATGCTCACTCGATTAGCGGTGACGAGGACCCCTACGCACCGCCAGACAAGGTTGCGCAGGACCCCCCAACTTTGGATTGGTTTTGGGTCCAGTAGAATCTTTGTCGATGGAAGTCGCTGCCTTCTAAGAAAGCCAGGCAAGTGGCGTTCAAGAAGGAGATGGCGGAGGAGGAAGCCAGATACCAGGCAGCCTGTGAAGCCCGTGATGCCGCCTGGAAAAAGGAGGCGGCGGAGCTTTGTGGGCGGGCGCATAGTCGTGCCAAGGAGGTGTACGAAGACGGGTACTTCGCGAGGAAGGTCATAGGTGCTGGGCGCCTCGTCGCTGCGTCGAGGTGGGCCGATAAGCTCCAGCGTGCCACCGACGAGGAGCTCCGGTGGGCGCCCAACGAAATGGCAAGATCGGCCGCGCGCGTCCGCCAGCAAGAGGCAGATCGGTACGTCAAGCGCTGCGAGGCAGAGGAGTCGGAGTACTGCCTCCGCACTGGGAAGACGCTGCACACCAGGGAGCTGCTGGCGAGGGGCTGCCGGAATACTGGCCCCAGGAGGGATTATTAGTTTTAGTATTGTTCGTTTTCAATTTTATACATTGTACCTAGTAGTTAAGTATCATCACGTATATGTGATGATATTATATATATATATATATATATATTCTGTGATGAACTAATGGACAATTAATATATATATATATATTATGAATTCCGTTTTCTATCTGCTTTTGTATACTAATTTGAATCTAGCTGTTATCATCCACATATACAGAATGGAAATCCTATATACACACATTGAAACAGAACATATAATAATAGAAAATAGAGTACACACATTGAAACAGAGCAATAAACAGAGCAATACTACGATTGATGTGAATACGTAGCTATCCACGTCGAAACGACTTTTCAAAATAAAACGCGTCATGAGACCATGACCAGCGGCGCTAGCCTAGGGTAGCTCTTGGCTCTGCCTGAACTCATGCAGGCGTTCGTCCAAGCGGTCGACACGCTCGCGGTACATCTGGAGCACAATCTCGAGCTCCAAGTTGGCTATTTCATCGGACATCACCAGCTCGAGGATGCGACGGCCATGTTCCTCTACTGCGCCCAGGTGGACACCTAGGCCAAGGAGGCGGCTGAGCCTACGGACCAGCGCGTTGGCATCCAGCGGGCCGCGGACAAGGCGAACGGCGGCACCCATGCGAACGGCGTGGCGGTCGTCCGGTGCAAGTACGACGCGGCTGGCCTCTGGTGCAAGTACGGCGCTGAGGGCCTCTGCCCACTCCTCGCAAGGAATGGGGGTACTGACGGGACGTGTACCCAGCTACGACGCCGTGTCGATAGCACGCAAGCGCCAATGGATCCGCTCTTGCTGTGCGGCGCGCCGCGCCTCTCGCTCTGCGACGCTCCAACGGTCTCGCCGTGCGGCGAGCCGCAGCCTATCGGTGCGGACACACCTAGCTTGCTCTGCGGCGCGCCATCGATCATGTTGTGTGGCGAGCTGCAGCCTGTCAACGCTGACATGCCTATTTTGATCCGCGGCGCTCAAGCGCCATGCACCAAAGGTCTACTCAACCCTGGCGATGACGTGCATCACGTCGTCGTCCATCGCGTTGCTGGGGAGCGCCTCGGCCTCGACGGGCCGTGGCGCCTGCTCGTTTTCCTCGTCGATGAGGTTGATGGCAGAGGCGGCGCTTTGGTGGGTTGGTGGAAAAGGTGGATGTGCTACAGGCGGCGCTTGCCGCCTCCGTGCGTCGCACGCCGCCTATGTGCAATATAGCAGGGTGGCGGGAAACAGGTGAGGAAATGGCGGGAAACGGTGGCGTGTTCATAAAACGCCATCAATTAATGGAAACTTAGCATAGAAGGATCATCGAGCTAGCACAAGAAGTAGATGATGATCAGATGAACACGGACCACACTAGGGAACCCGTCGGTGATGAATTCATCAATCCCAAATGGTTGAATACTAGCAAGCGTTTGCCCACAACACACATGGCCTATTCCATCACAAACAGGTCGGATGGATCAACTGTATGCCACGTATCGCATATTGTCAAAAAGTAACGCGGTAGACCTTCTTTAACATGTGTTAAAGAATAAAAAAATAAAAAAAGGACCTCAAGGTTAAATTTGCTGAGCGAATGGGTCATTTTGGTCGGTTATTTGACCGAAATGACCCATCCTATCAGTTAATTTAACATCAACACAACTTCCCATCCAGTCACCCATCTCATGGCTGCTCCAGCCTGAGCACACTTAACTTCATAGTTTTCTTACATGAGCTACTGGTCGAACAACTAGTCCTTGCTGATAGGAATGCCTCTTTGAAAGTGCGTTATATCGACTAGAAGGGGGTGAATAGGCGATTTTTATGAATTCTTCACTGAGGAATTTCAGGGTGAGGAAATTCCTAAGCGAAGAACTACTTGCAGCGGAATAAGTACTCATATGGAAACATGGCAGAACATAAACATGATCATCATGATGAAATGAAAGCAAACACAAAGTACAGAAAGCGTAAACACAGGATAACACAGGATGAAGATAAACAGACTGAAGAAAATGAACTGAGGAAATTGAGAAAGTCTTCAGTCAAAGTCTTCAAAAAATATGAACAAGCACACAACAAATGTAATGAGGAAATGGAAGAGTTGAGGAAATACAACCAGTAGGCTTGGTGAAGACAATGATTTGGTAGACCAGTTCCAACTGCTGTGACAGTTGTATGTCTGGTTGGAGCGGCTAGGTATTTAAACCTGAGGACACACAGTCCCGGACACCCAGTCCTGAACACGCAGTCCAGGACACTTAGTCCTCACTGTATTCCCCTTGAGCTAAAGTCACATAGACCTCGCCCAATCACTCGTGGTAAGTCTTCAGGTGACTTCCAAACCTTCCCAAACTTGGTCACTCGGCGATCCACAATTTCCTCTTGGATGCTCTAGACCATGACGCCTAACCGTCTGAAAGATGCACAGTCTTCGAAGGTAACAAGCGTCGGATCCACGCAGGATCAATCTCTTCAGTGATGCTCAATCACTTTGGGTTTGTAGGTATTTGGGTTTGGGTTTCCTCACTTGATGATTTTCGCTCAAAGTCCTCGGAGGATGGGATGCTCTCAAATGACAAGTGTCAGTTCTCTCGGAGCAGCCAACCAGCTATTGGTTGTAGGGGGCGACTATTTATAGCCTAGGGAGCAGCCCGACATGATAAGACATAAATGCCCTTCATTGATATGACCGTTAGGTGGATAGATATTTTGGGACAGCTGGCGCGTAGCACAACAACGATCGGATATTTGAGGCTCAAATTCCTCAGGGCTATCATGTTCCTCACTTGTAGGCAATCCGCACTGGCGAATTCCTAACTCCTCAGTCAGAACAAATTCCTCAGAGACCAGAAGAACTTCATCTCTGTCACTGAAGAAATTGACTGAACTGTATGAGATTTCCAATGGCTTCACTCGAAGGGATTGGTAGGTGTAGGATTTTGAGTTGAGAATCACTTGCAAATTTTTCCTTAGTATTTCCTCGACCCCCTTTGACAGTACAGTGTTTCCTATGACTCAAGAAAGAGAAAATGAAACTACGAAAACAAAAGTCTTCACGCTTCATGTTCCTCGAATGAATACCAAGTCTTCAGGGTCACACCAATTTCTTCACTTTCAAAGTCTTCAGAAAGTCTTCAGAAATCCAAAGTCTTCAGTCGAAGAACTTCATTTTTAGGGGTCGACTTTCTCTGTAAATATCAAACTCCTCATAGACTTATAGACCTGTGTACACTCACAAACGCATCAGTCCCTTAACCTATAAGTCTTCAATACACCAAAATCACTAAGGGGCACTAGATGCACTTACAATCTCCCCCTTTTTGGTGATTGATGACAATATAGGTTAAGTTTTCAACTGGGATAAACATATGAAGTGTAAATACTAATATTGAGGAATTTGATTGCAAGATATAGAAGAACTCCCCCCTGAAGATGTGCATAGTGAGGAATTTTCTTTTGAAGCATTGCACACTTCAAGAGTAGAATCATGGAGATCTCCCCCAATATCTTGTAATTCATACACGCATTTGACATATAAAATGAAGAATTTGAAATGCGTGATGAAATATGGTGACTGATGTAATTCAACATGCATGCAATAACATATATGAGGAATAAGCATGCAGAAGAACGCAACAAAAGTATCAGACCACCATAGGGTTTAAGTTTACAACTCGATCCAGCAAAGTCTTCAAATGAACGAGAGTTGTAACTTAGCAAAAAAACACCCATATAGGTAGACCCGCTTGAAGACTAACTCAATTTTCTCCCCCTTTGTCATCGAATGACCAAAAGGATCGAAAAATGAGGACTAACGCCCCTGAAGAATATCATGTTGATGGAGGCACGCCAGCGTTGTTGGGGTCGGTTGTTGTAGTAGGGCCTGCCGCAGTGTCGTCCAAGTCTTCATGCTCATCGATGTCGTGTGATGAAGAATATGAGCTGGCCACCAAGGAAGGAACCTAGACCTTCTTGAATTTATTCGCTGGTGGTGCAGACCAGTCAAAGTCCTCCTTGAGACCCATTTGCTTCAGATCTTCTTCACCATACAGATGTGACAGAACAGCCCAGGTGCGACCGAAGACTTCATGGAGGTACTAATGGTTTTTCTTCACTGCATTATGTGTAGCAGTCATGTTGTGAAGTATAGAGCTAAACTGACGCTTAACCCATTTGTGGTTTTGATCCACCTTCTAGTGAAGACTAAGGAGAAGCTGACGGTCCGTCATCACCCTTGGAGCTGTGGCTTGAGGATTTGGCTTTGAAGCGTGTGCGGCAGAGTCATGAGTGGCAGAGTCATCATTGGTGGAGTAAGTTGTAGCTTTGCGAAACTGACCATCCAATGGACGAATGCCTTCATCAATAATAGCAGGTGCCTTGCCCTTTTCATCAGCTGAGGAATATGTCCGCTTGAGGACTTCAATGGGGGGCAAGTAGCCGAGGTGATTATGAAAATCAGCCTTGTAGTCGAGTGAAGACCTTGTTCTAAGGAATCTCATAATCCAAGGAGCATAAGGCTTCAACTCAAATGGAGAGAGAGCAAAATTAGCCAGAGTCCTCATGAAGAAATCATGGTAGTTGACAGGGATGCCATGCATGATATTGAACAACAGATTCTTCATGATGCCAACGACTTCCTCATCAGTCGAGTCGTGGCCTTTGATTGGACTCAATGTCTTCGTCAGAATGCGATAGACAGTTCTTGGCCCGTACAGTAATTCCTTCACGAGGAATTTGGTCCTTGGGGCTTGACCGGGCTTCAGCGGCTTCATCAACACTTGCATGTAATGAGCAGTGAGTTCAGGTTCATGGTACAGACAACGAATGCCTTCAAGGGGAGGACTGATTGGCAGGGCATGAAGCAATTCAGAGGCCGGTGCTTTGAAGTGAGTATTTTCAGTCATCCAGTCCAAAACCCAAGAATTGACATAGTTAGCATCTCCTGTGATGTGCAGCGTTGCATAGAACTGAAGAATTAGCTCTTCATTCCAATCAACAATGTCAGAGCAAAAGTTGAGCAGTCCTGCATCATGAAACACACTGAGGACTGGGGTGAAGCAAGGCAGTGATTCCATGTCCACGTGAGGAATATGCTCGTGGTCGAAGACTTTATCTTTGTTGAAAAGCAATGAAGAATAGAAATTGGCTTGGCTGGCAGTCCAGAAACGCTTCCTTCTAAGACGAGCAGACTCATATGGGTTATAGTCGCTGAAGAACACATGCTCACCGAAGAAGTCATTAGCCTTGAATTCTGCTTCTTTGAGAAGGGATCCTTTGGCTTGGGCTGAGGAGTATTAGTCAATTGCATCACAACCTCAGGAATCACAATCTCAGGATCCACATGCTGAGGAATTTCAGGTTCTTCTTCAATGGCAACCTGGGTCTTCAATTCTTCATTTACAATTTCATCAGCACTAGTGGCTGGAATCTCTTCATGGAAAGACGGTGTGGGTTGCGGTTCTTCAGATCCCATTTGAACAGTAGTCACTGGGGACTGAGGAATTTGTTGCAGATGTGAACAGAGGAGAATTGGGGTGCTGACTTTCCCAAAAGTCATCATTCATCACTGGAGTAGTGCTTCCAATGTCCACATCCTCTTCTTCATCACTCATTTCTTGAACGCTAGCCTCTTCAGCAGTAAACTGAGGCATGGGCGATGAGATGATTGGGGTTGAAGGGATTGCATCCACTTCAATTTCTTCATCCAACTGCTCTGACGAAGCAGCAGAAGGAATCTCTTCATATGATCCGCTTGGGATCACATATTCTTCATCAAAAGGAACGAGTTCCTTTGATGGCATGCTTGAGACTGGAACAGCATCGATTGGATTTTCCAAAGAACTAGTCAATTTCTTCATCTTCTTCGGAGCTGAAGAATCGGATGAAGTTGAGGCTTTCCTTTTCTTCACAGCTGCGCGCTCTGCAGCCTTGGTCTTCTTCGCATCTGATGTAGAAGGAAGAATTGGACTTGGTGTAGGCACATGAGGAGCAGAGGGAATTGGCTCATTTACTTCAGGCTCAGCGGTTGAAGCTTTAGCTGGCCTGGCAATTTCTTCAGGCGCAACACTAGTGGTTGCCCTAGCAATTTCTTCAGCGGCTGGTATGGAGTCATCAGCCCTGGTACCCTGAGTTTCATCAATAGCCTGATTGTCATCAGTGGTGCTGGCATGATCTTCAGTCGGCTGAGGAGATGCCTCAGCCTGAGGAATTTCTTGTTGCGTTGGGGCTGCAAAATTGGAGGTGAATATGTCAGCTAGTTTCACAAAACGGACCTTGGCTCTCAGCCAATCAGCGCGGTACGCGTAAAATTCATCACTGAGTTTCTTGATCTCAGATTGAATAGTGACAAGTTCTTCAGTTGTCATAGAGACAACGTTTTTCTTCAGGAAGCGCTCCTTCTTGTACTATGCTTTCTTCAACTGCCTAGCCTTTTCAAATTTCCATTTTTCTTCCTGAATGAAGGCAGTCAACATATGGCTTTGGCCAGGAGTCAACTTGAAGTCAGGCATAGGAGTGTTGGGGTCCTTGTGCCAGAGATCAATGTAATCAAGGATCAATTTTGGATCCAAAAGCAGAGGCAGATTTGTGCCTTTGGCTCTAGCGGCGCTGAGCTGCCTGTCCCTGATGATTTCAGCAAGTTCTTCATCATCAGCTTCGTCTTCATCAGACGGCACTTGAAAGGCGACCTGCTTCTTGTGAGGACTTGGTCGAGAGCCTTGTCCAGCAGTGGCCTTTGTCTTCAGCAGAGTGGGGCCTGTTGAGGAATTTGGTGGAGCTGGAGAACTTCCAGAGGCTCCTGAGGCAATAGAGATGCCAGTTGTCCTTTGGCACGAGGCGAGATGCACAGGTGCTGAGGATTTGGTCGTAGGAGCTGAGGACTTTGGAGGGGCTGGTGCAGCTTGAGGAATTGGCCGTGAGGGCTTTGAAGAAATTGGACGTGAGGGCATTGCTGAGGAGCTTGGCCGTGAGGGCATTGAGGTTGAAGCACTGGGCTTGTGAGCAGGCTTCTTTGGCATGGCCTTCTTCGGCTTGCTTGCAGAGGCCTCGGCAGTGGCAGCAGTAGCAGCAGAGTCTTCATTAAATTTCCTCACTGCTTCCTTAGCTATTTTGGCTAGTTTGGCCTGGCGCTTAACCCATTCATCAGGATAGTCCTCACCACGCTTGAGGCTGGTAGGATCAGCTTCTTGGCCAGGTGCCAATGGAGGTCTTGGGCATGGAGGGTTAAGAGTGAATTTCTTCATGTACTTGGGTGTAACATATCGATATTCCCTCCATTCCCGTGCCCATCTCCTCTCTATCCTTTATATGCGCACCTTGCACTGATTTTTGTCCTCCTTGCCGTGTTTGGCCTCATCAGGTGTGCAATAGTCCTTGTAAATGTCATCTGGGATTTCGAAAGCAGTGTTGACCTCAGGTCTCTTTCCACCCTTCTGTGGTTTCTTGCCGTCAGCCATTTTCTTTAGCTGAGGAATATGAACAACAGAGTTCTCTAAAGAGGTGTGCAACTTTTCTTCGAGGAACGCTGCAAATAAGTTAAGTTGATGATAACCTAGTGATTCAGCAGTGGACATGTGTACCTATGAACAGAATATAGTTGCGAAGAATTTGGAGAGGTCATATGCGTTCTCAGAAGTTTTTGCAAAAAGAACAAGTTTGAGGAATTTGACCAGATGAGTCTTGAAGAATTTCACTAAGCATTCTTTGTCTTAGGTTCCAGAGTTGTACAGATCGAAAATCCACACAAGTGAGGAATCTTGAAGAAAAATGTTGCTTAGAGAAACGGATCAAGAACAGATGACATGTGAGGTGTTTAGTGTGTGAAGATTTGAAGAATAAACACCTTTTGAAGATAGAAATCATCAGAATCAACAAGGGCAGTAAAAGTAACTTTTAATTACCCTTGACGAAGAACACGACGAACTGGGAAGTGTAGATTTGAAGCTCGTCGGTTTAGATCTTCCATGCCCTATCTTGGCAGAGGAAGACAACTATGGCGGCGGCGGAGTGAAGAAATCTGCGGCCGGCGCGAGTACGACGGCGACGAGGTTGAGGCAGTGAAGCTCTTCCTCACCGGCGACGATGGAAGTAGAGGCGGCACTAGGGTTTGAGAGCTCGAGCGAGGGAGTGAGGTCGAGCAGAGTAAAAACAAAGTGAGGAAGGGGAGGGGTATTTATAGCCGAGGTGAAAAACCACTCGTCCGAAGAAATTGGACGAACGTGCCCCTGACCCTTCTCATTCGCTTGACATGTGTCACCCACATACTGAGAGGTGGCGATCGTGTGTGATCGTGGGTGAATAGATAAGTATTATCATGGGATGTGGAACGGTTTAGGCGGCAACAGCCGAAAATTCGGATAAGATAAGTTTTAAAGTTCCGTCCACAAATTCTTCAGCTGATATGGACATAGTGAAGATTTTGAACGAGTTTCAAATAGAACGCGCATGAAGAATTTGTGAATAGACTGGGTTGAGTTTAGCATAGAGGGGGAAGGGTCCGATCACATTCACTTAGCAAAAAAAAGAACTTGAAGAAATAGCAATAAGTGAATGTTGTAGAGGACATAAACTCATCTATATAACTATAGCCAATGAAGAACAACAGCGGAAAGAGTGAAGACATTGCAAAGTTGAAGAAAATGAACAACTGAGGAATTTCAGAAATGAGGAAAAACTCAAATTGAAGATGTTCAACTTTTGGTGGTGGCGTGACCCACTGTATAAGAATGATGATTTCAGATACCGCGTACAATTGTCATAGGGTTCTGAGAATCAAATTCTTCATTAATTTCTTCACACTTAGAGTGTTAGTCTTCATTGATTGAAGAAAAACGTTTCTTCGCGTGTTGCACATCTAAGTCATCAATTTTGCATAAGTGTTAGGATGAGTGTCCTTTTCAAAGAACATTCGAAGATTCTAGGATATTTAGCTCACACCTCAACTTGCTGAAGCTCTTCTCATCCAAGGGCTTTGTGAAGATATCGGCTAGCTGTTCTTCAGTCCTTACATGCTCAATAGAGATGTTGCCCTTCCATACATGATCACGAAGAAAATGATGACGAATCTGAATGTGCTTTGTCTTCGAGTGCTGAACTGGGTTATGAGCAATCTTGATTGCACTCTCATTGTCATAGTAGAGAGGCACATTCTTCATGTTGACGTCGTAGTCCTTGAGAGTTTGCTTCATCCACAACAATTGAGCACAGCAAGAACCAGCAGCAATGTACTCAGCTTCAGCAGTAGACAGTGATATGCAGTTCTGTTTCTTCGAGGACCAACAGACCAAAGATCGTCCGAGGAAATGGCATGTGCCTGATGTTGACTTGCGGTCCACACGATCACCAGCATAGTCAGAGTCTGAATATCCAATGAGATCAAAAGCCGAGCCCTTGGAGTTCCATAATCCAGGTGTTGGTGTGTGAGCTAGATATCGAAGAATATGCTTCACAGCCTTATGGTGTGATTCCTTCGGTGTAGCTTGAAATCGGGCACACATGCAAACACTAAGCATAATATCTGGCCTAGATGCACATAAATACAATAAAGAACCAATCATGGAGCGGTATACCTTTTGATCGAAGTCAATACCATTTTCATCAGTGCATAGATGGCCATTTGTGGGCATAGGAATTTTGACCCCTTTGCAATCTTGCATGCCGAATTTCCTCAATACGTCCTTGAGGTATTTCTCCTGAGATATGAATATGCCATTGTGCTGTTGACGAATTTGAAGACCTAAGAAGAATTTCAATTCTCCCATCATAGACATTTCATATTCCTCCCTCATCATATAACCAAATTCGTCAGTGTAACGTTGGTCAGTACAGCCAAAGATAATATCATCAACATATATTTGGCACACAAATAATTCACCATCATAAGATTTAGTGAAAAGAGTTGGGTCAAGTGAACCGGGTTTGAAGCCTTTCTTCATGAGGAATTCCTTCAAAGTATCATACCACGCCCGAGGGGCCTGGTTGAGTCCATAGAGGGCCATATTGAGTCTGAAGACTTTGTCGGGATGCTTTGGATCTTCAAAACCTGGGGGTTGAGCAACATATACTTCTTCCTCAAGCTTACCATTGAGGA